>NC_133325.1:671614456-671983417 GCF_042186555.1 Aquarana catesbeiana
GTGCCCAGTGCAACATAGGTGATATTAAACGTTCATAGTGGAAATCTTGGTATTTCTGTAGACCTAGGCAGGTGTAACCATACATGCATCCGCTGCCTATATTAATATTGGTGACCGGGTGCTCGTGTCCTGTGATCATGCAGACACTCACCAGCTTCTTTAACCCCTACGGGGGTAACACGCAGTCACAGTGTGTGCCACTGTGTGGCAATCTACAGGCAGTTTTGGAGGGAGGGTGATACAGCTCAACTTGAGTGAAGATCCATCTGCTGACATCAGATCTGAACATAAGGTGAGTCAGATACAGGGTTGGTTGCCAGGTTTTCCCTCTAAAAGCCAAGGGCAAATCCGAACTGAAGGATCCGGACACTCTCCTTGTCCCTGTCTTTTGACCCCCCCCACTCTAAGTGGGTCATTTTATTCGATTCACATGGTTTTGTCTATATACGATTCACATGGTATTCTTTAATCTCAATACCCAGGACAGCGCCACACCCACATATTAACCTTTCATTTACCTTTCGTTCTTCCACTTTGGTGGAAATTACGTCTGTGGAGGCAGCAGTCCAGTCATTTATGCGATTTCTGCATTTTAATTTTAATTTCCTGTTCCGTTGCGCGGATATACCACTCGTATTCTGTAGACTTTTGATTTATGCTTCTGTAACGGGTGCGGAAAAATTGTTCTCTGGGTGTCGGTGGCGCCTTCACACTGTAACCCTATAGAGGTACTCTTAATGAAAGCAAGAATTGGCCTTGCTGTCAAAAATTGCAATGATATGCACCTGTCAAACTGGTGTGGGAAGATTCTTCTTTGGGTGACAGTGGCACCTTCACACCGTAACCCTACAAAGGTACTCTTGATAAAAAGGAAGAATTGGCCTTGCTATCAAAAATTGCAATGATATGCACCTGTCAAACCTGCCTTTCTGTCTGGTGGATTCTGCCCTTTTCCGTGAATTTGCAGAATGTGCTGTACCACAATGGCAGGTTCCCAGTCGCTATTTCTTTTCACGTAAGGCCATTCCAGCTCTCTACCATCACGTGGAAGGCAATGTTGTGGCATGGTTGGGCAAGGCAGTCAGCTGCAAAGTCCACGTTACTGCTGACACGTGGTCCAGCAAGCATGGGCAGGGACGATATATTTCATTCACAGCACACTGGATAACTCTGCTTGCAACTCGGAAAGAATGCAGGACAGGGCTCGGTGCTGCAGCTTGTTGTGCCCCCACGTCTCCATACAGCTGGTTATGATGCAAGATTTGTCAGCTCTACCCCCTCCTCCTCCTCCATGCCCTCCTCTGCTGAATTGTCCTATGAACCTCAAGTACCCCCTAAGCGCTCAAAGGCCTATTCAATGAGTCAGGCTAAAAGGTGCCATGCAGTGCTTCAGCTAGTGTGTGTAGCAGACAGGAACCACACCGAAGCAGAGATTCTTGCAGCTCTGCAGGGACAAGCCCAGAGGTGGTTCACGCCACGCCAGCTGGAGCCAGGAATGGTGATATGTGATAATGGCACAAACCACCTGTCCGCCCTTAGACAAGGAAAGTTGACACATGTGCCATGTCTGGCACATGTCCTCCTCTTGGTGCTGCAGTGTTTCCTAAATAGGTATCCAGGGTTGGAAGATCTACTAAAGCAGGCCAGAAGAGTCTATAGCCATTTTACCCTGTTTCCCCTAAAATAAGACCTAGTATATTTGGCAGTGATGGCTGCAATATAAGCCCTACCCCCCAAATAAGCCCTACCCTTTTTCTCCCAAAATAAGCCCTACCCTGAAAATAAGACCTACAAGGACTTTAACTAGGGCTTATTTGGGGGGTAGGGCTTATATTGCAGCCATCACCGACAATCACGCTAGGTCTTATTTTCGGGGAAACAGGGTAGGCGATCATACACAGCCAGTGCTCGTTTGACTGAAATTCAGCAGGAATTCCACCTGCCCATAAACTGGCTAATTTGTGACATGCCCACCAGGTGGAACTCAACTTTGGCAATGCTGTAGCAGCTGAACATGCAGCAGAGGGCCGTCAACGAGTACCTGTGTGAGTATAGCACAACGACAGGCTCAGGCCGGTTTGCCTTTTTTTCCCGTCAATGGCTGCTCATAAAGGATGCATGCACTGTACTTTCACCATTTGAGGAGGCCACAAGGATGGTGAGCCGTGACAATGCATGCATCAGTGACATCATCCCTGTTGTGTTCCTTCTGGAGCAGACTCTGCGTGGTATTATGGACAGCCCACTCAAGGCAGAGCAGCGGGACAAAGTGGAGGGCTTCCTTTCCTCTCAAGGCCCACTTTATGCAGACACCATTGTTCCTATGCCACAGAACACACAAGAGGAGAGAGAAGGGGAGGAGGAGGAGGTTTCTGGCAGTTTCTGAGGCATTGAAGCAGAGGAAGACATACATCAAACAGTAAGAGATAGTTTTCCATCCCCAGAACCCTTGGTAATAGTACATGGCTGGGAGGAGGCAGTTCCAGATACTGTAATCCTCAGTGACCCAAAGGAGTCTGCATTCTCATGCCTCCGCAAATTTGCGGTGCACGGGCTCCCTCATGATTCAAAGCCTGCAAAAGGACCCAAGAATACGTGGCGTAAAGGGAAAGGATCACTATTGGTTGGTAACCCTCCTTGACCACCATTATAAGGGGAAAGTCTCAGAACTCATCCCGTCCCCCACAGAGAGTATGGGAGATGAAATCTCTTGAGGACACCTTAAAGAGGAGTTTATCAAACGCTTTTCCCGACTCTGGTATGTTACAGTGTCGTGGAAAAGTTAGTTTTGAGGCTTCTGTTGGTCAAGAGAGGAGCAGTGGAGAAGGCGGCCGCCTAAGTGATGCATTTCTGAATTTATTTAGTCCTCGCCGCCCAGGGCTGTCAACTTCCACATTGCATCGGCAGCGTCTGCATCACATGGTGGGCGATTATCTAGGGGTGAAAACAGAGATGGAGAGCTTTCCAGTCGAGGATCCACTGGCTTACTGGGTCATGAAAATAGACCAGTGGCCAGAACTTTCCCAGTATGCTATTGAGCTGCTGGGCTGCCTTGCATCCAGCGTGCTTTCCGAACGGGCATTCAGTGCTGCTGGAGGTTTTGTTACTGATCATAGAACGCGTCTGTCCATAGACTCCCTGGACCGTCTGACTTTTATCAAAATGAATCAGACCTGGATTACCAGCAGCTATGAATCCCCTGATGCCGATGTTACCGATTAAGTGTGTTTGGGATGTGGAATCTCTGCAGGACTTCTAGGCTGCCAGTGCCTAGTGTTCTGGATGTTGATTTCATCTGGAAGAATGTTTTTTGGTGTAGGTTTCATGGACACAATTAACACCCAAAGAACAATTTTTCCACACCTGTTTGACAGGGACTGTATTTTTTTCCCCGCTGCAGCAGATGGGGCAGAGAAATTTGGTGGCTGTAGTCTACAGCTGGTGGTGTGCTGCTGGTAGATGTGATGTAAGGACCTGAGACACCCTGCACTATACTATCATCCCTGCAGGGACGTGCGGTGAGGTCAGTGGCTGGTGAGGCACTGGCTAGTATCAGAGCCAGATACATACAGGTTACACACGCCACGATCATTAGAGCGAGAGCAATAATTCTAGCACTAGACCTCCTCTGTAACTCTAAACAGGAAACCTGAAACATTTTTACAGCGTTGCCTATGGAGATTTTTAAGTACTGAAGTTTGGCGCCATTTCACAAGCGTGCACATTTTAAAGCGTGACATGTTAGGTATCTATTTACTCAGCGTAATATCATTTTTCACATTATACAACAAATTCAGGCTAACTTTACTGTTTTCTTGATTCATGAAACAGTTTCTTTCCAAAAAAAAACGCATTTGAAAAATTGCTGCACAAATATCGTATGACATAAAATGACCACCATTTTATTCTCTAGGGTATCTGCTAAAATTATATATATATATATATATATATATATATATATATATATATATATATATATATATATATATATATAATATTACCCGTGCCATGTGCAACACAGGAAAGACAGTGGAAGTATAGAGAACTAAATGCATGTCTAAAGACCTGGTGTAGGAGGGAAGGATTTGGGTTTCTAGAGCACTGGGCTGACTTTTCATTGGGGTACAACCTATATGCTAAAGATGATCTGCACTTAAATTGAAGGGAGTCTGCTGTGCTGGGGGAGAGGTTTATGGGAAGCCTGGAGGAATATTTACAGTAGGATTGTCAGATTGGGTGAAATGTGCGGCGCTTATGTGATCATATAAACCATAACAAATGATATGAGTACAAAAAATGTGAATAATAATGTGCTCAAAAATACTCCAAGCAGTCCTCTATTATAATATGTGATGTCTTTAAATAGAGGAATTTGGACGTGTGATGTCCAAAAAAAGTCAGTGACAAACTTCAATCATGTGTGATGATAATCCTCAACCACATGTGGATATGCTATAGTGACAGTCTTTAACTTCAAATATGTATGATGTAATAACAGTTGATAGTAGATCCACCACCAAAGACACCAGAAGCTGCTTACCAGTGGGATTGAACTCAAATAGGTGTACACCTAGTGAGTCAATCAAGCTTTGTGGTATAATATACCAAGGGGATCAGATGCTTTATCCAGATATGACCTCCAGATGGACCTCCGAACAGGTGTAAGGTATGGATAGACTCAGTAGATACTGTATAGGCAGTCAGCCCCACCATTAAAAGAAAGAGGAAGGCATATAGCGTAACTCCGTATGGAAATTTTAATACATGAAAAACAAAGGAAATACACTCACATGTTTAGCAGTAAAATCAAGCACTTGTATAAAAGAAGACAGTGGTCTCAGCATATCCTCCCTAGGATTGTCAGGGCTGGGCTCAGCTGTCCGCTAATTGCCAGCTCCTATCTCTCCACAGTGACTCATCTGTTGATGATATCCTGCTCATCAGTCCTGCCTACTTAAGCCGTCCAGTCCAGATGATCTCTGCCTTCGCCCTGGTCACATCTCTAGAGACGCTGTGTTCTTGTTAAAGACTTGCTTGGCTGACATTCGTTCTGGCTCCAGATACTGTTTGGTGTTCTACTATGCTCATCTCTGGCACCCTGACGTTTTGACTTGTCTGACTATTCGTTGCGGTTCCTGAACTATTTCTATGTTTTGACTACATTTACTCTGTTTACCTTTCTTTAATATTATTAAACAAGTGTGATTTAACTGTACTCCTGTCTCAGTCTGATTCATGGTTTCTGACAGTAGGCGAAGGCCATGAATTCAGAAGATGCAGTCAAATCCACTTATTGGTAATATTTTTTCCAGATTGGATGAGCAGGATCACCACATGGATCAGTTTGCCATGGTGTTACAAATGCTCCTGAGTTGCACGGCTCACCTGGAATCTCCCACTGTGGCTGCTCCTGTGTTGCAGGCCGTCCCAGTCTCTGTGCAGGCACCCACCTCGAGTATTACATCTATAAGAGGTATGTCTGGTTCCGCTCTGCTTCCCCAGCGATTTGGGGGCGATTCAGTCCAATGCAGAGGGTTTCTCAACCAGGTTGAGAAATACTTTGAGATGCTGCCCCAGGCGTTTCCCACAGACAGAAGCAAAGTAGGTTTCGTGATATTTTTGCTTTCTGAGAGAGCTTTGGCCTGGGCAAACCCTCTATGGGAGACGCACTAACCTGTTGTCTTGAGTTACCCTGTGTTTGTGACATCTTTTAAAAGGGTATTTGATGTTCCCGCACGCTCTGCTTCTGCTGCCAAGTACTGCCAAGACCTGGAAAAATCAGTTGTAAATTAATAGAAAACTACCGTATTTATCGGCGTATAACACGCACTTTTTTCCCCTTAAAATCAGGGGAAAATCGCCGGTGCGTGTTATACGCCGATCCCCTGCGATCCTGAGCTTCAAAATCGCCGACCGCGATTTAAAAATGGCGCCGCTGGTGCCGAAATACACAGAGCCGGTCCACGGCTCTTCTCGGCCACTTTCGGCTTTACTCGAGCGCCGCCCGAACCTAGCCGAGTGTACTCGGCTAGGTTCGGATAGCTCCGCTCACAGTCACGCCCACCCCGGGCGGGACTACGAGTGGAGCCGAAAGGGAACGAGAGCCGCCGAGAAAAGCCGAGGACCGGCTCTGTGTATTTCGGCGCCGGCGGCGCCATTTTCAAATCGCGGTCGGCGATTTTAAAGCTAAGGATCGCAGGGGATCACAGGATCGCAGGGGAGCGGCGCCATTTTCAAACTGTGAGCGGCAAGGCTGCACTGGGGCAAGGCTGCACTGGGGCAAGGCTACACTGGGGAAGGCTGCACTGACAAGCCTGCACTGACATGGCTGCACTGGGGCAAGGCTGCACTGAGAAGGCTGCAATGATGGGCATTTAAATGTAAGTTTTTTTCCCTTAAACTTCCCTCCTAAAAGGTTTTTTTCCTTAAAATTCCCTCCTAAACTTGGGGTGCGTGTTATATGCCGATAAATACGGTAGCTAAAAAAACTTATTCAGAGAGTAGTGGTTAATGATTCATACCTTGAATGGTCTAGAGTTGTTAGCGGTGTACCCCAAGGTTCAGTGTTGGGACCCTTGCTTTCATATTTTTTATAAATGATATAGGGTCTGGGATTAAAAGTACCATTTTAGTCTTTGCAGATAACACCAAGCTATGTAGCGGAATAACATCCTTACAGGATATAGCTCCAACTTACAAGCCAACCTCAATGCACTGTTTATTTGGGCAACTGTGTGACAAATGAGGTTTAATACATACTAGGAGGAGTACAATTGGGGGAATCAATGGTGAAGGATCTGGGTGTTCTGGTAGATCATAAACTTAATAATTTGGAAAAATATTTTATTTAAATTTTCAACATAGTATATGCATGACACGTGTCAAGTAATAACACAAAAAAGTTTTCAAAATCCAATGCCCTAAACGTCACACTGCCACAGGAAAGATATCAGCAATGTCAATCTAACTTTCCGTTTAAATGGAACAAGCACACAATTACGTACCTTGGCATTCAATTACCATCTTCCCTCGCAGACCTTTATACTAAGAACTACCTACTGTTACTGCAAAACATACATCGTGATTTAAAGTCATGGTCTACTGGTCTCTTTTCATGGATTGGCAGGGCTGCAATTGTCAAAATGAACATACTTCCTAGAATCCTTTACTTACTACAAACCATTCCAATAAAGATTCCACCTGCCTTTTTCTCATCGTACAAGAGGGCCTGTACTAACTTTCTATGTGGCATCTCACGTCCAAGATACAGTAATTATAGGCTGACGATTCCTAAACTTAAAGGAGGTATAGGCAGTGGCAGCTGGTGAAGTTTTAGTAAGGGGGGGCGCCAGACCACGCCCTTCCTTTTTGACCTGTCCTACTTGGTGAAAATAGGCGTGGTTTCAGCTAAATAGTGGGCGTGGCTCTAAGGTGGTGTGGTTAGCATCTGAGATGAACAAGGAATGAAGGGGGAGGGAGGGAAAGAGGGAGGGACAGCAGGCCCAGATCCCACGCAACAATAGAAATACGTGTATTCTAGAAAGTTTAACAATCAGCAGATAAAGATACTCCAAACACCTGGTGTTAGCACTTCAATCATCCCGGCACCATGGTTGTTATGGCGCCAGGATGATTGAAGTGCAATATTTCTATTATTACATTGTAATATAAAATAAAATCATTCAACTCACCATAATGCAGAATCAGTGGGAGCCTTGAGCATGTCACTTGCCACGTCGCCTGCCATTAGATGCCATCAGGTCCCCGACAGCGGAGTCCCTCCTTACATCAGGTACCCCCAGCGAAGTCCCTCCTTACATCAGGTGCCCCCAGCGGAGTCCCTCCTTACATCAGGTGCCCCCAGCGGAGTCCCTCCTTACATCAGGTGCCCCCAGCGGAGTCCCTCCTTACATCAGGTGCCCCCAGCGGAGTCCCTCCTTACATCAGGTGCCCCCAGCGGAGTCCCTCCTTACATCAGGTGCCCCCAGCGGAGTCCCTCCTTACATCAGGTGCCCCCAGCGGAGTCCCTCCTTACATCAGGTGCCCCCAGCGGAGTCCCTCCTTACATCAGGTGCCCCCAGGGCAGTCCGTCCTTACATCAGGTGCCCCCAGCGGAGCCCCTCCTCACATCTGTGTCCCCAGCGGAGCCCCTCCTCACATCTGTGTCCCCAGCGGATTCCCTCCTTACATCTGTGTCCCCAGCGGAGTCCATCCTTACATCTGTGTCCCCAGAGGAGCCCCTCGTTACATCTGTGTCCCCAGCGGAGCCGTCCTTACATCTGTGTCCCCAGCGGAGCCCCTCCTTACATCTGTGTCCCCAGCGGAGCCCCTCCTTACATCTGTGTCCCCAGCGGAGCAGCAGGGTCCTCCTCACTTCTGTGCCCCCGGCAGCACAGCACTCCTTCAAGCCATGTCTGTGCTAGTTCCTGGCTTTCTCTGTGTGTTCAGTGGAAAGGGGAGGGGCCTCCCCTCTCCACTGAACACAAGGGGATTAGTCGTCACGGCGGCCATCTTTTTGTAGCCCGTCGGAAGTGACTTTGTTCTCGCACTGTGAACAAAGCACCTGGCCGGGCAGATACTGCTCGGCGCGATCGATTGCACCGCAAAGCAGCTCCAAACCCCTCCAATGAAGCGCCGCATCTGCAATCTCATGATTGCATTGACGTGGCACTTTGCATAGTGCACTGTGTCCGGCGCCCGAACACATTGCACTTAGTTAAAGGACAATTTTTTTTTCTTAAAGGGGCCATTTAAAAAAAAAAGTTGTTTTTTAATTTTTTTTTTTTTTATTTTTTACTTTTGTGACTACAGGAGGGGGGGGCGGCACCCGGGCGCCCCCTATGGACAGGCCGCCACTGGGTATAGGACTCCCAGACCTCCAGAAGTACCATAGAGCCTGCCAATTAACGAGGATAATTGATTGGAATGTTCACTCCAAAGTAAAGGCGTGGGTACAGCTTGAACATGCTATGTCCTCTTCTCCACTACACCAGCTCCCCTGGATCGCCCCTAGACATACTCAGACGACTTACAAAAATCACCCATTAATACACCCAGCACTAATTTCCTTCCAAGAAACTTGCCATAAAACAAAGTATTCTTAATGTTAGGCCCTATGACACCAATTCGCCATAACCGGGATTTCCCACCAGGAACCTCCGCATCATTCCTTTCAGACACTTGGCCACACCCTCACATCCGAGCAGAATAGTTCTATGAGAAGGGTTGCCTCCTTTCACTATCGACACTATCCCCCCGGATGACAAATCAATTATTTCCACTGGGGTCTTACCTGCAAATTTGACACTTCCTTGAAGGGACCAAACCCCGACCTGATTGTGGTTCCATTTTCAGGTATATCGATTCCAATGGGGTGAGCTGTTGGGACCAGAGACACCTAATTTCTCCTTGCTATTCGCCGGAAGCAACCCCAAATCTAACTTAGCCAGTCGTAAATGGGGACAAAAACTCTCTATTGACTTATCAGACCTAGAATGGGAAAATATCTATACATACATCCAGAATGGGACGGCCAACATCTATGCACAAGAGAACGCATTAAAAAAATGTTCAAGATGGTACAGAACCCCCCTCAGGTAACATAAAATATCTCCATCACTCCCCCCCGCAATGCTGGAGTTGTAACAAGGAACTGGGTTCGCTTTTACTCATCTGGTGGACAAGTCCGAAGATACAACCAAACTGGAAAAAGGTTCACCGTCTCACAAACCAAATTACTACTTTTTCGCTTGAATTCTCACCAGCGCAATTCTTGCTGCATCATTCCTTGATCTAAAAAAAAACCTACCTTCACTTGGCATTCATATGGTAAATGCAGCAAAAATGTGCATCCCGGCCCGATGGCGTTCCCCAGAACCACGTCTACAGCCAAATGGCTTAAGCGTATACAGAAAACCGCGGAAATGGAGGAACTTATACACCAAGCGAAGGACACTCCCTCCAAATTTCAGAAAATATGGTCATGCTGCTTGCATTTCGTCACGACCGACAACTACATTCAACACATATGTGGAACACCTTCAACATGTTCTAGCGGGAAAGAAGGGTATAATTCTCGCCCCCTCCCCTCCCCACCTCAACGTAAAGAGCCACTTAGATCGATCCCCTACGCATTTCCTAAATTACACCTAGTTACCCCCAGACTTACATGTTAATCCTGGTTTCTATGTTGTAAATTTACCTAACTTACATTTATTATGACAAGCATTTATGGGATATCTGGACAGTCTCTGATAAGACAAAGAGAACAGAGACTCTGTAGTTATTTAGCTACATCACCTACATGACAATATACACGTAGCTTTTACCAGATTCTAGGCACACAAGATGATTATGTTATTGGAGGGACTGCGCCCGCAAATATGCTTGAAGTTGTTCTTGTCTTTTTCAACCACAATAAAAACTTTCTAAAAAAAAAAAAATTAACACAAAACATAAATGAGTCATACATCAGCACAAGTGGCCAGCATGGCCTAATGGATAATGAGGATCTATGTCAGGGTAAGGGCCAACAACAGTTTCACACAGGGCTTTTTTAATCAGAGAATAGGTGCAGGAACTCTCCCTCTCGGCCAACTCCCGCCCCCAACCACACCCAAACCCCACCCCAACTACTCCCCAACAGGCCCCAACTCCGCCCCCAGTCACAACTTCCTTAGGGTGGAGAGGAACAGAGGCACCAAATAATAGAACTGCGTATCGCATAGGGCACATGGTTCAGAAATATGTAACACACAAAGTACAGGACTCAGTAGTGCATAACACACAGGGCTCAGAAGTGCGTATTGTGTAGTTGTGAGAAGTGCGTATTACACAGGGTGCAGAAAAAAAAAATCTGCAAAAGAGACTTGCATTCAATGGGAAGTGTCCCTTGTGCTCAGGAATATGCAACATCGAGCCCTTTGTACAGAGTGCAGGGGTCAGGAATATGTAACATACAGCCCAACATACATAGTGCAGGGCTGAGGAGTATGTAATGTAAAACACATTGTACAGAGTACAGCATTCAGGGGTACCATCCAGAGCCCTTTAATATGTAACATATACTATAAAAGATCTGTAACATACAGCACAGCATACAGAGTATAGCAGTTCTTGAATATGTAATATACAAGGTATGTTACAAAATTCTCCCCACTGTACCTTGCATGCTGTGCCATACATTACATATCTTGGTCACTGAACTCTGTATGCTTTACTGTCCCCCAGCAAATTTCCCTGGTCTTTCCCGAGCAAACCCCCCCTCCCTTCCATCAAGTGTCCCCCTCAAAGTGACCATCAAATTCTCACCTCTGCACACCTCTTTGCTTACCTCTGTGTCCTCCATCCACAGCTTGCCTCTGCAACACTCATTCACAGCTCAACTCTGCACCCCTAATCACATTTAACCTTAGCTTCCCCCCATTCACAACTCACCTTTACCCCCTCGTCAAAATCTCACCTCTGCACAACCTGTTCCACCGCACAAATCTCCCCCTTTCCCAGTTCTCTTCTCTGCACAAATCTGTACCCCCAGCTCTCCTCTCTCCTCTACAATTGCCCACAGATCCCCTCTCTGCATAAATCCACCCCTCCACTCCACCCCCCCACACACACACACTCTCTCCTCTCTGCTTCCCCTCCCGCTCACCTGTCAAATTACCCCCCACCTCTCCTCTCTGCTAAAATCTCCCCCAGCTCTTCTCTCTACTAAACCCCCCCAGCTCTCCTCTCTGCAAAAATCCCTGCAGCTCTCCTCTCTGCATAACCTCCTCCAGCTCTCCTTTCTGGTAAAATCCCCCACCTCTCCTCTCTGCTAACTCCCCCACCTCTCCTCTCTGCTAACCCCCCCCCCCATCTCTCCTCTCTGCTAAAATCCCCCCAGATCCCTCTGCACAAATTACCCCCTAGCTCTCCTCTCTGGTAAAATACCCCCTATGTCTCCTCTCTGCTAAAATCTCCCCAGGTCTCCTCTTTGCACACATTCTCACCCAGTTCTCTTTATTGCACAGATCCCCCTCTTCCCATTTCTCCTCTGTACAAATCCCCCCCAGCTCTCTTCATTGCACAGTTCTCTATGCCCAAATTGATTCTCCCGAAAGGCTTCTTCACAGTAAAAATAAAGTGTGGATTAGACTCCCCAACTGGATTAGATCATGCTTAATTGGGAGGTTTTTTTGCTTTTCTCTGGATCAACTGTGGGTATAGGATACAAGATAAGGAAATATGGGGGATGAGTGTGGGACAAAATTGTGTGTGGGAGGCAAAATTGGTGGGACTTTACATGTACCTTGTAGGGTCTAATGAACACCAAAACTAGTGAGATTTAAAAGTAAACAATCTTTATTCTACACATACATATAGTTTCATTTAAAAAGGGAAAAGGCCAAAACTTCTTAAAATCACAGTTACAGTTTGATTCTCCAGGGTGTAGTTATCCTGGCAGGAGAATCTGGAGAAATTTCCTATGCGTTTCGCGTGCTAACCCGCTTCATCAGGGCCTTGGATTTTAGCACAAATTATGTATATACTATAATGATATACAAATCAGTTAATAACACAATTCATATTGGTGTTAAAGAATTCATTAAGTATTCTAACAATGTTGTCTAATAATATCACAACTGTTTATTTAATTTACAGATTACAACACAATAAAGCTTGTTGTATGCACCGTGAGGAAGGGTGGGAGGAATGAGAGGTGTTAAGTAAACACCCCAACATATGGGGCAAAGAAAGCAAAAGAAAGTGGATAATGTCACTGCGCAAGCTCTGCTAATTGTATCAAACTGGATGGATGAAGCCTTGGATCTATATAAAGACCAATAGGCTATTTAAATAACTGTAAGTATCAAAGCAGATACACATGAAAGGGAAAAATAAGCAGGATTGCAGCTATTATTGGGCAGTGGATTGGAAGTGTCCATGCATAAACCCAAACATTACAGCTTTATTCAAAGGGTTCCTTACCTGAGCTTCAGGCTCTTTTAACAAATTGGTTCTCTCTCCTGTGTCTCCATAAGGATGGTCGGCTATGTTACATCAGCTGTGAATGGGGGTTTAAATAGGACACTCTCTCTCCCTATTGGGGGGGGGCAGAGCAATTCCTGAGGCCGCTCCGTCGCCCGGATCAAAGGTCTGGGGTGGCCTTGAGGATCCAGAGGGGCGGGAGTGGGCTCTTCTTCCCACTGAATGCCGGAGTGGGATGTGGGCCATCAATGTGGTGCACATTCCATATGGATCCTCCTCCTGGGTTTGCCGTCCATGGAAGGGGCGGCATGGTGAGTTTATCCCCATTGCCTGCAGGCAAGAAGGGGAAAGCATCATGATGGAAGCCGAGGAGGGGACGATTTCTGGCATTGCACCGAAAATGACACGGCCCAAAGGGTGCGTCCCGATGCTCTGTGCTCCACATAGCAGAAGTGCACTCCCAGAAATGTCGTGGGGGGTTGAACGCATCATACCAGAGCTGGATATTATGCAGGTATGAAAAGGGATACTGCGCTATAGGGTAAAAATAAGAATGAGCTGAATTAAAAGAGAAGCCTGAGAATCTTTCCATTGATCCATGGAGGTACCTCCAGCTGTCTATATTTATTGGGAAACTGCCGAAACCGCTCAGAGGGGTGGAAGAATACAGGCCCCTGGAGCAGCTCTGTGAGGGGGAGCATCAGAGGGGCCTGGTCTCACAAATTTATAACATTTTGAGTGAGAGAGAGGAGCTGGAGGTGCCTCAGTATATTAAGGCTTGGGAAAGGGAATTAGGGACACGGTGTAGGAATTCCACATTATCGAAAATTTTGAAGATGATACACAAATCAGCAGTTGACAGCAAAAGGACCAAGATAAACTTCAAATACCTAGCAAGGTGGTATGCCACCCCAGACAGATTGAATAAGTTTGACCCGGCAAAATCAGAAGAATGTTGGAGGAAGTGCGGGGCAGTGGGGACGATGGCGCACATCTGGTGGGAGTGTGCTGCCATCAAAATCTATTGGAAAAAAATAATAGAATTGATCAAAACTATCACGGGTAAAACTGTTGTAGAGGATCCATGGGTATGTCTGTTCCATGGTACAGAGGAGCCCATCAAGCAATATCAGAATTCGACAGTCCCCATACTGTTGGACCTGGCTAAGAGACAGATAGCGAAGAATTGGCTCGAACCAGATAGTCCAAATATACGAGATTGGCTCTTCTGTATTAATGAGATATATAACATGGAGGGAGTGGACGGAGAGGGATTGTTTTTGGACGAGGGGGAAAATCGGGGGGGGATAAATGGGCTGGATGGCAGAAGTATGAAAGTACATGGAGCTACCTGGAGGAGGTGATAAGGTGGGACTGATCGAGAAGGGACCCCGGACAGCCTAGGTTGAACAGGAGTACTCCAATCTGCAGTGTGGAGGGGAGGGGGGGGAGAGGGTTCGGGGGGATGAAGGGTGGGGGGGAATAGAAGCCGGGTTTGTAATGGAATGTTGATATTAATATTAAGGTTGTAGTCTCTCTGTTGAAGGAGAGCTGCATATTGTTGTAATTTTGTATTGAAAAATTTATATAAATAAATATTTAAAAAAAAAAAAATAAGAATGAGCTGCAACTAAAAAGTGTTATACGACACCAAACAGATAAACAAAGCAAAAAGTCGCGCTAATTAGTGAAATAATAAATAACATATGCTCCCAATCATGAGTGCCAAAAATCACGATAAGTGACACAAAACAAAGGTTAAAGAAATACAAACCAAAAGTGCAAAATTGAGTGCATCAAACTATATGTAGAACCAAATGTAGTGCATCAAAAATAAAAATGTAAATACGTGATACTATTGGGGACTCCTGATGTGAGGGGGCTCCGCTGGGGACTCCTGATGTGAGGGGGGGCTCCGCTGGGGACTCCTGGTGTGGGGGGGTTCCGCTGGGGACTACTGGTGTGTGGGGGGCTCCGCTGGGGACTCCTGATGTGAGGGGGGCTCCGCTGGGGACTCCTGGTGTGAGGGGGGCTCCGCTGGGGACTCCTGGTGTGAGGGGGGCTCCGCTGGGGACTCCTGATGTGAGGGAGGCTCCGCTGGGGACTCCTGGTGTGAGAGGGGGGTTCCACTGGGGACTCCTGATGTGAGGGGGGGCTTCGCTGGGGACTCCTGATGTGAGGGGGGCTCCGCTGGGGACTCGTGATGTGAGGGGGGCTTCACTGGGGACTCCTGATGTGAGGGGGGCCCTGCTGGAGACTCCTGGTATGAGGGGGGGCTCCGCTGGGGACTCCTGATGTGAGGGGGGCACCGCTGGGGACTCCTGGTGTGAGGGGGGCTCCGCTGGGAAATCCTGGTGTGAGGGGGAGCTCCGCTGGGGACTCCTGTGAGGGGGGCTCTGCTGGGGACTCCTGATGTGAGGGGGGCTTCGCTGGGGACTCCTGATGTGAGGGGAGCCCTGCTGGAGACTCCTGGTGTGAGGGGGGCTCCGCTGGGGACTCCTGGTGTGAGGGGGGTTCCGCTGGGGGCTCCTGGTGTGAGGTGGGCTCTGCTGGGAAATCCTGGTGTGAGGGGGGCTCTGCTGGGGACTCCTGTGAGGGGGGGCTCCGCTAGGGACTACTGATGTGAGGGGGCTCAGCTGGGGACTCCTGGTGTGAGGGGGGCTCCACTGGGGACTCCTTATGTGTGGGAGGGCTCCGCTGGGGACTCCTGATGTGAGGGGGGGCTCCGCTGGGGACATCTGATGTAAGGTGGCTCTGCTGGGGACATCTGATGTAAGAGGGAGCTCCTCTGGGGACATCTGATGTAAGGGGGGGCTCCGCTGGGGACATCTCTTGTTAGGGGGGGCTCCGCTGGGGGCACCTAATGCAAGGACGGACTCTGCTGGGGGCACCTAATGCAAGGACAGACTCTGCTGGGGGCACCTGATGCAAGGACGGACTCTGCTGGGACACCTGATGCAAGGATGGACTCTGCTGGGACACCTGATGCAAGGACGGATGGCTGGTGGCAGGCGACATGGACTTCACGTGCCACATTTTTACTTTTCACCTATGCCACGCCCACAAATGCATGCCCCGCCCCCTGATTATAACAAGACTCTGCCTACAGCCAAAAAAGTGTCCCTAAAAATTTTTTTACAATGTTGGCAACTATGCTGGCGGTGCCAGTGAGGAAAGAGCAATCATCTTTATGTACACATTTATGACACTTAGAATGAAGGGAAAAGAGAAAAATTCATAAACTGATGCAGCCTTATCAAAAAAGGGAGTTGGCTTGATGTATAAATAAATCCTAGTCATATAATTGCCTTGATGTGTCATTGGTGTGTCAACATTTATGTCTAAATGTATAAACGAGTCTAAATCATAAAATGCATTATTTATGTGTCATTGGTATGTAGCTAGAAGCCCAATCGCATCTTTGCTGCTAGCACTCAACTTCCACAACAGTCACAGTGCATTTACAGTACAAACTGAGATAAAAACATTTCAATAATACATACAACATGGTTAAGCACATCATCATAGTGTCAACTAGGTTCTAGGTGGCTATGTGGCCTGGTTAAAGAATTTTCTAGGGATTATGTTACAAAGTTACATAGTTACATAGTAGGTGAGGTTGAAAAAAGACACAAGTCCAACCTATGTGTCAGTATTACATTGTATATCCCTGTATGTTGCGGTCATTCAGGTGCTTATCTAATAGTTTCTTGAAGCTGTTGATGCTCCCCGCTGAGACTACCGCCTGTGGAAGGGAATTCCACATCCTTGCCGCTCATATGCCCCGTACACACGGTCGGATTTTCCGATGGAAAATGTCCGATCGGAGCGTGTTGTCGGAAATTCCGACCGTGTGTGGGCTCCATCGGACATTTTCCATCGGATTTTCCGACACACAAACTTGGAGAGCAGGAGATAAAATTTTCCGACAACAAAATCCGTTGTCGGAAATTCCGATCGTGTGTACACAAATCCGACGGACAAAGTGCCACGCATGCTCAGAATAAATAAAGAGATGAAAGCTATTGGCCACTGCCCCGTTTATAGTCCCGACGTACGTGTTTTACGTCACCGCGTTTAGAACGATCGGATTTTCCGACAACTTTGTGTGACCGTGTGTATGCAAGACAAGTTTGAGCCAACATCCGTCGGAAAAAATCCTAGGATTTTGTTGTCGGAATGTCCGAACAAAGTCCGACCGTGTGTACGGGGCATTACAGTAAAGAACCCTCTACGTAGTTTAAGGTTAAACCTCTTTTCTTCTAATTTTAATGAGTGGCCACGAGTCTTGTTAAACTCTCTTCTGCGAAAGTTTTATTTCTATTGTAGGGTCACCAGTACAGTATTTGTATATTGAAATCATATCCCCTCCCAAGCGTCTCTTCTCCAGAGAGAATAAGTTCAGTGCTCGCAACCTTTCCTCATAACTAAGATCCTCCAGACCCTTTATTAGCTTTGTTGCCCTTCTTTGTACTCGCTCCATTTCCAGTACATCCTTCCTGCGGACTGGTGCCCAGAACTGGACAGCATACTCTAGGTGCGGCCGGACCAGAGTCTTGTAGAGTGGGAGAATTATCGTTTTATCTCTGGAGTTGATCCCCTTTTTAATGCATGCCAATATTCTGTTTGCTTTGTTAGCAACAGCTTGGCATTGCATGCCATTGCTGAGCCTATCATCTACTAGGACCCCCAGGTCCTTTTCCATCCTAGATTCCCCAGAGGTTCTCCCCCCAGTGTATAGATTGCATTCATATTTTTGCCACCCAAATGCATTATTTTACATTTTTCTACATTGAACCTCATTTGCCATGTAGTTGCCCACCCCATTAATTTGTTCAGATCTTTTTGCAAGGTTTCCACATCCTGCGGAGAAGTTATTGCAATGCTTAGCTTAGTATCGTCTGCAAATACAGAGATTGAACTGTTTATCCCATCCTCCAGGTCGTTTATGAACAAATTAAATAGGATTGGTCCCAGCACAGACCCTGGGGAACCCCACTACCCACCCCTGACCATTCCGAGTACTCCCCATTTATCACCACCCTCTGAACTCGCCCTTGTAGCCAGTTTTCAATCCATGTACTCACCCTATGGTCCATGCCAACGGACCTTATTTTGTACAGTAAACGTTTATGGGGAACTGTGTCAAATGCTTTTGCAAAATCCAGATACACCACGTCTACGGGCCTTCCTTTCTCTAGATGGCAACTCACCTCCTCATAGAAGGTTAGTAGATGGGTTTGGCAGGAACGATTCTTCATGAATCCATGCTGATTACTGCTAATGAGTTTACATACTATTGATGTTAGTCTAACTGGTCTGTAATTCCCAGGGATGTATTTTGGGCCCTTTTTAAATATTGGTGCTACATTGGCTTTTTTTCCAATCAGCTGGTACCATTCCAGTCAGTAGACTGTCTGTAAAAATTAGGAACAACGGTCTGGCAATCACTTGACTGAGTTCCCTAAGTACCCTCGGATGCAAGCCATCTGGTCCCAGTGATTTATTAATGTTAAGTTTCTCAAGTCTAATTTTAATTCTGTCCTCTGTTAACCATGGAGGTGCTTCCTGTGTTGTGTCATGAGGATAAACACTGCAGTTTTGGTTACTGAAGCCCCCCGATTTACTTGTGAAGACTGAGGAGAAGAATAAATTCAATACCTTCGCCATCTCCCCATCCTTTGTAACCAGATGTCCTTCCTCATTCTTTATGGGGCCAATATGGTCTGTCCTCCCTTTTTTACTGCTTACATACTTAAAGAATTTCTTTGGATTTTTTTTGCTCTCCGCTATGTGTCTTTCATGTTCTATCTTAGCCGTCCTAATTGCACCCTTACATTTCTTGTTGCATTTTTTATAAAGTCTGAATGCTGAGGATGATCCCTCAACCCTGTATTTTTTGAAGGCCTTCTCCTTTGCTTTTATATGCATTTTTACATTGGAGTTAAGCCATCCAGGACTTTTGTTCGCTCTTTTAAATTTATTACCCAATGGGATACATTGGCTAATGCCCTTATTTAATATACTCCTAAAGCAAACCAATCTCTCCTCCGTATTCTTTGTTCCTAATATTTTATCCCAATTTATGCCTTTTAGCAAGGTTTGTAGTTTAGGGAAGTTGGCTCTTTTGAAATTCAGTTTCTTTGTATTCCTTTTATGTTTCCTATTTGTGTGATTTATACTGAAACTAATTGACCTGTGTTCGCTGTTACCTAAATTGCCCCGTATTTCCACATCTGTGATCAGGTCTGTATTGTTGGTAATCAGTAGATCCAGTAATGTTTTATTTCTAGTTGGTGCGTCTACCATCTGACCCCTAAAATTGTCCTGCAAGACATTAAGGAACTGGCGAGCCTTAAATGAATGTGTGGTTCCCTCCGCCCAGTCTATGTCTGGATAATTAAAATCCCCCATTATGATACCACTTCCCATCCTTGCTGCTAATCCAAATTGTGATAGGAGATCTGTCTCCACTTCCTCCCTCAGGTTAGGGGGCCTATAGCATACTCCCAGTATTATTTTCCCCTTAGCTTCATCCCTTTGGAGCTCTACCCATAAGGATTCTACCTCCTGCCTAGCTCTCTCAGTGATGTCATCTCTCACATTCACTTGTACATTATTCTTGATATATAGGCATACAACTCCCCCTTTTTTACCCTCTCTATCCTTGCGGTAAAGGGTATACTCTTGAATGTTTGCCAGCCAATCATGAGAGCTGTTGAACCAGGTCTCTGAAATTCCCACAAAATCCAAATCCCCCTCATACAACAAATGTAAATCGATCGTTATTATAAAAAAAAAGGGGCGTAGCTGATGGCGTCATTTAACCCCGGTGGATAAGTTGCTTTCAATTTGTAAATCCACTTGGCTTTGTAAAATGTTTTGGTCAAAATCACAACCCTTCTCTGAGGGAGTGAATCCTCGCTAGCACTTGAAATTTAAGAGAATCCGTTTCATAATTATGAAACTCAGCAAAATGTCTCGGTATCAGTTTTTCAGTGATACCTCCATGTATGTCCCTAACATGATCTCTTATGCGTTTGCAGAAATTTTGTTTGGTTTTACCCATATAGTAGCCTCCACAGCCACATGTGAGCAAATAGGCTATACCTATAGTGTTGCAATTGACAAAATGGTACATGGCCAGATTCTCACCTGTTGGCAAACGTACATTTTTGCCTGGTTGAATAAATTGGCAGTAGTTGCATGTCCCACAACGGTATGTGCCTCTGGATAAAGACCCACAAGGGTCTTGGTTTTTCGGTGTGGAGAAATGGCTTGATACCAGAACATCACAAAGGGATTGATTCCCTTTAAACTTGATGTGTGGTTCGGGATCTATGAACGGATTCAGTGTAGGGTCATCCTTCAAAAGATGCCAATGGGTTTGAAAGACACGACTCAGTGCATAATGTTGGTTATTGTATTTGGTAATGGGGTGTAGATTTTGCGAGTTAGAGAGTGGCATTTCCCCTTGAAACAGTAAAAGATCTCGACGATTGTCTAATGCATTTCTATATGCTTTTTTAAGGGACTTTTGACTGTAGCCATGGTCTGTAAATCGTTCTCTTAAGCTCACAGCCTGTATTTGAAAATCTGCTTTGTCACTAGAATTGCGTTTAGCCCGTAAGTATTGACCCTTGGGTATCGACCTAATAAGATGAGAAGGGTGAGCACTTTGAAATGTAAAAGAATTGCCAGCTGTATCTTTTCGATAGAGATTGGTAGAAATACCCCCCTCTGGACCCTTATGAATTGTCAGGTCCAAGAAGGGTAAGGTATCAGTATGCCAGTTAAGGGTAAATGAAAGCTTGAAATCATTGCAATTTAATGCTTTGATGAAAGACACCAAGAGTTTACTGGGACCTGTCCAAAAAATGAGTATATTATTGATGTATCTACGCCACAAAAGTGTGTGGCGCAGGTACATCGAGAAACAGTCTGAAGCAAATACCTCCCGCTTCTCCCCCCCAGATACAGGTTGGGGTACGACGGGGCACACTTGGTCTCCATTGCCACCCCCTGCACTTGGAGGTAGTGGGAGCCATGGAAGGTAAATGCATTATGTGTCAAGATGAAATATAGCATTTCTAGAATGAAATTGTTATATGGAATGGCATCAAGATCTTTTTCACTCAGAAAGATGGATGTGGCGGACACCCCCCGTCATGTGGTATGCTAGAATAAAGAGCCTCCATATCGATGGAGGCTAGAATAGTATGGGTTGGGACAAATAGTCTCTCCAATACGGTCAATAGGTGGATTGTGTCCTTCAAGTACATGGGCAGACTTTCCTTGTGTGGACGTAAGTAGTCATCAGTCAGAGAGCTAGCCTGTTAGGTTAGGCAGCCGACCCCTGAGACTATTGTTATCCCTGGTGGATCCAGAATAGATTTGTGGGTTTTGGGCAGGGTATAAAA
This sequence comes from Aquarana catesbeiana, assembly GCF_042186555.1. Lineage (NCBI taxonomy): Eukaryota > Metazoa > Chordata > Amphibia > Anura > Ranidae > Aquarana > Aquarana catesbeiana. The sequence continues at coordinate 671,635,846 of NC_133325.1, forward strand.
GGTGGAAGTTATTGGATGATGTACCTTTAGTCCCTGGTATTTTTGGAAATTAGATTTTTGCAATATGCTCTATAATGCCAAAGATTTCCTGCTGGTAATTGTGAATAGTGGATGCCGGAATCTTACGATACCAAGATGGATTACCCAAGATTCTCTGGCACATTGCCACATAGTCCTCAATTGTTTGTATGACGAGATTGCCTCCTTTATCTGAAGGTTTGATATTTATATCTTGCCTTGCTTTGAGTTGGTTGATGGCATGTCTTTGTGTGGATGTTAAATTAGAATTTTTAGACGTGGAGTGTATTTTCTAGACATCATGGGTGACACGTTCAACGAATAGTTTTAAATTGGAATTAGAGAAAGCCGGGAATTTACGCAATTTATTTTTGTACTCGGGAGGTGTAAAATTGGGGGTAGCTGTATCATCAAAGTCAGTCAATATGTGACACATTTCTTGGGGGTCTTCCCAGACCCCTCCCTCTTTTTCCAGTTGGTTTAAAATTTTTAACATCCTGTAGTCTGCTCGAGACCATTTCACATCAGAGTCCTCTTTGGTGCGAGTGGATTGATTATGCCAGTACGAATTAAAATTACGTTTTCTGATAAACGGGTTAATGTCTTTTATACATTTAAAATGATCAAAATTTTGCGAAGGGCAAAAATGTAATCCTAATCCTAGAACATCTAGTTCTGTGGGAGTGAAGTGTGGGGGGTCAAATTGATCATATCAAAATTGCGTGATTCAGTTATGTGGGCCAAACCACATATTGGTTTATGTTGCTCTGTGCTGTGGTGTTGTGGGGTCTTGGTGTTGTGGGTGCTTTGTCTTTGGAGGTTGGTGCATGAAAATTTGAGGGTTTGGAATGCTTGGGGGTAGCCCCTGTTGCCATTCCAGTGGGGTGTGTTTTACCCCTAGCCTCTACTGATGTGTGGACATTTTCTTCATTATCTGAAGGTGGGGGGTTTTCGTTTCTGTGCTTGCATACGATTGGCCTCAGTGTCACCACGTGCACCTTCACCCAAGCTCGTGATGTTTAGGTAAGGTGTAAAGTCTCTGTGAACCTCAGTGTGTTCGACTAGAATGAGATTTATAAGAGGAAGAAGCAGTTGAAGCATCAGATATATTGTCATCATCGGTGGTTTTAGATCTATTGTAGTTACCTCTACTTGTTTTGTTCCATCTATATGCTCGCCCTAGTTTGAATGCCACTGAGTCCTTAGCAAATTTTTTATCTTTATTTTGTACCAGTTGTTTATTATAGTTATAAACAAATTGCCTGATTTCTCCTCAGATAAGCAAAAGGTGGCTGTCTGTTGGAACTGATTCAATTTGTTCTGAATACCCTGAATCTCAGCATCTATTTTTTTGTTTTCCGAGTAATAACGATCTTTTAGCATTTTAAGCATATTTAGTGAGCATGTGGTGAGATTTTCTTCCCACTGAGCAGGGCCATCTTTAATATTGATTGGACCCTGGGCAAACATTTTCTTGGGCTCTCCCCTTCCATGTAACTTTGCTTTTCACCTGCTCTGAGACATACAATAAAAAGCGGCTAGACTCAAAATCAGTTTACTGAATCAGATCAGGCAGCAATTGCAATTGGTTGTAAGAGGTTACAGTGTATCATTACCGCTCACTGACTGGCTGCTAGAGGTTACAGCACACATTATGGCTCACTGATTATTTGCTAGAGGTTACAGCAGATGACTTCTGCTTGTTGATTGGTTGCTAGAGATTACTGTACATCAATACTGCTCACTGATTGGTTGCTAGAGGTTACTGGACATCTTTACAGCTCACTAATTGGCTGCTTGCATGTAAACACACAGTCTGCAGGTGAGTCATCTGTACATGGCACTAGGCAGAGCTGGGCAGCATTAGTAACAGAACTTCACACTGAGATATCGGGACACAGCATGGGACTAAAACTTCAAGGGACAAGGCAATTTAAACTAGATAGTTGGCAAGTATGAGGAAGCTGCTTTGGGCCCCACAACAATGATGACAGCTCTGCCACTGAGTACGTAGTGAGTTTGATGGATTTTTAAGAGTGGACAAAAATTTGGATTCTTAAACCAATGGGAACTACTCTATTATCTATATAGTATTGAAAAAAATGTCTGTGCAAATAAAATCTGGATTTGTGTTCCAGGAGTTTTTTTCAACTGGGCAAAGAGGGCCAAGATTTCATTGGCCTCCAAATTCTCGACTAGGGCGGTTGTTTTTATCTTGGTAATTTGGTCTATCCATGCATTTCCGCAATAATCTTTCATGATCAATTTGAGCTATGTGCCTTTTTAATAATAACACTCAAGAAAAATGGAAGAAGAAAAACAATAACCAGAATACACTACCAGTAACCTAGATTGAACAATACGGGGTGTAACGTAACATCCTACACTCTGCTTGAGTGCTTTCGTCATATACCGCTTCCTCCCAGTCTGAATAAAGATAGCAGATATTCCAAATGCTGCTAACAACAAACAAGGCAATACTCGTTTAGTTGCTGAAGATGAACTGATTTATTTGAGATGACACACAAATATATACAGCAGGCTGATAATACAAACTATAACCAGAAACCTAATTACCATGAGCTAGTTTACTAATCATTTACCCAGACTAGGTGACTCAGAGATATGACCTTTCAGGGTAGCCTTGCCGTCTCTTCACTCACAACTTACAATACACATAAGTGTAAATACATCCCCCAATGGTTAGCTAGGAGACAAAGGTGTGTTAATGAGCACAATAAACTATTGGATGAAAGACCCAGGCTTTCCAGATCACATTAATCAGCATTCCTTTCACATACATCTGTCTACTGAGTCCCAAGCATGCAGAGACCATCATGGCCTCCTTAAAAATGTGCTTTTGCATTACATAACAGAATATCTTCCTAAATGCTTGTAGCTCCCTCAAATGCCAGGGCCCATAGTCGGTAGGCAAGAGGCTAGCATTCAGTCCCCTCCAAAAGCCTCTGTCCCGGGTCAGTCTGTCAAAGGGGGTCACCAGTCATGGGATTACAAAGTGGTAGTATTCCCTAATAAATTTGGAATGCACTTAATTATCACACACTCCCCCTTACAAAAAAGTGGTGTTTTAAAACACCTAAGAATGCAAGATAAGGAGATATGGGGGATGAGTGTGGGACAATTATGACCCTAACAAGGTACCATCGCAAAAGGAGCATATACTATATTGAAGCAAAATTGGTGGGACTTTACATGTATCTTGTAGGATCTAATGAACACCTAGTAAGATTTAAAAGTAAACAGATTTTTTTTTTCTACACATACTTATAGTTTTATTTAAAAAGGGAAAAGACAAAACTTCTTTAAATCACAGTTACGGTTTGGTTGTCCAGGGTATAGTTATCCTGGCAGGAGAATCCGGAGAAATGGCCTACGCATTTTCGCGGGCTAACTCCGCTTCATCAGGGCCTCAGATTTTACCACAAATTATGTATATATTGTTATGATATAGAAATCAGTTAACACAAAAATTCATATTGGTGTTAACGAATTCATTAAGTATTCTAACAATGTTGTCTAATAATATCACAACTGTTTATTTAATTTACTGATTACAACACAATAAAGCTTGTTGTATGCACCGTGACAGAGTGTGAGGGGAAAATAGCATAGGCTACATTTGTATGTGCTTTCAGATGTTGCCCCCCCCACACACACACACACACACACTCTGTCACGGTGCAAGCTTTATTGCGTTGTAATCGGTAAATTAAATAAACTATTGTTACACATAGATAAAAACAGTTGTGATATTATTAGACAACATTTACTAGCATTCACTATGCAAAGTTACATAGTTAAATAGTTAGGTTGAAAAAAGACACAAGTTCATCTAGTTCAACCATACAAATAACTAAAAAATAATATCAATTAATCCCATATACCCAATCCTATACCCACAGTTGATCCAGAGGAAGGCGAAAAACCCCAGCAAAGCATGATCCACTTTGCTACAGCAGGGGAAAAAAATTCCTTCCAGACCCCCAAGAGGCAATCGGATTTTCCCTGGAACAACTTTTAATTTGCCTTTTGCTGTCACTTTTTAAATAGCTTTTTTTTTTTTTCCTCTGGTTCCATCAATTAAGGGGTGTGGTTAATTGCTCACAGGTGCCTATTTAACTGGTTGTAGGACTCAGTCTGAGCGTGCTCAGTCTGAAGCTGTGGAACTTGGTGTAAGTGGAGCTGGAATAAGTGGGAGTTAAAAAAACAGAGTTAGAGTGTACAAGTCTTGCTGTTTGCTTGCTGTTTGTTTGCTGTTTGTTTGCTGTTTGCTGTTTGTTTGCTGTCTGTTTGCTGTTTGCTGTTTGTTTGCTGTTTGCTGTTTGTTTGCTGTTTGTTTACTGGGTTGCATTTTTGGGGCTTTTCCTTTTAGTTTTTAATTTGCCTTTTGCTGTCACTTTTTAAATAGCTTTTTTTTTTTTTCCTCTGGTTCCATCAATTAAGGGGTGTGGTTAATTGCTCACAGGTGCCTATTTAACTGGTTGTAGGACTCAGTCTGAGCGTGCTCAGTCTGAAGCTGTGGAACTTGGTGTAAGTGGAGCTGGAATAAGTGGGAGTTAAAAAAACAGAGTTTAAAACAGGAGGTTATAACAGGGGTCATAGTACCTGTATAGTGTGAGTATCTGAGTGTTGTCTGAGTAGTGTGTGTGGATCGTTAGTACTTATGTATTGTGTACTGTATACTTGTGTATTGCGAGTGCACGTAGGTCTGTGAGTACCTGTGTATTGTCTTGTTGTGTACCTGTGTATTGTCTTGTTGTGTACCTGTGTATTGTCTTGAGTATTAGTGCCAGGGAGCTAGCTGTTAGGTAATTTGGACAGGGTAAAATCCCCAAATCCTCACTATATTCAATAGGTACGATGCCTGGCGGGTGTGGAGAGGCGACTCTTTGTACATCTTGCCGCATGTATGCGTTCCTTGATCATCCGATCGAGGGCGAATACTGCTGTGCAAAATGTAAGCACATTGTTTCCCTGGAAGCCCAGGTTCTGAATCTGGGGAAGCAACTGTCAGCACTGAGAAGTCCCTCCATACTAAAGGTGAGCCAGGAACGTACACGGCAGGTGCCGGCAGGGGCCAGCACAGAGGCGGGTGGAGACAAAGAGGTGCAGGCACTAGCAAAGAGTAGATGGGTGACAGTCAGGAGGGGTAGAGGGGGAAGTGCCAGAGAGGCCGATCCAGGACTGGAGCATCCCAATAAGTACGCTCCATTGAGTGACATTGGTGAAACCAGTCAGGGACCAGCACTGCTGGAGATGAGGGACTCTCCTAGCTGCCAGGGGAAGAACTCCTCCAGTGAGAGTGGGGGGGCAGCAAAGGGAAAGGAAAGACAGATTCTGGTGGTAGGGGACTCAATTCTTAGAAGGACAGAGAGGGCAATCTGTAACCAAGACCTGAAGCGCCGAACAGTATGTTGTCTACCGGGCGCTCGGGTTCGGCACATCACGGATCTTGTGGACAGATTACTGGGAGGGGCTGGGGAAGACCCGGCTGTCATGGTGCACATTGGCACCAATGACAAAGTCAGAGGCAGATGGAGTGTCCTAAAGAACGATTTTAGGGATTTAGGTGCTAAATTGAGGAAAAGGACCTCCAAGGTAGTGTTCTCAGGAATACTACCGGTACATCGAGCCACACCAGAAAGGCAGAGGGAGATTAGGGAAGTAAACAAGTGGCTGAAGAGCTGGTGTAGTAAGGAGGGGTTTGGGTTCCTGGAGGACTGGGCCGACTTCTCAGTCGGTAACCGGTACTATAGAAGGGACGTACTGCACCTAAATGAGGAGGGTGCAGATCTGCTGGGAATGAAGATGGCCAAAAAGTTAGAGGGGTTTTTAAACTAGGCGATGGGGGGAGGGTCCAGAGACAGTGATAGCCAGTGCGGAAGATATTCCAGAGGGTAGTATTGGGGGCATTAGTGGTAGGTTAACCAAAGCACAAAAACACAAGGTGAGTATAGTAGCAAGTCCTAGTTGCAATCTTGAAACACCCAATACGAGGACAATATGCGACCGGTCTAAACTATGTGGCATGTTCACTAATGCCAGGAGCATGGCGGACAAGATGGGTGAACTAGAGATACTGTTGTACAAGGAGGATTTGGATTTTGTGGGAATTTCAGAGACCTGGTTCAACAGCTCTCATGATTGGCTGGCAAACATTCAAGGGTATACCCTATACCGCAAGGATAGAGAGGGTAAAAAGGGGGGAGGGGTATGCTTATATATCAAGAATAATGTACAAGTGAATGTGAGAGATGACATCACTGAGGGAGCTAGGGAGGAGGTGGAATCTTTATGGGTAGAGCTCCAAAGGGATGAAGCTAAGGGGAAAATAATACTGGGAGTATGCTATAGGCCCCCTAACCTGAGGGAGGAAGTGGAGACGGATCTCCTATCACAAATTGGATTAGCAGCAAGGATGGGAAGTGTTATCATAATGGGGGATTTTAATTATCCAGACATAGACTGGGCGGAGGGAACCGCGCATTCATTTAAGGCTCGCCAGTTCCTTAATGTCTTGCAGGACAATTGGGTCAGATGATAGATGCACCAACTAGAAATAAAACATTACTGGATCTACTGATTACCAACAATACAGACCTGATCACAGATGTGGAAATACGGGGCAATTTAGGTAACAGCGATCACAGGTCAATTAGTTTCAGTATAAATCACACAAATAGGAAACATGAAGGGAACACAAAGACACTGAATTTCAAAAGAGCCAACTTCCCTAAACTACAAACCTTGCTAAAAGGCATAAATTGGGATAAAATATTAGGAACAAAGAATACGGAGGAGAGATGGGTTTGCTTTAAGAGCATATTAAATAAGGGCATTAGCCAATGTATCCCATTGGGTAATAAATTTAAAAGAGCAAACAAAAATCCTGGATGGCTTAACTTCAATGTAAAAATGCATATAAAAGCAAAGGAGAAGGCCTTCAAAAAATACAAGGTTGAGGGATCATCCTCAGCATTCAGACTTTATAAAGAATGCAATAAGAAATGTAAGGGTGCAATTAGGACGGCTAAGATAGAACATGAAAGACACATAGCGGAGGAGAGCAAAAAAAAATCCCAAAAAATTCTTTAAGTATGTAAACAGTAAAAAAGGGAGGACAGACCATATTGGCCCCATAAAGAATGAGGAAGGACATCTGGTTACAAAGGATGGGGAGATGGCAAAGGTATTGAATTTATTCTTCTCCTCAGTCTTCACGAGTGAATCGGGGGGCTTCAGTAACCAAAACTGCAGTGTTTATCCTCATGACACAACACAGGAAGCACCTACATGGTTAACAGAGGACGGAATTAAAATTAGACTTGAGAAACTTAACATTAATAAATCACCGGGACCAGATGGCTTGCATCCGAGGGTACTTAGGGAACTCAGTCAGGTGATTGCCAGACCGTTGTTCCTAATTTTTACAGACAGTCTATTGACTGGAATGGTACCAGCTGATTGGAGAAAAGCCAGTGTAGCACCAATATTTAAAAAGGGCCCAAAAAACATCCCTGGGAATTACAGACCAGTTAGCCTAACATCAATAGTATGTAAACTCTTGGAGGGGATGATATTACAAGATTTTAGTAATAAGAATGATATCATTAGCAGTAATCAGCATGGATTCATGAAGAATCGTTCTTGCCAAACCAATCTATTAACCTTCTATGAGGAGGTGAGTTGCCATCTAGATAAAGGAAGGCCCGTAGACGTGGTGTATCTGGATTTTGCAAAAGCATTTGACACAGTTCCCCATAAACGTTTACTGTACAAAATAAGGTGCGTTGGCATGGACCATAGGGTGAGTACATGGATTGAAAACTGGCTACAAGGGCGTGTTCAGAGGGTGGTGATAAATGGGGAGTACTCAGAATGGTCAGGGGTGGGTAGTGGGGTTCCCCAGGGTTCTGTGCTGGGACCAATCCTATTTAATTTGTTCATAAACGACCTGGAGGATGGGATAAACAGTTCAATCTCTGTATTTGCAGACGATACTAAGCTAAGCAGGGCAATAACTTCTCCGCAGGATGTGGAAATCTTGCAAAAAGACCTGAACAAATTAATGGGGTGGGCGACTACATGGCAAATGAGGTTCAATGTAGAAAAATGCAAAATAATGCATTTGGGTGGCAAAAATATGAATGCAATCTATACACTGGGGGGAGAACCTCTGGGGGAATCTAGGATGGAAAAGGACCTGGGGGTCCTAGTAGATGATAGGCTCAGCAATGGCATGCAATGCCAAGCTGCTGCTAATAAAGCAAACAGAATATTGGCATGCATTAAAAGGGGATCAACTCCAGAGATAAAACGATAATTCTCCCGCTCTACAAGACTCTGGTCCGGCCGCACCTGGAGTATGCTGTCCAGTTCTGGGCACCAGTCCTCAGGAGGGATGTACTGGAAATGGAGCGAGTACAAAGAAGGGCAACAAAGCTAATAAAGGGTCTGGAGGATCTTAGTTATGAGGAAAGGTTGCGAGCACTGAACTTATTCTCTCTGGAGAAGAGACGCTTGAGAGGGGATATGATTTCAATTTACAAATACTGTACTGGTGACCCCACAATAGGGATAAAACTTTTTTGCAGAAGAGAGTTTAATAAGACTCGTGGCCACTCATTACAATTAGAAGAAAAGAGGTTTAACCTTAAACTATGTAGAGGGTTCTTTACTGTAAGAGCGGCAAGGATGTGGAATTCCCTTCCACAGGGGGTGGTCTCAGCGGGGAGCATTGATAGCTTCAAGAAACTATTAGATAATCACCTGAATGACCGCAACATACAGGGATATGTAATGTAATACTGACACATAATCACACACATAGGTTGGACTTGATGGACTTGCGTCTTTTTTCAACCTCACCTACTATGTAACTATGTAACTTTACCTATAAATGTCAGTACCCAGTAATATTGTGTGCACTTACTAACATTGTTAGAATTCCTTAATACCAATATGAATTTTTGTGTTATTAACTGTTTTGTATATTATTACAGTATATACATAATTTGTGCTAAAATGAGGCCCTGATAAAGCCCGCGAAACACGTAGGCCATGTCTCCAGATTCTACACTCTGGACAACCAAACTGTAACTGTGATTTTAAGAAGTTTTGTCTTTTCCCTTTTTAAATGAAACTATATGTATGTGTAGAATAAAAATGTGTTTACTTTTAAATCTTACTAGTTTTTGTGTTCATTAGACCCTACAAGGTACATGTAAAGTCCCACCAATTTTGACTAAATATAGTATATTTGGGTATAGAATAGTGTATATTATTTTTATTATACAGAATTTAAATAGCTCCAACAGTTTATGCAGCACTTTACAATGTAGAGGGGGGCAGTACAATTACAATACAGTTCAATACAGAAGCAATAGAAGGGCCCTGCTCATGGAGCTTGCAATCTAAAGGGAGGGGGAGGTGGCACAAAAGGTAATAGTTGGGGGGGATGATCTGATGGAGGTGACTTGGGTACAGTTCTTAGGTGGACGTGGGGTAGGCTTCCCTGAACAAGTGAGTTTTCAGGGATTGCCTAAAGGTGGACAGGGTTAAAGCTGACCAGACATGCTGGGGCAGGGAGTTCAAGAGGATGGGAGAGGCTCTGGGGAAGTCCTGGAGACCAGCGCAGGAGCAGGTAACAAGAGAGCTAGAGAGCAGGAGGGCTTGGGAGGAGTGGATAGGATGATCTGTGCGATATCTGCAGATGAAGTTGGTAATGGCCAGTTGATAGGGGTGACAAAATCTCACCCCTATCCTGCACCAACCTAGCCTCTTCAGTCTACAACACTTCACTTTTAGCCTCACTGGACTCACTGGCCCCTCTCACTACACACAGAATCAGGCCCCGACCCCTTCAACCTTGGCAAACAGATGATACTAGAAGTCTGAAAAAACGTAGTCGTGCTCATGAGCTCCTGTGTGGAGTAAGACTAATGCCGCGTACACACGGTTGGACTTTTCGTCTATAAAAGTCCGACGGACGCCGACGGACCAAAGCCGGCTGACAATCCGATCGTGTGTGGGCTTCCCCGGACCTTCAGCGGACTTTTCCAGCCGCAAATCTGACGGACTTTAGATTTGAAACATGCTTCAAATCTTTATGTTGTAACTACGGCGGACCCAGAAATCCACTCGTCTGTATGCTAGTGCGACGGACAAAAACCCACGGTAGGGCAGCTATTGGCTACTGGCTATCAACTTCCTTATTTTAGTCCGGTGTACGTCATCACGTACGAATCTGTCGGACTTTTGTGTGATCATATGTAGGCAGGTCCGTTCGTTAGAAAGTCTGACGCAAGTCCGCCAAAAGTCCGTCGAAAGTCTGTCGGACTTTTGTAGCCAAAAAATCCGACCGTGTGTGCGCGGCATTAGTCTCAGAGAGATTTCAACCAATATAAATCTGCCCTCCAAAAATACATTTCCAGCCTCCTCACTGCCAAGCAGACCTATTTTATCACTCTCATTGGCAACTTATCATCCCGTCCCCATCAACTCTTCTCTACTTTCAACTCTCTACTCCGTCCTCCACCGCCTCCACCTGCCAACTCACTCACTGCCCAGGAGATCGCCAATCACCTCAAACAGAAGATTGATACAATTCGCAAGGAGATCTCTACTGTTCCGATACCCTCCACGCTTTACACTTCATGCCCACAGGCACAATCATTACTTCCCTCTTTCAACCCCACCACTATAGACGAGGTTGCTAAACTACTTGCTAATGTCCAGCTTACCACCTGCCCTCTGGATCCTGTTGCCTTACAAATGCTACGTTCACCCTCTGGCTCTGTGCTACACTCTCTAACCCACATCTTCAATCTCTCCCTCTATTCTGGCATCTTCCCCAACTCTCTAAAACATGCACTTGTCAGACCCATACTTAAAAAGCCCTCACTGGACCCATCCAATCTTGGCAGCCTACACCTCATCTCCTTGCTCCCCTTCTTATCCAAACTCCTCCAACGTCTGGTCTACAACAGGCTGTGCGTCCACCTCACTGATAATAGCCTTCTTGATCCCCTTCAGTCTGGATTTCATCCTCAACACTCCACAGAAACTGTTCTTCTAAAACTAACAAACAATCTACTAACGGCCAAAACCAATCAACACTATTCTGTACTCCTACTCCTGGACCTCTCTGCTGCCTTTGATACAGTTGACCACCCCCTCCTCCTCAAAAAACTCCACGCCTTTGGTCTCCGTGACTGTACTCTTCGCTGGTTCTCTTCCTACTTATCCAACCTTTAGCATTTCTTACAACTCTACTTCCTCCTCTCCTCTTCCTTTTTCAGTTGGGGTCCCCCAAGGTTCTGTTCTTGGACCTCTCCTATTTTCAATCTACACCTCCTCCCTGGGTCAGCTGATAGCCTCCCATGGCTTCCAATACCCATGACGACACCCAAATCTATTTCTCTAACCCTCAACTCACTCCCTCTGTCTCCTCACGCATCACTAATTTACTATCAGATATATCAGTCTGGATGTCACACCACTTCTTCAAACTCAATCTATCCAAAACCGAACTTATAATTTTTCCTCCCCCATATGCACCTTCCCCTGAACTCTCTGTCAAAGTCGATGGCACAACTATAAGCCCATCTCCACATGCCAAGGTTCTAGGTGTAGTCCTGGTCTCTGAACTCTCCTTTAAGCACCACGTCCAATCACTGTCCAAATCGTGCCGCATCAACCTCCGCAACATCTCCAAAATACGCCCCTTTCTAACAAATGACACAACAAAGCTCTTAATTCACTCACTGGTCATCTCTTGCCTGCAACTCCCTTCTCATTGGCTTAACTCTACATAGTCTATCACCTCTTCAATCCATCATGAGTGCTGCTGCCAGATCCATCCACCTTACCAATCGCTCTGTCTCTGCTACCCCTCTCTGTCAATCCCTCCACTGACTTCTGCTTGGCCAAAGAATTAAATTCAAAATTAAATTCAAAATACTAACTACGTACAAAGTCATCCACAATTTAGCCCCCAGCTACATCACTAGCCTAGTCTCTAAATACCAACCTCTCTTTGTTCCTCTCAAGACCTCTTGCTCTCTAGCTCCCTCGTCGCCTCCTCCCATGCTCGCCTCCAGGACTTTTCCAAAGCCTCTCCAATCCTATGGAATGCCCTAGCCCAATCTGTCCGCTTATCTCCTACTCTATTAGCTTTTAGATGATCCCTAAAAACCCTTCTCTTCAGAGAAGCCTACCCTACTCACACTTAACAACTGTTTTATAATTTTCTCCATCAGCCCCCCCCCCCTTTTTGTTTCCACTTGACCCTCCCTTCTAGATTGTAAGCTCTAATGAGCAGGGCCCTCTGATCCCTCCTGTATTGATTTGTATTGTAAATGTACTGTCTGCCCTCATGTTGTAAAGCGCTGCACAAACTGTTGGCGCTATATAAATCCTGTATAATAATAATGTAGCTAAGGGCGATGGTGTGGATGGCCTTGTATGTTGTGGTTAGTATTTTGAAATTTACTGTGTACAATGATATAGGGGAAGCCAGTGAAGGGATTGGCAGAGAGGAGCAGCAGTCATGGATTGGTTAGTATGGTGTATTAGTCTAGTATAAGCATTCATAATAGACTGAAGGGGTGTTGGCCTGTGTGAGGGTAGGTCGGTGAGGAGAGAGTTGCAGTAGTCAAGGTGGGAAATACCAGGGAGTGAATAAGTTGTTTTGTGGTGTTGTTAGGAAGGGGCGAATTCTGGAAACGTGGAGGTTATGGTGGCAAGATGTAGCCAGTGATTGGATGTGGGGGCTGAAGGAGAGGTCAGAGTCTAGGATTACACCCAGCACACTGGCATGAGTGGAGGGACCAATGGTTGTGCCGTTGATCTCGATGGCAAAGTCATGAGGAGGGGACCTGGGAGGAGAAAAGATTGAGTAAACTATTTAAAACTTGCAAACAAGATAGTAATAAAGTATATATACTCCAATTTTTTTTTTACTCTCCAAAAACATTCTGGTAGGTTAATTGACTCTTGCCAAAATTGGCCATAGTATGTGTATATGCATGTGAGGTAAAGACCTGAGATTGTAAGCTCCTTCGGGCAAACACTGATGTGAATGTATAATATAGGTAAAGTGCTGCATAAATTGTTACCACTATATACAGTATCTTACAAAAGTGAGTACACCCCTCACATTTTTGTAAATATTTTATTATATCTTTTCATGTGACAACAATGTGTCAAAATAACTCAACACAGTCATTAATGTCTAAACTGCTGGCAACAAAAGTGAGTACACCACTAAGTGAAATTGGGCCCAAAGTGTCAATATTTTGTGTGGCCACCATTATTTTTCAGCACTGCCTTAACCCTCTTGGGCATGGAGTTCACCAGAGCTTCACAGGTTACCACTGGAGTCCTCTTCCACTCCTCCATGATGACATCACAGAGCTGGTGGATGTTAAAGACCTTGCGCTCCTCTACCTTCCATTTGAGGATGCCCCACAGATGCTCAATAGGGTTTAGGTCTGGAGACATGCTTGGCCAGTCCATCACCTTTACCCTCAGCTTCTTTAGCAAGGCAGTGGACGTCTTGGAGGTGTTTTTGGGGTCGTTATCATGTTGGAATACTGCCCTGTGGCCCAGTCTCCGAAGGGAGGGGATCGTGCTCGGGTTCAGTATGTCACAGTACATGTTGGCATTCATGGTTCCCTCAATGACCTGTAGCTCCCCAGTGTCAGCAGCACTCATGCAGCCCTAGACCATGACACTCCCACCACCATGCTTGACTGTAGGCAAGACAAACTTGTCTTTGTACTCCTCACCTGGTTGCCGCCACACACGCTTGACAGCACCTGAACCAAATAAGTTTATCTTGGTCTCATCAGACCACAGGACATGGTTCCAGTAATCCATGTCCTTAGTCTGCTTGTCTTCAGCAAACTGTTTGCAGGCTTTCTTGTACATCATCTTTAGAAGAGGCTTCCTTCTGGGATGACAGCCATGCAGACCAATTTGATGCAGTGTGCGCCGTACTGACAGGCTGACCCCCCACCCCTTCAACCTCTGCAGCAATGCTGGCAGCAATTATACGTCTATTTCCCAAAGACAACCTCTGTATATGACGCTGAGCACATACACTCAACCTCTCTGGTTAACCATGGCGAGGCCAGTTCTGATTGGACCCTGTCCTGTTAAACCACTGTATGGCCTTGGCCACCATACTGCAGCTCAGTTTCAGGGTCTTGGCAATCTTCTTATAGCCTAGGCCATCTTTATGTAGAGCAACTATTCTTTTTTTCAGATCCTCAGAGAGTTCTTTGCCATGAGGTGCCATATTGAACTTCCAGTGACCAGTATGAGAGAGTGAGAGCGATAACACCAAATTTAATACACCCGCACCCCATTCACACCTGAGACCTTGTAACATTAATGAGTCAAATGACACCAGGAAGGGAAAATGGCTAATTGAGCTCAATTTGGACATTTTCACAGGGGTGTACTCACTTCTGTTGCCAGTGGTTTAGACATTAATGGCTGTGTGTTGAGCTATTTTGAGGGGACAGCAAATTTACACTGTTATACAATCTGCACAATCACTACTTTACAATGTAGCGAAGTATCATTTCTTCAGTATTGTCACATGAAAGATATAATCAAATATTTACAAAAAATGTGAGGAGTGTACTTACTTTTGTGAGATACTGTAAATACCTGTAAGTATAATAACATATCTGAACCAAGAACAAAAATGTAATATATTGCAACTTACCGGTTCTTAGATGTGGTGGTTGCATTCGTTTTCTTTTTTTCAGGCAAAGTAAATTTTCTGCATGTACAGATAAATACCTGTTGATCTTGCCAGAAATCATGTGTCCTTGTAATTTTTTACCTACACAGCAAACTGAAACATCAATGTAATCAGACATCTTAGATAACTTCTGTGAACCACAGGACACCTAGTGCAATTAGGATGAGGAAAGGTGGAGATGTTTGTAGCCCATACAGTGCCTTGCAAAAGTATTCACCCCCCTTGGCATTTTTCGTGTTTTGTTGCCTCACAACCTAGAATTAACATGGAATGTTTGAGGATTTGCATCATTTAATTTACAGAACATGCCCCCAACTTTGAAGATGTTTTTTTTTTATTGTGAAGCAAACAACAAATAGGACAAAATAACAGAAAAAGTCAATGTGCATAACTATTCACCCCCCCTAAAGTCAATACTTTGTAGAGCCACCTTTTGCAGCTATCACAGCTCCAAGTCGCTTTGGATAAGTCTCTATGAGCTTGCCACATCTTACCACCTGGATTTTTGCCCATTCCTCCAAGCAAAACTGCTCCGGCTCATTCAAGTTGGATGATTTGCGCTTGTGAACAGCAATCTTTAAGTCTGACCACAGATTTTCTATTGGATTGAGATCTGGGCTTTGACTAGGCCATTCCAACACATTTACATTTTTACCCTTAAACCACTCAAGTGTTGCTTTAGCAGTGTGTTTGGGGTCATTGACCTGCTGGAAGGTGAACCTCTGTCCTAGCCTCAAATCACACACAGAGTGGTACAGGTTTTGCTCAAGAATATCCCTGTATTTAGCACCATACACCTTTCCCTCAACTCTGACCAGTTTCCCAGTCCCGACTGCTGAAAAACATCCCCACAGCATGATGCTGCCACCACCATGTTTCACTGTGGGGATGGTGTTCTTTGGGTGATGTGATGTGTTGGGTTTGCGCCAGACATAGCATTTTCTTTGATGGCCAAAAAGTTCAATTTTAGTCTCATCAGACCAGAGCTCTTTCCTCCATCCATTTTTGGAGTCTCTCACATGCCTTATCGCAAACTCAAAACGTGCCATTTTGTTTTTTGCTGAAAGTAATGGCTTTCTTCTTGCCACTCTGCCATAAAGCCCAACTCTATGGAGCAAACGGCTTATTTTCGTCCTATGTACAGAAACTCCAGTCTCTGCTGTGGAACTCTGCAGCTCCTCCAGGGTTACCTTAGGTCTCTGTGCTGCCTCTCTGATTAATGCCCTCCTTGCCTGGTTCATGAGTTTTGGTGTGCGCCCATCTCTTGGCAGGTTTGCTGTTGTGCCATGTTTCTTCCACTTGGTTATGATAGATTTGATGGTGCTCCTAGGGATCATCAAAGATTTGGATATTTTTTTATAACCTACCCTGACTTGTAGTTCTCAACAACATTGTCCCTTACTTATTTGGAGAGTTCCTTGGTCTTCATGGCAGTGTTTAGTTAGTGGTGCCTCTTGCTTAGGTGTTGCAGCCTCTGGGGCCTTTCAAAAAGGTGTGTATATGTAATGACAGATCATGTTACACTTAGATTGCACACAGGTGGACATAATTTCACTAATTATGTGACTTCTGAAGGTAATTGGTTGCACCAGAGCTTTTTATGGGCTTCATAACAAAGGGGGTGAATACATATGCACATGCCAATTATCATTTTTTTATTTCTGAAAAATAGTTTTATGTATATATTTTTCTAATTTTACTTCACCAACTTAGACTATTGTGTTCTGATTCATCACATGGTAAAAAAAATAGGTAAAAAGCCAAGGGGGTGAATACTTTTGCAAGACGCTGTAGCAGGATAGCAGCCTAGAGTAACAACAATACTCTTATAGATATGGTGTTGTGTGTGTTGTCAGTGTAGGAAAGGAATGGTGTGTGGCTGTAGTAATATGACTGAACAATGGTGACTCTATTTTGTGGGGCCACAGAGTCATATGGATTCATATATCTTAACTTGTATATTCAGACTCTAGTTAAAGTCAATTAGTTCTGTTTTTCAGCTTTATAACAGGTTTTCTATAAAGCACACATATAGAAAAATATAGCTTGCATAAGCAGTTTTATTTTGTACCGTATAAAGAATTGTGGCTCAATACATCTGGGCCACCTTTCCTATGTAATGAGACAGGGAAGCAGGACTCATGATTATGAGTCATGAAGGCAGATGGCATAAGTTACTCTGGTGACCATTGTGTGAAAGGTTAATCATCTGACCATTAATAATGATATGAAATGTACACCCCTGTATTAAATCACTTCCATTTTCCATATAATGATTGGTTAATGATAACGTATATAAATTGTATACCCGCCCAGAATAAAACAGATCGCTTTGGACATTTAGACTCACTTCACCAAGAAGCTATCTCCTCAGTACTGAGAGGGTCTTGTGAGTATGGTAATTGCTGTGACTATACCTAGCTGGTCTTGTCAGGTATACGGAAATACCGTTTGATTCTCTTCAGTGGCATGATTACCAGATGAAAAATTCTAAAAAAGCCTGAAAAGAATAAAACTAATAAAGCCACCAAATCTAAGGAATAATAAAATGCAATACATTGCTTTTTTGGGGTTTTTTTTCGGTTTAGATAAGCATAAAATAACAAAAAAAGACATTTTATTATTGAGGATGAATTCACTGGAAAAAAGGGCTGGTCAAAACTCAGAAATGTTGACTCACAATATGGTACAAAACAAAAATACTGCCAGCCACGTTTTCCATTAAATAAGCTCAGAAATTAAGAATGATATTTTTTCTAGCTCAAAAGAAAAAAATATTCAAAACTAAATATCTCTTTAATAGTACCACACCATAGGTATAATAGAAAATATTATCTTTATTGTAATAATATTCAAAAGTTAAATTCCCAAAAAGGGATAAGTTACGCATTTGACAAACAAACTGGTCTGCATAGTCTGTAATCACAATATAGACAAATACAAACTGAAACATTCATAGGGGGTCATCAAGATGGTTTCTTTGATGCGTTTTGCAGGACTAGGCCTGCTTCTTCAGGAAGAACAAATCTTTTTACATGTCTGCTATGGATGTTGATAGAATATTCAGTGCAGTAAAAACCAAGGTAGAACAGTAAGACCTATAGATGAATGGACCCTAAAGACCCCAGGCCTCCAACCAGGATAAGCAATAGGCTCATCGGGGTGTAAGATGCGATCATCCAGCTTTTCTGAATAAAAATATAGTCCATCATAGCTCCTTCCTTGTATTATTACTAGGGTTGCACCAATACCGTTTTTTTATTGGTTAGTACGAGTATGATACTTTCGGTCAAGTACTCGCCGATACTGAGTACCAATACTTGCGGTATGATTTGCACCAATACAAAAAAATCAAATAATCACATGCAGTTTGAACGGGAATGCAGTGCGATTTCTGTCCAAATCGCATTTAATTTCCCCCACCGCTCCTGTGTGTGTGTGTATAGAAAGGGATTAAAGCACCATGTAGTGGGCAGTTTAAAAAGTGTTAAAACTCACAGTACATATTTGGTAGCATATTAGGGCCACTGGAGGTGCTCACAGGGCTGGAGGAGAAGTTCCAGGACCCCGTGGGTATAGGTAGGAAGTGATGTCAGCTTGGGAGCGGACCGCCTCTACATCTCCTCCAGCCCTATGAGCACCTCCAGCGGCCCTGATTTGGTTCCAGATATGTACTTTGAGTCCTAAAATTTTTTAAACTGCCCACTAGATGGCTTTAATTCCTTTCTATCACACATGCACATGCACACAGGAGCGGTGGGGGAAATGACATGTGATTCGGACAGGAACCGCACCGCATTCCTGTTCAAATCGCATGTGATGCTTTGCAATGTGATTTGCGTCCACTCATTTTGCGTTGACGCAAATCGCACTGCAAAGTATCAGTTTCGGTATCAGGAGCATGTGGATGAGTAACGATACTCGCTCAAATGCTTGGCATGGGCACCAATACCGGTATCGGTGTATCCCTAATTATTACCAAAATCCATAGTGAAATTGGCTGGGTTAAGTAATCTGCTAATAAAGCCATCACATCTAAGGATTGATAAAATGCAATATATTACTATTAGTTTTTTTTGGAGTTTAGATAAGCATAAAACAACAAATATAGCCATTTTATTATTGAAGATGAATTCACTGGAAGAAAGGGCTTGTCAAAACTCAAACATTTTGACTCGCAGTATGGCACAAAACCAAAAGTCTGCCAGACACACTTTCCATTAAATAAGCACAGAAATGAAGATTGCTATTTTTTATTCCGCAGTCTTAATAAAAAAGGAAATTCCCTCACTAAAATAATATGTGGATATTACCTGAGGCTTGGTTTGTACCAAGTTGCACAACATAAACATATCCATGAGATGTTGTACCCAGTTATGTCAGTCTTTGAAATTCCAAACATTTGCAGCCCCACTGAGACATTTCACAAGCAGACAGTATTTTCTGTTTACTGGTGAAAACACTAATGAAGAAAATGTTTCCTTTAAATGATTTAAGCTTGTAACACAATAGAGCAGTTTATAGATTTTATCAGCTATATATCCACTTTTGGGTACTACAGTCTGTCAAGTGCTGTTCAGTTTTACAACTCAGATTTACCTTTTGCAACAGATAAAATAAGAAGACTCATTAGCATTTTACAAATACAAATCTAATGTTCTTCTGTATGATAGAGGAAAATACTTGATCACGTGAGATTGGCATTTCAACATTTACTTTCCTAGTAATTAATTTGTATATAATACGTTAAAATAGAAACCCCACCAGTTTAATGCATTAGGCAGATGCTGAAAATCTATAGGACCACAGATCATGCAATGAAGATATTGTCCTGTTTGAGAGTGTACAAGGTTGGCCAGATAATCAGAGGGCAACTGTAATTTGTAGTTTACTGAACAAGTGCAAAGTTAGAATCAATAATTCAAAACAGGGTCAGAATGGTAATGAGCATGCATACACTGCAGAATAATGCAAAAAAGTTTATGAAAGCTGCACAAATATAGACTCTTCACAGCAATACCTCTGTGGTTCAACCAACAGTACCAATGGCAAAGCACCTTTGGGAGCAGCTTTAGCATTGTAGCATGTAGCAAGAAACTGTGGTTAGGCGGAGGACAGGAATTCTTCCACCTAAACTGGGTGTTCCTGGGGCAGGGGGACAACCTGGGGGGACTACTTCAACACATCATAGGTGTGACTCCAAATTGATCTCTTTATCTCCTGTGGTTATCGCGATGATAAATGGGTGTCAAGCTCAATACTTGAAGAATACAGAGTTGGAAGCAACTTCCATGGCCTATGCTTTCCATCAAGAGCAGCTTGGATAGGTCTCCGCCCTGGCTAACTTTAAAGGCTGCAAATAATCTTCCTATTCTGGTTGAATGGGTCACTTGAATGTCCATTAAAGTGTTCAACCATACAGTAGGTTGCATTGAAGTGATGGTAATCTGTGGGTCAGCCTTGGTAGATGTGCCAGTGGTGTTGGGCATAAATGCCCCATGAGAAAAAGACCTCACTAAATTACTTAAGATTGCTACAACATGACCAGTTGTCCCCTCCCAGGAGCAACTTCAGCTCCGTAATCGAATCGGTGCCTATCAGGCTCATTTCAAGAAGGCCTGTCAGCAGCCAGAGAAGGTAGGGGTAGTGAGACTGCCGCTATGATTAGAGATGAGCCGAAGGACCCCCTGCAAATGTCACAAATGTTCAGAACAGAATAACAAACCCCATTGAAGTCTATGGGACCCGAACTGGAAAAATCAAGTTTCTATTTTGAAGGCTTATGCAAGTAATTGGGCATACAACAGTTATGGGGGTCTGGATACTGCCCCGGGGGACATGTATCAATGAAAAAAGTTTGTAAAAAACTGAGTAGTGATTTACTGATGCTTAAAGTAAAACCATAAAAATGAGAAATAACAATAAAAAAGAAAAATTGCTTTAACCACTTGCTTACAGGGAACTTAAACCCCCCTTCTATCCAGACCAATTTTCAGCTTTCAGCGCTGACGCACTTTGAATGACATATGCGCGGTCATACAACACTGTACCCAAATGAAATGGGTACAGTGATGAGATGAGATGGGTGGCAGTGGTGGGCACTGATGGGTGGCAGTGATGGGCAGCACTGCCAGGTGGCACTGATTGGCACTACAGGTGGGCATTGATAGGTGGCACTTGTGGGCATTGATAGGTGGCACTTGTTGGCATTGATAGGTGGCACTTGTGGGCACTGTTAGGTGGCACTGTGGGCACTGTTAGGTGGCACTGTGGACACTGTTAGGCAGCACTGTGGGCAGTGTTAGGTGGCACTTTTAGGTGGCACTGATGAGGCAGATGTGCCTCTTCCACTTGGGGACAGATGTCCCTGACATCCGAGCTGGTGATCGGCTTTTTTTTCTATTCGCGCTGTCAGCGTGAGTAAAAAAAAAAAACCATTACCGATCTTTTGTTTACATCATGTGATCAGCTGTCATTGGCTGACAGCTGATCACATGGTAAGGGGCCAGGACTGGCCCCTTACTTGGATCGGTGATCAGCCGAGTCTCAGTGACTCGGTGATCACAGCGCGCAGGGCGCGCGCAGGGAGCGTGCACAGGGGAGGCCGTCATATGACGGGCTCCCGGGAATTCAGGTCCGCGCTGTGGCCATCATTCGGCCATAGCGCGGATGCGTAGTGGTTAAACATAGGGCCTGGGGGGTCTCCTTAGTCTGCCTGTTATGTGGCACATCTATCCCAACTTTGTGCAATCAGAACAAGATTAGAGATCTTTTGGATAAATTCTGGTGTCTGTTTCGCTGACTTTGGATAGAAGTAACAGGTGCAGAAAAATTTGCCTTCACACTGTAACCCTATAGAGGTACACTTGATGAAAGCAAGAATTGGCCTTGCTGTCCAAAGTTTTAATGATTGAAAATTAGTCTTTGGGTGTCGGTGGTGCCTTCACACCGTAACCCTGTAGAGGTACTTTCGATGAAAGCAAGAATTGGCCTTGTGTCAAAAATGACACTCATGAATAGCTTTCGACTGAGTGAAGTCAGAAAGCAATCAAACATCAAAAAATTGAAAGATCAAAATCAAGTGAAAGCAACAGTTCAAAATATGAAAAAAAATCAAAAACAAATAGTGTTCAAAATGGTGTAAAAATCAAACTTCTGGATAAATCCTCCTGGAGTTCAGCGAAACATCAGAAAATTGTAATCCACCACCATCACCGGCCACACAGCCTACTCACCAGATTGTGGTGACTCCCATGACAGGAGTCAAAAACGCTTCAAGGACAGCCAAAAAGCTTCACACAATCACGGCTTGGTGCAGGTGCTGGAACTCAGGTAACGCTGTAGCTGCTTGGATAGATGCAAGTGAACTCCCGAGTAGAGATGGGTCATTAAAGACCATTAGTGCCATGAATGGGGAGGAAATAAGTAAAGAACTCCCATCGTGGTCCTTGGGTGTTAATTGTGCCCATGAAACCTACACCAAAAAATTTCTTCCAGATGGAATCAACACCCACAAAGCTAGGCAGCCTAAACAGTCTTTCAGAGGTTGAAGATTCAGCAGAACGCCTTCATTAGGGACACCGGCATTAGGGGCTTAATAGCTGCAGCTAATCCAGGACTGATTTATTTTGATAAATGTCAGCCGGTCCACGAAGTCTGTGGACAGATGCGCTCTCTTATCTGTCAAAAAGCAGCACTGAATGCCTGTTTGGAAAGCACGCAGGATGCAGGGCAGCCCAGCAGCTCAATTGCATACTGGCCAAGTTCTGGCCAGTGGTCTATTCTCATAACCCAGTAACCCAGTGGTTCATCAGCTGGAAAGCTCTCCATGTCCGTTTTCACCCCTAGATAATCTCCCACCATATGATGCAGAAGCTGCCAATGGGATGTGGAAGCTGACAGCCCTGAGCGCCGAGGACTAACAACATTTTGAAATGCATCACTGAGGCGGGCCCCTTCTCCACCGCTCCTCCCTTGACCAACAGAAGCCTCAAAACTAAGTTTGTCACCAGACTGTAACCTACCAGAGTCAGGAAAGGCATTACATAAACTCCTCTTTAAGGTGTTCTAAAAAGATTTCATCTTCTGCTCCCTCTGTGGGTATGGGATGAGACTTTCCCCTTGTATCTCGGAACACCCAATAAGAGGATAGTATGCGACCAGTCTAAACTACATGGCATGTTCAATAATGCCATGAGCCTGGCGGACCATGTGGGTGAACTAGAGATACTGTTGTACGAGGAGGATTTGGATTTTGTGGGAATTTTGGAGACCTGGTTCAACAGCTCTCATGATTGTCTGGCAACCATTCACAGGTATACCCTTTATCGCAGGGATAGAGAGGGTAAAGAGGGAGGAGAATGTCACGGAACGCCCCACACTCCGCTTGAGTCCTTCCGTCATATACCGCTTCCTAAGTTCTGGAACACGAGTCCAATGGATCTGGCTATAGGAACCCCAAGAACTAGACAACACCAGTCTTGGAGTACATCAGAACTACCTTTATTTTGAGATCTCACAGACCTTTATACAGCAGGGATGACTCAAAGCTAACCTAATTAACATGAGCTAATTTACTACAAAATGTACCCAGACCAGATGACAGTCTTGTGGGCACCGAGCTTCACACATTAATATAAACACAATAGCTGGAGCTAATTACAACTAACAATACAAACAACAATCTCCCCCCTCCTCAGCCCAGACCATTCGTCTATTAGCCAGTGCTGGTGGCTAATGTGATCAGCTCTCTCAATTAACATAAACAACAATGGGTGAAAAGACTCTTAGAGCCACACTAAACACATTATAGCAGAATTGATGACATTAGCATTTAACAGTACGAGTCCCAATGGTATAAATCAGTCACCATTCTAATATGGCATATAAAGGGTTCCAGAGTCTGTGTGTTTTGGGGGGACATGGAGCTGAATCCATAGTAACACCAACCCCAGGGTCCCCAGGCATACAGCTCACAGAGAGCACCATTCCCCCAAATGCTAGGGCCCATAATCGGTGGGCAACAGGCTTGCATACAGTCCTCTCCAACAGCCTCTGTCCCGGCTAGGTCTGTGACATTTCTCCCCTTTCGGCAGGAGACTAACACAGGAGGAGACCCCAGACGGGTTGACTCCGAAGTTAGTAAACAGCTCCAGTCCTCTACTGCCTGTACCCACACCGTACCCCAAATAAATTATTCCAAACAGAGTATCACTCACCCAGCCAACCTCTCTGTCATGCTGTTGGGGATCGGGGCCCACTGCCCAGCATCCCTGGGGTATACAGGTGGAGACTGAAGTCCCATCCACCTTCACAGGAAATCCATCCTCTGTTAGTTGAGGGCAGAGTCCAGCAGTCCTCGGCCCTGTTGCCAGCCCTTCTGCTGGAAACTCCACACCATCTGTTCCGGCTAACTGTTGGAGAGGGAGGCCGACTGCCCCGCCTCCCTGGAACTCTGTAGTTGTTGCTGGTGCTGGGCAGAGGTTGGTAGCACTCTGTCCTGTTGCCAGCACTTCTGCTGGGGACTCCGCATCCTCTGCTCCAGCTAACTGTTGGGGCAGGCAGCTGGCTTCCTCCCCTCCCAAACTGTGTAGCTGCCATTGGGGAGGTGAGCCGGCTGCTTCCTTTTCCATTCCCTCATCTGGCTGCTGGGATGACATGTCGATGGTACTGTCTCCCAGGTACACGGATCTTTGCTGGGGAGGAAAGCCCACTTCCTCCACCCTGGCCAACTGTTGGGGAGGGACAACACACACCTCCTCTCCCTTCTCCCCCTGTATCTGCTGCTGGGAAGTGATTGCCATCTTCTCACCCTGAGCCTCCACAATTGCTGCAGGTGTGGGGCAGAGGTCTTGGACCCTCTGTCCGGTTGCCAGCACTTCTGCTGGGGGTTTGCTAGGTGGTTCCTCCTCTACAGAAATGTCTATTAAATCCCCAGTCTCTGGAAGTGGTAAAAGTGTGGGACAGAGGTCTTGGACCCTCTGTTCAGTTACCAGATCTTCAGCTGGAGAAGTTTGTTTTAACTCCATAGATGCTGCTGGCAGAAAATCACATGTCCCTGTCAGTGTTGTGGGAGAAAGGCCGACTACCTCTTCTCTCAGGAAGGCCGAAGCCACTGTTGGTGCTGGGCAGAACACAGTGAACTTTAGCCCTGATAGCAGCTCTTCTGCTGGAGGCTCATCAGGTTGTTCTTCCTCAGCAGAAAAGTCTATCAAATCCCATGTCTCTGCAACTGATGTCTGGGAATAGAGGTTCACCATCTCCTGTCCATGGAACCCAGAAGATGCTATCATTTCTGGACAGAGGCTAGCAGAGCTCTGCCCTGTTGTCAGCACTTCAGGTTTGGGGACGGCAATCTCCGGATTTTCCACTGCCGATCCTCTGGCATGCTGCTGAACTTGTTCTAGCAGTTTCCTGTATGCCCTTTCCAGATGCTGTTCCTTCCTTAGCAAATGGTCCAGATCAGGTTTGAGCTCTGAGACCCCTGCAAGACCGAGCATAGACTCTCTATAGTCTCTCATGTCCTCAAGGTCAGGTTCCCCCTCATCGCCAAACATAAAAAGATCTGTAAGATTCTCCCACAGCAATCCAGGGCCGCCAAAGTCATATCCCTCCGGAGAGCATTCTGTTGTCTCCCCTAAATATCCCTCCTCTGCGTGCCATTGCAGAGCTCGATAACGATTGTCCAGCTCTATCTCCTGCTGGACCAACCTGTCCAACTCAGTCACCCATTGCTCCTGGGGCTGCTCTCCCAGGAATGCCATCCGCAATGCCCGTTGGTCACTGGCCCGTTGCTCTTGGGTTGGAAAGCACTTGCCCTGTTTTATACCAGCGAGACGGAGGGCTGCAATCCAGAGCTCCACCCGAATCAGCTGCCTGAGCTCCAGGTATTCATCCTCAGACACAGTCCTGGTGTACGTTGAAAGGATGATCCGCAGCAGCCCCGGGAATTCTGATGCCAGGTCCATATCTCCGCTGGGGTGACTGAAGTCTGCTATGCTGATCTTGGATCCAGTTGGAGGTTTGGATGTCCCAGACTTCAGACTTCAGGAAGCTTTCCCGCTGCTTGCCACCAATGTCACGGAACGCCCCACACTCCGCTTGAGTCCTTCCATCATATACCGCTTCCTAAGTTCTGGAACACGAGTCCAATGGATCTGGCTATAGGAACCCCAAGAACTAGACAACACCAGTCTTGGAGTACATCAGAACTACCTTTATTTTGAGATCTCACAGACCTTTATACAGCAGGGATGACTCAAAGCTAACCTAATTAACATGAGCTAATTTACTACAAAATGTACCCAGACCAGATGACAGTCTTGTGGGCACCGAGCTTCACACATTAATATAAACACAATAGCTGGAGCTAATTACAACTAACAATACAAACAACAATCTCCCCCCTCCTCAGCCCAGACCATTCGTCTATTAGCCAGTGCTGGTGGCTAATGTGATCAGCTCTCTCAATTAACATAAACAACAATGGGTGAAAAGACTCTTAGAGCCACACTAAACACATTATAGCAGAATTGATGACATTAGCATTTAACAGTACGAGTCCCAATGGTATAAATCAGTCACCATTCTAATATGGCATATAAAGGGTTCCAGAGTCTGTGTGTTTTGGGGGGACATGGAGCTGAATCCATAGTAACACCAACCCCAGGGTCCCCAGGCATACAGCTCACAGGGAGCACCATTCCCCCAAATGCTAGGGCCCATAATCGGTGGGCAACAGGCTTGCATACAGTCCTCTCCAACAGCCTCTGTCCCGGCTAGGTCTGTGACAGAGGGGTATGCCTATATATCAAGAATAATGTACAAGTGAATGTGAGAAATGACATCACTAAGGGAGCTAGGGAGGAGGTGGAATCCTTATGGGTAGAGCTCCAAAGGGATGAAGCTAAGGGGAAAATAATACTGGGAGTATGCTATAGGCCCCCTAACCTGAGGGAGGAGGGGGGAGATGGATCTCCTATCACAAGTTGGATTAGCAGCAAGGATGGGAAGTGTTCTCATGGTGGATTTTAATTATCCAGACATAGAATGGGCGGAGGGAACTTCGCATTCGTCTAAGGCTCGCCAGTTCCTAAATGTCTTGCAGGACAATTTCATGGTTCAGATGGTAGACGCACCAACTAGAAATAAAGCGTTACTCGATCTACTGATTACCAGCAATACAGACCTGATCACGAATGTGGAAATAAGGGGCAATTTAGGAAACAGCGATCACAGGTCAATTTGCTTCAGTATTATTCACACAAATAGGAAACATAAGGGGAATACAAAGACACTGAATTTCAAAATAGCCAACTAATCTATGAACCTTGCTAGAAGGCATGAACTGGGATAAAATCTTAGGAACAAAGAACACGGAAGAGAGATGGGTTTGCTTTAAGAGCATATTAAATAAGGCAATGCATCCCATTGGGTAATAAATTTGAAAGAGCGAAGAAAAGTCCTGGGTGGCTTAACTCCAATGTAAAAATGCATATAAAAGCAAAGGAGAAGGCCTTCAAAAAATACAAGGTTGAGGGATCATCATCAGCATTCAGACTTTATAAAGAATGCAACAAGAAATGTAAGGCTGCAATTAGGGCAGCTAAGATAGAACACGAAAGACACATAGTAGAGGAGAGCAAAAAAAATCCCAAGAAAACAGTAAAAAAGTGAGGACAGACCATATTGGCCCCATAAAGAATGAGGAAGGACATCTGGTTACAAAGGATGGGGAGATGGCGAAGGTATTGAATTTATTCTTCTACTCAGTCTTCACGAGGAAATCGTGGGGGGTTCAGTAACCAAAACTGCAGTGTTTATCCTCATGACACATTACAGGAAGCACCTCCATGGTTAACAGAGGACAGAATTAAAATTAGACTTGGGAAACTTAACATTAATAACATTAATAAATCACCAAGGGTACTTAGTAATTGCCAGACCATTGTCCCTAATTTTTACTGACTGTCTACTGACTGGAATGGTACCAGCTGATTGGAGAAAAGCCAATGTAGCACCAATATTTAATAAGGGCCCAAAATACATCCCTGGGAATTACAGACCAGTTAGCCTAACATCAATAGTATGCAAGCTCTTGGAGGGGATGATAAGGGACTATATACAAGATTTTAGTAATGAGAACGGTATCATTAGCAGTAATCAGCATGGATACATGAAAAATCGTTCTTGCCAAACCAATCTATTAACCTTCTATGAGGAGGTGAGTTGTCATAAAGATAAATGAAGGCCTGTAGACGTGGTGTATCTGGATTTTGCAAAAGCATTTGACACAGTTCCCCATAAACCTTTACTGTACAAAATAAGGTCCGTTGGCATGAACCATAGGGTGAGTACATGGAGTGAAAACTGGCTACAAGGGCAAGATCAGAGAGTGGTGATAAATGGAGAGTACTCGGAATGGTCAGCGGTGGGTAGTGGGGTCCACCAGGGTTCTGTGCTGGGACCAATCCTATTTATGTTGTTCATAAACGACCTGGAGGATGGGGTAAACAGTTCAATCTCTGTATTTGCGGATGATATTAAGCTAAGCAGGGCAATAACTTCTCCGCAGGATGTGGAAACCTTGCAAAAAGATCTGAACAAATTAATGGGGTGGGCAACTACATGGCAAATGAGGTTTAATGTAGAAATATGTAAAATAATGCATTTGGGTGGCAAAAATATGAATGCAATCTATACACTGGGGGGAGAACCTCTGGGGGAATCTAGGATGGAAAAGGACCTGGGGGTCCTAGTAGATGATAGGCTCAGCAATGGCATGCAATGCCAGGCTTCTGCTAACAAAGCAAACAGAATATTGGCACGCATTAAAAAGGGGATCAACTCCAGAGATAAAACAATAATTCTCCCGCTCTACAAGACTCTGGTCCGGCTGCACCTAGAGCATGCTGTCCAGTTCTGGGCACCAGTCCTCAGGAAGGATGTACTGGAAATGGAGCAAGTACAAAGAAGGGCAACAAAGCTAAAAAAGGGTCTGGAGGATATTAGTTATGAGGAAAGGTTGCGAGCACTGAACTTATTCTCCCTGGAGAAGAGACGCTTGAGAGGGGATATGATTTAAATTTACAAATACCGTACTGGTGACCACACAATAGGGATAAACCGTTTTCACGGAAGGGAGTTTAACTAGACACATGGCCACTCATTAAAATTAGAAGAAAAGAGGTTTAACGTTAAACTACGTAAAGGGTTCTTTACTTTAAGAGCGGCAAGGATGTGGAATTCTCTTCCACAGGCGGTGGTCTCAGCGGGGAGCATCGATAGTTTCAAAAAGCTATTAGATAAGCACCTGAATGACCACAACATTCAGGGATATACAATGTAATACTGACATATAATCACACACATAGGTTGGACTTGAAGGACTTATGTGTCTTTTTTCAACCTCACCTACTATGTAACTATATCTAACTATGTAACGGTGGTCATGGAGGGTTGTCAACCAATAGTGATCCTTCTCCCTGATACCACATATTCTCGGGTCCTTTCACAGGCTTTAAAGAATGAGGGAGCCCATGCAAGTTTGCGGAGGCATGAGAAACAGACTCCTCAGGGTCACTGAAGATTACAGTATCTGGAATTGCCTCCTCCCAGCCACTTACTACTCACAAGGGTTCTGGGGATAGAAAACCATCTGTTGAGGGTTGACATATGTCTTGCTCTGCTTCAATGCCTCCAAAACTTCCAGAATCCTCCTGCTCCTCCTCCTCCCTCTCCTCTGGTGTGTTCTGCGGTGTGGCAAGAATGGTGTCTGCATAAAGTGGTCCTTGAGAGGAAAGGACATCCTCCTCTTCCTCCCGCTGCTCTGCCTCGAGCGCCCTGTCCATAATGCCATGCAGAGTCTGCTCCAGCAGGAACACAACAGGGATTGTGTCACTGATGCATGCATTGTCACGGCTCACAAACCTTGTGGCCTCCTCAAATGGTGACAGTACAGTGATTGCATCCTTTATCAGCAGCCATTGGCAGGGGGAGCACTGGCTGTGTATGACCGCCTGAAATGGCTACATACTCCTTTGGCTTGCTTTAGCAGATCTTCCAACTCTGGGTAACTATTTAAGAAAAGCTGCATGGCACATGTGTCAACTCTCTTTGTCTAAGGACGGACAGGAGGTTTGTGCCATTATCACACACCTGACTCCAGCTGGCGTGGCATGAACCACCTCTGGGCCTGCCCCTGTACAGCTGCAAGAATCTCTGTTCCGGTGTGGCTCCTGTCCCCTAGACAGACCAGCTGAAGCACTGCACGGCACCTTTTAGCCTGACTCACTGAATAGGTCCTTGAATGTTTAGGGGGTACTTGTGATTAATAGGACAATTCAGCAGAGGAAGGCATGGAGGAGGAGGAGGAGGGTGGAGCTGAAAAATCTAGCATGATCACCACTAGCTGTATGGAGACCACAACAAGCAGCAGCACTGAGCCCTGTCCTGCATCCTTCCGAGTTGCAAGCAGAGTTACCCAGTGTGCTGTGAACTGAATATATCGTCCCTGACCCTGACCTGCCCAAACAGCTGAGCTGTGAGAAGTTCCCCGGGAGATAACACCTCCACAATCTGGTGGAATAGGGTGGCTGCTCTCCACTCTTCCATGATGGCTGCCTCTTTGAGGTTGTGCCCAAACAGCTGAGCTGTGAGAAGTTCCCCGGGAGATAACACCTCCACAATCTGGTGGAATAGGGTGGCTGCTCTCCACTCTTCCATGATGGCTGCCTCTTTGAGGTTGTGCCTTACCCTCACTTTACTCCTCTGCTCTATCCGGCACCCAAGTCGCGTCAGTGACCTCATCATCATCATCATCCCCTCCATCCTCATTATCACTGGGGACAACTTGGCAATACGCTGCAGCTGGGGGAACATGATTGCCAATTTGTTGTTTACCATTGTTCTCCCCTCTCTGTAGGCTCATGTTCCTACCATCCTCAACCTCAGAACCAAGATCTGAATCAAGTAATGGCTGTGCATCGGCAAGGAGTGGCTGATGATTTGTTCAAATAACTCAGCTGACTCTTCTATGCCTGATGCTGGGGCTAGGGCAGGAGTAGCTGTGGGCAAGAAGGCAGAATAAGCCACTCTAGCAGCTACAGTGGACTGCACACTAGTCTCTGCTTGGGTGACGGAGGATGAGGAGAATAATGATGGTTTAGTAAGCCAGTCCACCACCTCCTCTGCATGCTGTGGCTGGATGGCACGGGCAACATCACTAAACAGAGGAAATGATGCCCTGCCTGAGCACAGACCATGTACACCCTTTGCCTGTGGACACATACGCTGCTGGCCCCCTCACAGTGCCATGGGAACGTCTGCCTCTCCTTGTTAGCCTCCCAGACATGATGGGGGGCGCTTATTAACAAGATGTAACAAAGATGTGGAAATGTGTACGTGGACGCACTTTAACCAATGGAAAGTGGTGTTTGGTGCAGTTTAACTTGAGTACTCACTACACAGACACATTCCACTGACACACGACAATATACTGCAGTAAAACTGCACTGACGCACTGCAATATACTGTGGTAAATGTGCACTAACACACTGAAATATACTGCATTAAACGTGCAGTAACGCACTGAAATATACTGCGTTAAACATGCAGTAACACACTGAAATATACTTCGTTAAACGTGCAGTAACACACTGAAATATACTGCTGTAAACGTGCAGTAACGCACTGAAATATACAGCGTTAAATGTCAAGTAATGCGCTGAAATATACTGCGTTAAACGGGCACCAACGCACTGAAATATACTGCGTTAAATGTGCAGTAACGCACTGAAATATACTGCAGGAAACCTGCCCTGACAAAATAAACTGACACTAAAGTAAGAATTAATGGTCAAACTACACTCACACTGCACTATCACTAGATTCACACTAAACTGATATTCTAAACAGACAATGGAATCACGAAAGCACACTATAGCACACTAACTCGCTAGTAGCACTGAACAGAGCCCTGTTCTATCTCTCACCACTCCAATATCACACTGCAAATGGCCACTATGAGGAGAATATTTTTATAGTGTGGGGTGGGACTAAGAGCAGTGAGCCATGATTGGGCACAGTCATCATTACTTTCTCCAATCATGGCTCTGACAGTGCTCTGAGTGTGTCCTGATTGGGCAAAGCTTTCATTGTTTCAGCCAATCAGAGCTTCCAATGCACTGTGCAATGGTGCAGTGCCTTGTGGTCTTTCGGCGATAATTTGGGTGTTCATTGAACGGGCCGAACCTTTCGCCCAACTCTAACCATGATACCTGATGCTGCTACAGCCAAGGCAAGAAATAGTCTGTCCACTCACTGTGGAAGCTTGAAAAAGATGGCAAGGAGCTACTGTTATGCTGAAACCCGAGATTTAGAGTTGAAGGGTGAGTGGCTAGGAGCCAGGATTTTGTCCAAAATACAATGAGGCAAGGTATTAGTTCAAATGGTCAATTTGGGCACTGTCCCATTTTGCTGCCCACCCCGCGGACAATTGGTTCCTAAGAAATGCATTAAACCATGCTGCCCATAAGTTAAGGCAACATGTGCCTCTTTGATGGCTTAAATGCCTGTTAGAGGAGTACCAGCATCTGTTGAAGCAGTTGGCCTTAACCTTACATGAATTTTATTTTACTGCAGCAGCAGTTAATCCATCAGTTACTGGGAAAGAATGTTCTATTGCTTGCGGAAGGACCAGGAGATTATGGCTTTACCGATACTCTTGATCATCCTATTCATACAGGAGACACAGTCCTGATTCAGGAACAGTACCACAACATCCCACCAGGCCTGTGTCAAGAAGCCAAGGAGTTGCTTCACAATATGCTTCAAAGTGGCATCATCGGAGAGAGTAGGAGTCTTTGGGCTGCTCCTGTACTTCTGATTTGAAAAAAGATGGAGGCGTAAGCTGAATGCTTAGCCAGTGGCTACTGGGAAGTACCAGTAAGAACAGCGGATCGAGAGAAAACTCTTTGGGGTTGTTCAAATTTAATCAAATGCCCTTTGGCATGGCCAATTCACCCAGTATATTCTAAAGGTTGATGGAAAGACGTTTGGGTGATCTCAACTTCAATAATATTCTTATATATTGGAATGACCTCAATATTTTCTCCAAGAACTTTGAGGAACATATTAAATACCTAGACCAAGTCTTTACCCATATGGTACAGAATGGATTGAAACGAAAGAGTACCAAATATCATCTCATGCAGGCATGCATCCAATATCTGGGTCATGTTGTGGAGGCTGAAGGGGTGTCACCGTACTTGGCCAAAGTCCAGAATGTAAGAGATTGGCCAATCCCAAAGACAGTTACTGGGTGGGGTAATATCAGCGGTTTATTCCTCAATTCACTCAGATTGCGGCACCCCTCACACAACTACTTTGTGGCCATTCAAAAGAAAAAACTCAATGGTGCAACGCTCAAACAGTAGCTTTTGAAACACTAAAAAATGGCTTACAACTGCTCCCCTCCTGGCTTTCGCCAGCTTCTCTAAGCCCTTCTGGGTATATACTGACAGCAGTTGCCAAGGACTTAGGATGGTGCTGGCTAAAGAACAAGTTGAAGTTAACAGGGGATTTCTTATGCCACCTACCGAGTGTAATCTGCACAACTATAGCTCTGTTCAATTGGAACTTCTAGCCCTGGTCTGTGCTATCACACAAAAGTTTGCTGAGTATCTGCTTGGTGCACACTTAACTACACCAATCG
Organism: Aquarana catesbeiana; assembly: GCF_042186555.1. Classification (NCBI taxonomy): domain Eukaryota; kingdom Metazoa; phylum Chordata; class Amphibia; order Anura; family Ranidae; genus Aquarana; species Aquarana catesbeiana. The sequence goes on from NC_133325.1 coordinate 671,669,373, forward strand.
TTTTTATTGACCTGTGGCTTGCTTACTGCTTCTCCCTACCTGCTATATCTGCCACTGGACCCCGGCTTGCTCACCTCCTGAGAGTGTAATCCTGAGGACCACGACCTGGTAGAAACATGCAGGAAAACTCATCTCCACCATCAGAAGACTCCACACCTCAGGTGAGCCTGTGTCATTTGCCAGGGTGACCTGCTTCTATACTTATCCAGCTGGTCAGTGGGTGCCTCTCTACTGCTATAGCTACTGGCCTCTGAGCCGGACTCCAGACGATGACAACAGAGCTTATGGATACACACTCTCTTTTATGATGTTTGGTTGATGCAGTTGGGTGCCCTTGGACTTCTTGTTGCAAGCGCATCAATCCAATACACACCAAATAAATGGTTGTGGGAACATCGAGATTGCCCACTGGGACCTAAACAAATGGTAATGGACCGCCACTAGAATCTAGCCAAAAAGACTAATATTGACCTATTGCCTTTATAGCCTAGTGTCAGAGAAGTTACCTTGCTGGTCGCGGTGCTGGCCGCGCTGGTGCATGTGGGCACGCGCGTTCCTGTGCGCGCTGCTGTGTGTGCCCCTGTGGGCACTGGTCTGCGCACTGGTGCGCGGGCGCGTGTACGCGCGCACCTGTGAGCATCGGCGTGCGCACGTGTGCAGCATTTGGCGCCAACCGGCCTATTTAGGTCTTGCCGTGCTCTCTGCTCAGTGCTGCCTGATCAACAGCTCCCTGTGCCATAGTTCCCGTTGCCTATTCCTGTGTTCCTTTTTTCCTGATCTCCTGATGACCCAGGTTGCCTCTTGGATTCTCCTGACTTCTGCCTGTAACTGACCTCGGCCTGTTTGACTCCGCTTCTGCCTGCTCCTGCTGTACCTTTGCTGCCCGCCTGTTGCCAAACCCTGCCTGTGCCTTGACCTGCCTGCTCTGCCCCTGCTCGGCATCTGTTTGCCTGTGTTCCAGACTACTGACCTGCTGTTTAAAGATCATCTTTCTTCCAGCACCTGGATCCCATCACCAGGCTTTCATACCACTCCGCACTGCTGTGCCTCCTGTCTACTCTACCAGGGGCAGCGAGTCGGACATGTAAGGGAGACCACCCTCTGCCCAAGCGGACTCACCGGTCTGGTAAGTGGAAGTCTGACACCTAGGGACTAAGTAATAGTCAAAAAAACTAAATATTAATTGGGCAATAAGCTTGGTCAATAACCCTTATTGAGTGGAGGCACAACCTTTTCCAGACTCCCAGTGTATGAAGTAACAGCTGAGGTTCAAGTGGGAGTGAAGAAACGTCTGCATAGAAACATGTTACAGCCCTGTGATTTTGGGCTTGATGCTTGCTCTATTGAATATAAATTTGGAAGATTTTCCCCCTCTCCTAAAGGTACCCCTTGAGTGGTACCTACCTCTAATAGAGACGCAACCCAATGATCTAGGAGTACAGCGTAAGCCACCAGTGGAGATTGCTGATAGTGTCAGAGTTGTAGATGAACTGAGGAAGGGGGTGATAAAGTTAACATACTGCCTCCCATGTCTACTGTAGACAAAGAACTAAATCTTGTGGACAGTCCACTTGTTGATGTAGAAAGTAGCAATGAGAGACATAGTCCTGAGAGGTCTACTAGAGGACAAATGCCTGTTAAATATTCTGATTTGTTATAACTTTTGCTGTTGATCTAACTTTCCAATTTGCAGTTTTCTGCTGTTTGTATGCCAAGGATGGGTCAAAGCCTAATAGCATGCCTGCATGCAAGCTATTAGGACTTTGGTCCAGCTATCTGCATGCAAGTTTTTACAGCAGAGGGACTCTTGCCTAGCTGCAGATCATGTGCCCATCTACCTGTGCCGGGTGTGGCCTCTCTGAGCTGCTGAGGGAGGGAAGCAGAGAAACACAGGAAATTGTGGGAAAAGAAGCTACAAGAGTACAGTAGTAAAAATGGCGGGTTATATCTTGGTATCATTTGGATCACCGTGAGGAGGGTCTAGTGGTTGGCTGGTGTGGTTGAATTTAGATTTCCAAAAATGTTGACATCATGGGAATTATTGCCTTGGGTAGTGGCTGAAGATTATCCAACCTCAACAGATTCTGGTAAACTGAAAATAGATTTTATTTCTTGGTAAATGTTACTATAATTATTATTGTTTAAAATTGTGTAACGTTCAGTCTAATAAAGTGTACTTTTAGAATCTCCCCGAAGCCTGAACCCTAGGATGTGTGAGCTAGAGATGTAGAATAGCTCTTTTCTGTAATAAGACAAGGTTACCTGAGCCATACACAATTGTTGAAGCAGATAGTACTAAATATTGAGGTCAGCGTTCTGCTAAAGAACTAGACATGCATTATTTTAAACATTTTTTTTAAATTAAATCTTTATTTTCAAACTTATACAAGATATACAAACAAGATCAGGGTGATCATGATCATCAACCATTTGCATCAAAGCCAGGCATATGATTAAAAAATATTTCGCAAATCACCTTGAGGTTACATTGAATATGAAAAAACAACAGTAAAATAAAATAAGCGACGTAACATGAAAAGATGAAAAAGTATCGCCTACCCTGGCCTGGGATAGGGACCAGGAATAGGCGACATTGCAAGTAACAGTGTTGGCCAAGGGCCAACCCATCAGGATAGAAAGGCCGTTTTGACCATCGTAATAGTCATAAAGATAGTCGATGGACCCCAGAATGGAAACGCCACACAGGAAGTTATAGAATTGGAGGAGTTTTGGGACTTTAAATGGGGCACATAACATGTGCCCCCATCCCGGGATCAGTAAGACAAAAAAAAGGGGAAGTTGGGACTTTAAATGAGGCGGTAGACTTTGTGTAGAAAACGTGGTCAGTTTATTAAGGTAAAAAATATAATGCATATAGATTGTAGACATCATATGGAACAACATATAATGAAGTGTTGTCAAATTGTACGTATGCATACTAAATTCAAAATACAAAATAGTAGTAAAATTCATATACAGAAATCAATAAGTAAGTAACATCGTAATATACGTATGCATAGAACGGTAACATCGTATGGGTGGATGTGTACATGATAAACACTTGGTACATATATATAGCATAATCAATTGACATATCAGCTGGCAGCCAAATGGATAATACAAGGTTAAGAATAAGTATGACATATCCTGATATGAAGTTAGTAGGGCATATAACTACATCCTTAAAGTCCGACGCGTCTCTGTGTAAGATACACTTCTTCAGGGGCGGATGTTGTGGGGTGTCTATAAAAATATAAATAATAAAAATTAAACCTAATGTAGGTAAGTACAGCAGGTCAAGACCTGGTAATGTGGTATACCCTAAGTACTTACATGCCTGTAAGTAGCGACGGTATGTAGTATGAGCAAAACCGGAGCCGCGGGAATGGTCTGTCCCGGGAGAACCCCCAGAAAGGACGCAGGCCCCTTGTGATCAAGGTGTAACTAGTGATGAAACCCAACAAAAATATTGATGCAACCTAAAAAGGATAAAAAAGGTGACCATTAGTGGTGATAGTGAGAAAATGGAGAATAAGGTGTAGTGTATAGGAACGGTGGTAGTATGAACCACTGCATCACCAAAGGTGGGTGAGTAGTGAGAGGCTGGAAAAAGGACAAAAAAAGCGTGTGCTGAGAAGTAGTGTCCATGAGGACACATCTGTGTTTACCTTGTGTGAAAGTGCAATCATGAAAAGCTTCCAAAAGGTGAGGGTGCAGCCTGTGTATGAGGGAAGGAGAACTGCATTGGGGAATGACTTTATGCGCGTCCAAGGGGGGGGGCATCACCAACGTCACGCGCACGACAGAAAAGAAGGTGGGGCGCCCAAGCATGCACAGCGGACGCCGCACGTGACTTGGTGCCGAGAACCCCACTGTCGGCTGGATGGAAGCAACACGCAGCCTCGCTGTGGCGCCGAAAAGTGACGACACCTCACATGCGGGGCTGCTAAGCGTGGCGCCAATGCGTTGTGAACACCCGTCCATCACCCCAAGAAAGGGGGGGAAGGGTGAGCGTGCAGAGCGCATCGCAGCTCCCGGAAACTAGACAATAACACAGGCCCGAAACTGCAATATCTGCATAAACCGCCGAGACCTTGGGCATGATTAGGTGCTGCCGCCAACTGAAAAAACATGTATAAATGCTGTCTCGCCACATGTACATCTACACATGGATGGCAGGGGAACACTGCCAACCAAAGTCAAACACCTCCATCCCTAATGCATAAACAATAGAATTGGGGGAGTTTTGGGACTTTAAATGGGGCACATAACATGTGCCCCCATCCCGGGATCAGCAAGACAAAAAAAAGGGGAAGTTGGGACTTTAAATGAGGTGGTAGACTTTGTGTAGAAAACGTGGTCAGTTTATTAAGGTAAAAAATATAATGCATATAGATTGTAGACATCATATGGAAAAACATATAATGAAGCGTTGTCAAATTGTACGTATGCATACTAAATTCAAAATACAGAATAGTAAAATTCATACACAGAAATCAATGAATGAGTAACATCGTAATATACGTATGCATAGAACGGTAACATCGTATGGGTGGATGTGTACATGATGAACACTTGGTACATATATATAGCATAATCAATTAACATATTAGCTGGCAGCACATCAGTTGCTTTTGACATTAGTTTAAGATGCTTAAAGCGGAGTTCCGCCTAATTTTTTTTTTTTAAAGTCAGCAGCTACAAATACTGCAGCTGCTGACTTTTAAAATAAGGACACTTACCTGTCCAGGGCGCCCGCCCACGATGTCGGCACCTGAAGCCGACCCGTCCCTCGGTTCTCAGGTGGAGGCGCCACCATCTTTGGTAAGGGAATCAGGAAGTGAAGCCTTGCGGCTTCACTTCCTGGTTCCCTACTGCGCATGCGCAACTCGCGATGTGCTATCCCACTAGTCCCTGCTCTCTACTGGGACCTGTGTGTCTCCCAGAAGGGGACGGAGAAGGCGCCAGAAGTGGCGTAGATACCCGCGGGTGGCTCGGCTATCTATGCCCGGAAGTGGGAGCAAAATACCTGTATTAGACAGGTATCTGCCCCCCCCCTCCCCTTGAAAGGTGTCAAATGTGACACTGGAGGGGGGGAGGATTCCGAAAAGAGGAAGTTCCATTTTTGGGTGGAACTCCGCTTTAATAAAGCTCAAAATCATGCATTTCTCTTCACCAGAACAGAGGCCTCAGATCCTGTTCTAAAGCCTCAGTGAAGTTAAAAAGGGCCCAAAAAACATCCCTGGGAATTACAGACCAGTTAGCCTAACATCAATAGTATGTAAATTCTTGGAGGGGATGATAAGGGACTATATACAAGATTTTAGTAATAAGACTGATATCATTAGCAGTAATCAGCATGGATTCATGAAGAATCGTTCTTGCCAAACCAATCTATTAACCTTCTATGAGCAGGTGAGTTGCCATCTAGATAAAGGAAGGCCCGTAGACGTGGTGTATCTGGATTTTGCAAAAGCATTTGACACAGTTCCCCATAAACGTTTACTGTACAAAGTAAGGTGCGTTGGCATGGACCATAGGGTGAGTACATGGATTGAAAACTGGCTACAAGGGCGTGTTCAGAGGGTGGTGATAAATGGAGAGTACTCAGAATGGTCAGGGGTGGGTAGTGGGGTTCCCCAGGGTTCTGTGCTGGGACCAATCCTATTTAATTTGTTCATAAACGACCTGGAGGATGGGATAAACAGTTCAATCTCTGTATTTGCAGATGATACTAAGCTAAGCAGGGCAATAACTTCTCCGCAGGATGTGGAAATCTTGCAAAAAGACCTGAACAAATTAATGGGGTGGGCGACTACATGGCAAATGAGGTTCAATGTAGAAAAATGCAAAATAATGCATTTGGGTGGCAAAAATATGAATGCAATCTATACACTGGGGGGAGAACCTCTGGGGGAATCTAGGATGGAAAAGGACTTGGGGGTCCTAGTGGATGATAGGCTCAGCAATGGCATGCAATGCCAAGCTGCTGCTAATAAAGCAAACAGAATATTGGCATGCATTAAAAGGGGGATCAACTGCAGAGATAAAACGATAATTCTCCCGCTCTACAAGACTCTGGTCTGCCCGCACCTGGAGTATGCTGTCCAGTTCTGGGCACCAGTCCTCAGGAGGGACGTACTGGAAATGGAGCGAGTACAAAGAAGGGCAACAAAGCTAATAAAGGGTCTGGAGGATCTTAGTTATGAGGAAAGGTTGCGAGCACTGAACTTATTCTCTCTGGAGAAGAGACGCTTGAGAGGGGATATGATTTCAATTTACAAATACTGTACTGGTGACCCCACAATAGGGATAAAACTTTTTCGCAGAAGAGAGTTTAATAAGACTCGTGGCCACTCATTACAATTAGAAGAAAAGAGGTTTAACCTTAAACTACGTAGAGGGTTCTTTACTGTAAGAGCGGCAAGGATGTGGAATTCCCTTCCACAGGCGGTGGTCTCAGCGGGGAGCATTGATAGCTTCAAGAAACTATTAGATAATCACCTGAATGACCGCAATATACAGGGATATGTAATGTAATACTGACACATAATCACACACATAGGTTGGACTTGATGGACTTGTGTCTTTTTTCAACCTCACCTACTATGTAACTATGTAAGTTCCGGGTTGTCTGCATCTCTTCAATGCGGCGCAAGTAAATGCACCCACTCACATAATGATACAATTAATACATTTCTTTCCTATGAAAAGAACCAGACAAAAATCAACATGAAATACATTTTAAACCTGTTCAAGAAAAAGAAAAAAAATGTATTTTTCAACATTTTTGTTACAACATAAAAAAAACTGGCTTCCAGAAGGAAAGTTAAATGATAATGATCATAGCAACCAACCAACAATTGCCAAGGTTAGTGTACAGCCACCAAACATTATATGACTTTGGGTTAGAATACTATTCCCGGATATAGTTGCTGACCCTTGATGATGCCTAGACAAAGATGGTAAAGGCTTTTAAGAGCAAAATTGCATTATCAGGGAGATACACATACACATTATTTATCATTCATGTTACTTATTTTCAAAAAATATCTGAGGGTAGATCTGCTTTAAAGGAATCATTTATCTTTTAGATTTTCCAGCTTCCACCACTGGTTTACATTCACCACTCTTCTAGCATGGCTACCTCTATTTGAGGAGAGAACATAGAACCTTTATTTGTTTTATTTTTTTTCAGTGTTTATTCCCAAGGCTTGGTGAATGGCATGTTCAATAAATGACCACAAGCACTTAGTCATCAGAAACCATGACCATAAAGTTATTTTGAGATGAAAATATTATGTCTAATATACATTGCACAACCAAAGTGAGGAATTTTAAGACAGTAGTGAATTATTTCATTTATTGTGGAATTTCCAGTTTTCAAATTTCAATAAAATGAAAGTAAAACAAAATATACACTCAAAGAGTAGTCATAGACAGTTTAATTCTCAATAAGACTTGTGCAAGCATAACTACTACAGCAAGGTAGTCTGTTTTCCCATTTCAATACCGTTTCCCATTTTAATTTTATTTTACTCTGTAAATAAAACTTATTTTTTTCAGTTAACAAAATAAAGCATTTAGATTATATTTGTATGTCAGAATACACTCATAAACCTATGCCATGTACCTACTTTTTATACAGCTGCTGTACTGAATCTGAATATAATCTAAGATATATGTTATATAAATACAGCACTCAGCCAAACTATAAAAATTCCCAGCAAAGTGAAGAAAAACATTTTTCCCGACAGACTCCATGGCAGCAACGTGTGGGTTAGCCCTGCCTCCATAACTACCCTATAGGACACCTCTCCCATAAATCTTTGCTCTGGGTTACCAGCCCTGTTCCTTTTTTTGTTCTCCTCTATAGGTCCAAGTCGATGGTTCTCCTACGTGAAGATGATTCCCCTGCGATCAGGATCGGCCAAGGATTTACGTCCCTCCGATAAGCCTTGTCTGTTAAGCAGAGTATGGAGTGTATGAGCAGAGTAGCGCTGCAGATTTGGGGGCCTAGCAGTCCACAGGCTAAAGAGAGCTGGCCTGATTGCCTAGCTATGAGCAGACGGCCATCATCTGCCACAAGTCCTGAGTGTGTGGATGTCCCTCGGCCTGGATGATCGTGAGGTGGTGAGCTCACAATTTTAGCCATGGCAGCTGTGTCTGTATTTATTTGTATGTACAAATGTCTTTTTTTTTCTACTCTGATGCTGTTTCCCTTTGTGCATGGCGGCTGGCTCTTTCTGCACTCCAGCCACCGCTCGCTCTCTCTCTTCCGACATGCGTGGACACGGAACGGAAACGAGGCTTGGTTCGCGCATGCGCGAGAGCATCTCATGCCTGGTGCTAGCGGTGACATCACGCGGCACCACTTTTAAATCCTGGGGGAAGCCTACAGAGCCTCGGGAATGATCGTGGGCTAATGTGGTGACTTCCCTGGGCTTCTGTGATGGCTTCCCCAGGTAAGTTCTAGTTCTGTGGGGAATATAGTGTCCCTTTCCTGGCAGCTAACCTCTCTCTTTCCCTGCAGTGTCTGCCTGGATGACAATGGATCCTTCTCTGCCTCCTGGTGGCCAGCCCTCTCGCAGCAGATATGCATTAGGGATTCCCTGTGCTTTGCCAGCTGGGGGGAGGAGAATGTGGTACAAGAGCACCAGAGCTTCCCTCTTCTTTCTTTTTTCCCTACAGCCCTTCTAGGTCTGATCCACAGCGTAGTTTCCGCAGAAGAAGCGGGTCTTTAAGTCACACCGCTGGCACTCTTCCTCCAGATCCAGGTACTACGGGTCTCCCTCTAGGTCCAGAGACCACAGTAAAGACCCTTCCCACCCCCCCTCATCTCACCCCAGCAGGGGGACAGAGAGATCATGTTGGGGGTGTAGGGCTCCGGTCCCTACCAGCAAGTCCCTCTGTGACCACTGTTTCTCCAAAGCAGCAAACGAGATGGAGGGTGCAGACCAGCACCTTGAATCTTTAGTCAAACAAGTGGTGAAAAAATCCTTACAGGAGAGGGGGGCTCGTCAGCCTCGTGAACCCCCACAGGAGCCATTATGCTCCCCAACTGGAGAAGGGTTGGTCCAAGATACATGGGAGTCTTCCCAGCCAAGCTGCCCATCCGCTCCTCCCTCGGACAGCGAGTCGGAGGTGAAAGACCCGGGGATGGGCTTTGAGTACGCCCTGGTGAAAGCAGTAAGGGAAGCCCTGAATTGGGAAGATCCTGTAACTTCTCCTCCAAAGCAGAGGAAGTTCTTCAAGCAGCCTAATAGGGAGGGTCAATATTTTCCCTTTCTCACTGAAGTGGGCGACATCATCTATGATGAGTGGGGTAAAATGGACAAGAAGAGTTCCATGCAGTCTAAAATCCTGAAGCTGTATTCCTTCAAGGAGGAAGAGGGTAAGCATCTCTAGTCGGCTCCTTTGGACGCAGCGCTGATGAGGCTGGTTAGATATGTGACCCTTCCCCTGGAAGACACAGTCTCCTTTAAAGATCCCTTGAAAAGGCGGATGAAAGGATGAAAAGAAAATCCAATTGTCACTGCACTGTATTGTGTACCAGAAAAGTAGTAGCAACTGCACTACGGCTGCACTGTATTGTGTACACCACCAGAAAAGTAGTAGCAACTGCACTACGGCTGCACTGTATTGTGTAATGCGTACACCACCAGAAAAGTAGTAGCAACTGCACTACGGCTGCACTGTATTGTGTAATGTGTACACCACCAGAAAAATAGTAGAAACAGAACACCACAGAATGTAGATATAGGCTACACTGGATGCTGCAGAGTGTATATATATATATATATATATATATATATATATATATATATATATATATATATATATATATATATATATATATATACTGTATATAAATATATATTTATGGTTGAAGCCCTATGGCCGATACGGATATGAACAACATAGACTTACCATAAGACTTTACAACATGAAATGGACCTGAAGTATGCCTTGGTCTGATGGACGGTATACCAAAATAAGGGGGCATTCCCAAGATTAGAAATGAATATTTTTTGAAGAGAAATGATTTGAGAAATGCCCTAAAAAGGGGATGGGAGGGTGGGTATCGCGCACAGGAAACCGACAAAGACCACAGGCGAGCGGGCTGGTTAAATACCCCCCAGGCTCCTCCAAAAAATTCAGGCCACCATACTGGCCTTCTTACTTATGATTGAAGCCCTATGGCCGGTACGGATATGAACAACATAGACTTACCATAACACTTTACAACATGAAATGGACCTGAAGTGTGCCTTCGTCTGATGGACGGTATATCAAAATAAGGGGGCAAAAACATTCAGGTAGGGGTTACGTTTTATTGGTTTTAGTCTTATTCATTGAGCCAGTTTGGTAAATGCTTGTGAAATTTCCACCTGAGGATTGGGGATGTACCGGGCGAAGCAGGCAGACTTCCACTTGCCTAGTCTCTTAATAACATGATCTGGGACCCCATGCCGAGATGCTGTCGAGGCTGCTCCGATACGGAAAGAGTGACCGGAGTACTGACTGGGGTTGAGGTGTAGGTTGCGAAGAAAAATCCTCACGTGTTTCACGAACTGGCAGGCACTCAAAGGCTTGACTGGAAAGGGTAGAAGGGGACTAGAGTCCGACTGTTGGGGCAGGAGTGACAGTAGGTGGTTAAGTATGGTAACTGGACACCAGCTATTATTAGTCTTGTAGAGGTTGATGTCAACTCCGGAGCCTGATTGCTGGGTTTTTGATACCGCAAGGTAGAGAACAAAATGGTCTTGGTAGCGAGCCAAGTGACTTCTAAGCATGACTTGGCCGGCGGGGTTATTGCAGGTGAACTCACCAGGCCACGGGAACCTGTAGTAGGCTAGGTAAATAGCTGCTTGTATGACCAAGCTGGGGAGAAGACCAAATGGAGAACTGGCAAGGATAGTGGACATGTCTTTGAAGATGGCACTTGTTATAGGTAGGCGTTTGGCCTGGATTATCGGCTGTTGCTTCTGTATGCCACGTAGGATGGCTCGGATCACGTGGGATGCGAACAAGGACGGTTTTGTGGGATCTCGTAGGGCCAGAAATTGTTGGATGCCGGATAAGTATAGCCGGAGAGTATTGTGGGACAGGGCCAAGTGACTATGGCAATACAAGACAAACGCCAGTATGTGCTTGGCGTCTGTGGTAGTTGCCGCTGAGCAGGTTGCAAGGAATTTGTTGAATGTGCTCCAAGCTGCATGGTAAGCTTTGAGCGTGTTACGGGACAGGGATTGGTTGATGAGCTGGGACACTCCGTGCAGATGCTGTGCTAGTCCAGGGTCAGGTGAGACCAGGCCGGGATACTGGCTGATACTGGATTGGCTCCGGGAACCTGCCGAAAGAAGGAGGTGAAATTAAAGCATGACAGTGCGTCTGCGGCAAGGTTACATTTGCCCGGAATGAAAGTACAGTGGATATTGAATTGATGTTGAAGAGAAAATGGACATAACTGACATGGACATAACTGAGAGCGACTTGGACCTGCCTTTATTAATGATATCTGCCGTGGCCTGGTTGTCGTGGTGAAGGCCACAGTTTGTCCTGTCCAATTATGACCCCAGATCGGGTAAAGCTCGAAGAGAGAGGAAGTCCGGGTAAACCCGGGGATTGAAAGTATCTCTGTAGGCCAGGGTCCTGCAAACCAATGGTGGCCAAAAATTGCAGCGAAGCCTGTGGAGGCTGCGGCATCTGTTACTACCTGCAGTAATAGGAGTGATATTGAGGTTATAAACATGGATATACCATTCCAGGTGGAAATGAATTCCTCCCACATTGACAAATCCGCTACTGCTGCAGTGTCTAAGTTGAAGGGTTCCAATTGGAGTGAGGTACGTAAAAATGAAGAAATGTTTGTTATGATAGCGGTGCGAGTAGGGGCTAACGATACGGCTACGCGCGGGTTTTTTAACGAATGACTCGTAAGTTTTGATATTGAGGTCTGGTGACAAGATATCTAACAGAAATGCATGAAATGAAAGGTCAAACAAAAAAACCCTACCTGCGACAGCCGAGCCAGACACGTTGTACAAAAACAAGACGGTAACGAAAGCCTCGAGAACTTTGAAGACGGAACTCACGGACGCTAACGAATCTCGAATAGTCAGCTTAGTGACGTAGTATCGCGCACAGGAAACCAACAAAGACCACAGGTGAGTGGGCTGGTTAAATACCCCCCCGGGCTCCTCCCACAAATTCAGGCCACCATACTGGCCTTCTTACATAAATAAATAAATAAATAAATATATGTAGCGCTGGTAGAATTTTCAATCTACCGCTTGTAGGTAAATTTAGGGGGTCATCTGTTCTGTACATAGTTCAGATTTAGTTTATTGTCAGATTTAGCCTCTGTTCCAGTTTGGCTGTGTTGCGTGTAGTTTCGCACTGTGCCTGTGGGTGCCGTTGTCACCATGGGTCGGTGTTGGAAAAGCAACAAGCTAAAGTGTATGAGTGCTCTTCTGTCCCGGAGATAACTCGGCGGAAGTGGTCCTCCAAGTTGCATTCTGGGAGAGGGTATTTATGGGACAGACGCCATATTTTGGAGAGCTTTTCGCCTCGTGGCCCTCTTGGCCTAGAGGCATGTGTCAGTGAGTTCTACTTCGTGGCCCTCCGGCCTGGAGGGTTGCGTTGCAGCAGCCGAATGGGTGAACCCAGAGGTCTGTCTGGGGCCTGCTGTCGCTGGGATGGTCCTGTGCTGTCTGTCCTGCGGGAAGAAGCCGGACAATCGGGGAGATCCAGGGGAGGACCCATCTTGGAAGGGATCATGCAAGGCTGGTCTTAAGAAGGGCCTGGTGACTCGATTGGAGGATGCATCCTAAACTACTCTACCGCACAAGTACTGCCAGGTCAGCTTAAAGGTTCTGGTACTGTGTTTGCTGTTCATCAAAACTAATACATCCTGTGGCAGAGGATCGTACAGGTTTTATTTCACTCAAGTCTGTGGCAGAGACTTTTTGTTCCTGCTGCGCACCGGCTGGTAGGTTGGTGAGAGAGACCTATCCGGGCGGGCAAAGATTTAATCCTGAGTTGAGGATATATTCATCCCAAAGATTTCAATTCCTTAGTGCTATGCCAAGAAAAGGTATTTGAACTTCCCTGCAACTTTTCTTCTGCCTCTTTCCTGCTACTTTTTCCATTAATGTCCCATTAAAGCATTGGAAAAGTACTCAAGTGACTGGTGCCTACATTGTCTGAGGATAAGCTCAACGGGACCCTAGACCCGGTGCTGGTGAAATTTACATGTAAAAAGGTGACGGTAACAGCCCGCTAAAAATACACCGTCTGAAGTAGATTAGTAGTAGATTAGTAGTAGTACACCACGGAATGCACTGCAGAAATAGGCTACACTGACATATATATATATATATATATATATATATATATATTAGACTGACTGTATATATATATATATATATATATATATATATATATATATATATATCAAATACACTGCCTCTGCCACTAACTGAATAACCTGCCTGCTTAATCTAAATCACAATTTCTCTCCGTCCACGCCAACAACACTACATAGGGCCGCTGTTTAGGCAGCCTTATATAGTGTGGGGCTTGGACTTAGTCCCCTTGAGCCATGATTGGCCAAAGGCACCCTGCCTTTGGCCAATTATGGCTCTCTTAGCAGAGGGCGCTGGGATTGGCCAAAGCATACAGGTCAGGTGCTTGCTTTGGCCAATCATCATACAGCAATGCACTGCGATCTCGCAGTGCATTATGGGGCGTTCCGCAGGCGCTCAAGTTTCCCGCGAATGCCCCATAATGTTCGCTGTTCTGCGAAAGGGTGAACACCCAATGTTCGAGTCAAACTTATGTTCAACCCGAACATCGAGCTCATCCCTAGTAAGGAGGCATTATCCTGATTGGAAAGTTCTGCTAGTGTTTTCTGAATAGTTTGAGTGGGAGGTTTTGATCATTGTGAAAATTCTTGGGACTGTCCATAATTAGTAGAATAGTCAAGCCTGTAATTTTTGGTTCATTTAGTTTAAATATTAGTATTTCTTAAAGGTGTTCTATTGTCAAAGCATGTCATTATATTACATCAGCATTGTAATAGCAATACAAACATTTGTTATTTTTGATAATCCACAATAAGGTTACATGAAAAATCTCCTTTGATGTTGTGAGTGTTGCCTGGCCATCTCTTGCCACAATTTCCTGGATCCCCCATATGCTTTGCAGTTTCGCCTCTGCCTTCTTTTGGTTTATGTACAAATTCAAAGGACTACATATCCCAAGGTACCTTGCTGCTTGCTTGGAAGTGGTTCCTGTACTGACTCCACCTCTTGAAACTCCTCTACACTGACAGTTCCCTCCATGTATCAACTCCTTCTATTTAACCATTCACTTACTGATCTGGCACTGGCAGTAGTGAACTCCATTTTTATCATGTATCTACAGGCAAGCCTATAATAAGACTTACCTGTAGGTACAGTGAATATCTCCTAAACATAGCAGCCGGTGATAGCTCAGGCGCATGTGCACTGTACTCTCAATGGACGGCATACCATCCGTTAAGAGAGCTGTGCTGTGACCATGACTCCCGCGTGCATGCATGGCAGTTACATCATTACAGTTTGGTCAAACGACTGGAGCCCAAGTACCCAGAGAAAAGACCAGATGAAGATGGAATCTCTCAGTAGACAGCAAGCCACTGGAAAGATCCGTTTTTTTTTAGGTAAGTCTGTCATAATAATATTTCACCAAAGCCCACCCCCCCCCCCCCTAACAGGGTTGTTAAAAAAAATTGTTCGAAAAATATAATGAAGGGCTCATTCACACAGGTGCGCATCCGCTATCCTGCCTTTACGGACTGACGTACAGGTACGTGAGTTTGCGCAGGAGAGCCATTCTGCCTGCGTATATTGGCCTGAGCTGGTCGGCAATTGGTTGAAAAAAAATAATTGTTAGAAAAATATAATGAAGGGCTCATTCACACAGGTACACTGGCTGTGTGAAGGAGGGGTTTGGGCTGGAGCAACCTGCCATTCTATGGGGATGCACCCCAAGACCTAATCCACAAAGAGCTTTATTTATTAACTCAGTTTCATCTTTTAGATTTAGCAGGAATTTTGTGAGTTACGTATTTATGTCTGCTAATAATTATTTTATTGTATTTTTATCAAAATATAGCTTTAAGATTTTCTTGGGGGGGGGAGGCGCCCTGTCAGGTCGTCTGTACGGGGCACTGCGATTTCTATCAGCAGCCCTGCCCATGTACCAAACACAAAAGATAACTCTAGGCATGCAGAAAATGAAGGGACCCGTACGAACACAGCCGCAGGCCCTAATTTGATAGGTGTGCAGGTGAGTGGCCCCCAAATGCACAATGTCTATGTTCAGACTGTACACATGCATCTCCATGCCTATCAAATTAGGACCTGCAGCTGTGTTCGTACAGCTCCAGGTGGCTCAAGCCACATAAATGAACCACTGATTTACACTGTACAGACCAAAGCACCCATGTGCATGAGCCCCAAGACCTAATCCACAAAGAGCTTTATTTATTAACTCAGTTTCATCTTTTAGATTTAGCAGGAATTTTGTGAGTCACGTATTTATGTCTGCTAATAATTATTTTATTGTATTTTTATCAAAATATAGCTTTAAGATTTTCTTGGGGGGGGGAGGCGCTCTGTCAGGTCGTCTGTACGGGGCACTGCGATTTCTATCAGCAGCCCTGCCCATGTACCAAACACAAAAGATAACTCTAGGCATGCAGAAAATGAAGGGAAAGTTCCCTACCAGGCTAAGCAGAGGAAACACGCACAATCAAAAGATAATTAGGAGTTGGAATGTTCTGTAGACAGCCAACAGTTCCAAACTTTTTCAAACTTCATAGGACTATCACAGCTTTCATAGGTAGATATGTAAAGAGGCAGTGCTGTGTAAATCAAGTTCATCCAGAAGGCAAGTGAGGGTGCTACTGACTTTTTCATTAGCATTTCAAACTTTGAATAGAAGAATACCGAGCAGACAGGTCAGCCAGGCCAGGTCATACACAGGAACACAGACAGGAGTACACTGGATATCATTGACCACGCAAGGGCGAGGAGAGAATGAGCTAAGCTGCTTAAATAGCCAAAAGGGTGGCTGTAGGCTGGACTAATGGGCAGGTTAATGGTAACCAGGTGATTCACTGTGGAAATAATGAGTGGCTGGAAATTACCCAACAGCTGAGCAGCTCTGAGCACTGAAAGAAAAGAGCTGCCCGCAAGTAGCAGAAGCCAGCCCTGACAGGGACATTCACCACAAACATCTCTGAGAAACTGACTGACCACCATCCAGTGTTTCTGTATCACAGGGATGTACCAAAATATACAGTATGTATGAAATCAGCAGTGTGTGTACACCACCAACATTTCAAAGCCACTTCTAGACAGATACTATACCTGCTAGTTTGGCAGGAGTTGAATGAATTCTGTATAAAAACGTATATTGAAAATAAAAATCCCTGTTGGACTCTAAATGCAAAAATGTCTTTCTGAGATTGGTAGTGGCAACCAAGTGAGTCATTTTTCTCCAGATGGTGGACCGGGCTAGAAGGACTTTGATTGGCTTTAGCAATGGCCAAGACAGTCCTCCTCCTCCTGGAAACAGTGCCTATCAAGACTGCACCCAATCTCTTCCCCATCACAAAAGCTGATGATCGCAGCTACAGCAAAGTATCAGAACCAAACAATGTTTCCCATATTTTACAATGTGTGGGGGCACAGTGCCTCCCCCTCAGTGCAGGTGCGGTGTACGGAATTCTGAAATTGGAATGCATTAGTGTCTCACTGACACTTCCCTGCACTGCTCTGCTGATGGGGAGGGAGTCAAGTGCCGGCAAAAGAGGCTTCGCGTGCTGCTTGCGGAACCAGTGCCAGGGATTGCTTACCCCTGCCCTATACTTATGCATAATCATGACCGTGCGCGTATATGTAAAAGGTGACAAATCTGGTTATAGATGCCTGGTATAGTTGGTGGCATATATTACTCCAACTGTTAAAATTTCTTCTATGGGATCACTTCCATATCGTAGAATGTCAAAGGCTTAAATAGGGAAATTTAAATGTGCTCTGATTTTTCAATTACTTAAGTAAATTAAACCTCACATTATTCACTTAAAAAGACGCACTTGGAAGTTAACTAAAGTTTTAGTCTTATGCCACTCTAAGGTCCAAAAGGCTTTGCACACCACCTATTCTTCATATACCAAGGAGGTTTCCATTTTGATTAGATTAAATTAGATTAAATCCTTGCTGTGCACAACTTACCAGGTGTTTCTTGATCCGGGAGTGGCAGGAGGACATTCTATTATGTTAAAATGGGATATTAATAGACATAGGCCAGCTGTAGTAAATGTGTATGTTCCCTCGTCTTTACAGCTGCAGGTACTTTATGAAAATATTAATAGGCTTGTGCCTTTTACTGTATGTGCCTTCCCCTGGTGATTCCTAGAGATTTCAGTAGTTATCTGAATGGGTCTTTTGACAACCCCAACCTGCCTCAGATCACCATCATCTGCTCTGTCTCTCTAGGCTAATGCCACCTCACTCACTGAGGTGTGGAGATGAAGGCATATCTTGATTTGTTTCACAAAGATTTTACTGGGTTTTAGATATTTCCAGGACAGTACAAGAAAATACAGCAAAGCACAAGTAAAGTTAGGGGGTTCAGAGATGCAATCTGTAAAAGTGTTCTACCACAATATAACAAAGACAGTACATATGCGTGAGCCAGATATCATGAGTTACGAGGCTAGCAAAAACCCCATGGCTTGTTCGAAAGGAGTAGAACACAGGTGATTCTGACGAGGAGAGCTCCATTTTAGCTATCATTGGCACCTCTACAGTACTGGGGGCGGGGAGTGTTAAACACTTCATGAAGAACACGGAGCAAGAAAAAGTGAGAGATTCAGAAAAGCAAGAGAGCAGAAAAGAGGGGGAGAAAGGAAATGGTGACGTGCCTGGGATGGGCAAGGGGAGGGAGAAGGGAGAGTGTAAGGAAGGAGCCCACGTGGGCTGGAGGCTGGGTTGTGTAGGGGCAATGACGAAATATGTCAGACTGAGAGCAAAGTCCGGTCTATATTCAGAAGAGCATTTTAGGACATCCAGGGGTTTCAAAACTTTATAAATTTGACATGGTAGTCCTTGAGGATGGAAGTGCGCTTCTCATGGACCACGGTTCTCATTAGCTTTTGTTTACCCTCAGCAAAATGAATACACTTGAAGTTATTACCCAGTACCATATGGAGATTTTGTCACTTTTTGGGGACACTTTGTGTGCGTCCACCTTGCGTGCCAATCAAGTCACCTCAGCTCCCAGAACAGACCCATCCAGCAGTCCCTATTCCTAGTACCACATGATGATATTTTTTACATTCCATGTAAGTAATCAAGGACCTATTGGTCCTTTCCTTTTCCATTTTTATTTTTTCCTTGATTTTTTTCAACTGGCATTTACCATAAAGCATCCGCTCCTGAGGAAGTGGCTGTGACCACGAAACGCGTAGAACAATATGTGATGCATTCATGTTTTTATTATCTGGATAATAAAATTGCATTGTCAGGGAGATACACATATACATTATTTATCATGCATGTACTTAACTTCAAAGAATATCAGACTCTGAGGGTAGATCTGCTTTAAAGGAATCATTTACATTTTAGATTTTCCAGCTTCCACCACTGGTTTACACAATTCACCACTCTTCTAGTATGGCTACCTCTATTGGAGGAGAGAACATAAATCCTTTATTTTTATTTTATTTTTTTTCAGTGTTTATTCCCAAGGCTTGGTAAATGGCATGTTCAATAAATGACCACAAGCACTTAGTCATCAGAAACCATGACCATAAAGTTATTTTGAGGTGAAAATATTATGTCTAATATACGTTGCACAACCAAAGTGAGGAATTTTAAGACAGTAGTGAATTATTTCATTCTTGTGGAATTTCCAGTTTTCGAATTTCAATAAAATGAAAGTAAAACAAAGTATACACTCAAAGAGTAGTCATAGACAGTTTAATTCTTAATAAGACCTGTTCAAGCATAAATACTACAGCAAACTGCCATGTAGTCTGTTTTCCCATTTTAATACCGTTTCCTATTTTAATTTTATTTCACTCCCTAAATAAAACTTTTTTTTTTCAGTTAACAAAATAAAGCATTAAGAGTATATTTGTATGTCAGTATACACTCATAAACCTACGCTGTGTACCTACTTTTTATACAGCTGCTGTACTGAATCTCAATGTAATCTAAGATATATGTTAAAAAAATACAGCACTCAGGCAAACTATAAAAATTCCTAGAAAAGTGAAGAAAAACATTTTTATATATATAAATAAACAATTAAACTATTATTATAATATAATTATATTACCAAAAGTATTTGTACGCCTGCCTTTACACGCACATGAGCTTTAATGGCATCCCAGCCTTAGTCCATAGGGTTCAATAGTGAGTTGGCCCACTTTTTGCAGCTGTAACAGCTACAACTCTTCTGGGAAGGCTGTCTACAAGTTTAGGAGTGTATCTATGGAAATGTTTGACCATTCTTCCAGAAGTGCATCTGTGAGGTCAGGCACTGATGCAGATGAGAAGGCCTGGCTCGCAGTCTCCACTCTAATTCTTACCAAAGGTGTTCTATCGGGTTGAGGTCAGGACACTGTGCAGGCCTAGCAAGTTCCTCCACCCCAAACTCGCTAATCCATGTCTTTATGGACCTTGCTTTGTGCACTGGTCAAAATCATTTGGTGGAGGGTGGATTATGGTGTGGGGTTGTTTTTCAGGGGTTGTGCTTGGCCCCTTAGTTCCAGTGAAGGAAACTCTTAAGGTGTCAGCATACCAAGACATTTTGGACAATTTCATGCTCCCAATTTTGTGGGAACAGTTTGGGGTTGGCCTCTTCCTGTTCCAACATGACTGCGCACCAGTGCACAAAGCTAAGGATCACAGGAGAGTTTCCCAACTCTGCCTGCAGGATGACGTCACGTATAGTTCCACTCCAATGCACATTTCACCTTGAGCATTGAACACCCCCTGATGAGACCGTAAGGTGAAAAATGCGTTGGAGTGGAGCTATACGTGATGTTATCCCGCAGGCAGATTTGGGCCCGCACCAGACTGAGCAGTGGAGCTCAAACCATTTGTGAATGAGCGATTGAACTTAGTGCTGGGAGACAGCTTGAGGGATTGTGAGTTTTATTGCTTTTATGTATGCTTAAATTAATAAACGGTGTTACGCTATGAAAGTTCTATTGGATTTTATCACTATGCAGGCATCTATGTGAGAATAAAAGAAGAGGAGTTATGGTGATTGGCAAACTGGTCTGGCTGATGAATAAAGAAGAACATTAGTGGTGGAAGCTCTTAGGAGAGATAAGCAGTGCAGACTCTGGAGAGCAAGAGAATGGAGGCGGTGCTGTTGAATAGGTGTCTTTCACACTGGGGCGGTGGGGGCGTCGGCAGTAAAACTGCGCTATTTTTAGCGCCGCTTTACCGTCGTTTTAGCGGCGGTATTCGGCCGCTAGCAGTGCGGTTTTAACCCCCGCTGGTGGCCGAACAAGGGTTAAAACTGCTTGCATCCTGCGGTATAGCCACGCTGACCCATTGATTTCAATGGGCAGGAGCGGTTTAGGAGCGGTGAATACACCGCTCCTTCACCACTCCAAAGATGCTGTTTGCAGGAGTTTTTTTCTCTCCTGCCAGCGCACCGCTCCAGTGTGAAAGCTCTCTGGCTTTCACACTGGAGTAACAGTAGCGTCAGGTTTAGGTCAGTTTGCAGGCGCTATTTTTAGCGCAATAACGCCTGCAAACCACCCCAGTGTGAAAGGGACCTTAGTGTGTTTTGACCCTAAACAGCAGTGGGTCTATATATCCGGTAAGTGGTTTGTGAAGGTGGAGGTTGCACACCGTGAATGAAGGCTTAATTTATTTATATATATTTTTTTTCTTCACTTTGCTGGGATTGCTGGCTGAGCACCGTATTTATATAGCTTATATATTTGGATGTCAGCTCCAAACAAATTATGTGAAAGTAAGGGGGGTTTGACCCAGCACATGGTTCTTCCAGTGAAAGTATGTATGGTTAAGTCTATAGATGTTAAGTGCAGCACATAAAATATCATTTAAAATTGCAAAACATCATTGACCCCAAACTTTTTTATAATCCAAACTTTTACAGCAACCATACGAAAAACATACAGAACAAAAGTGGGTTTCTTGCTTTGAGATTAGCTTTTGGTCATAGGACCAATACCGAAGAGAACCCGGAGCACATTTTCTCCATAAAAGTAAAATA
Source organism: Aquarana catesbeiana (assembly GCF_042186555.1). NCBI lineage: Eukaryota > Metazoa > Chordata > Amphibia > Anura > Ranidae > Aquarana > Aquarana catesbeiana. The sequence continues at coordinate 671,690,691 of NC_133325.1, forward strand.
TTTCAGCCTTTCTGTTACTTACTCATTCAAGCAAGATTGTTAACATAGATTTAAGATAATTATTTGAAAATATGAAGATAAAGATCTGTGTGTTCTAGACCTGTTGTGGCTGGTGAAGTTTTAGGATGGGGGGGTGCCAGACCCCACCCTTCCTTTTTAACCCCTCCCACTTGGTGAAAATGGGCACGGTTTCAGCCAAATAGTGGGCGTGGCTCTAAGGTGGTGTAGTTGGCTTCTGAGATGAACGAGGGATGGAGGGAGAGGGAAAGAGGGATGGAGGGACAGCAGGCCCAGATCCTACACAACAATAGAAATATGTGTATTCTAGAAAGTTTAACAATCAGCAGATAAAGATATTTCAAACACCTGGTGTTAGCCCTTTAATCATCCCGGCACCATGGTTGTTATGGTGTCAGGATGATTGAAGTACATTATTTCTATTATTACATTGTAATATAAAATGAAATCATTCAACTCACCATAATGCAGAATCAGTGGGAGCCCTGAGCGTGTCACTAGCCACGTCGCCTGCCACCAGATGCCATCATGTGTCCCCAGCGGAGTCCGTCCTTACGTGCAGCCTGTGTCCCACAAAATGCAGCCTATGTCCCACCAAATGCAGCCTGTGTCCCACCAAAAGCAGCCTGTGTCCCACCAAAAGCAGCCTGTGTCCCACCAAAAGCAGCCTGTGTCCACCAAATGCAGCCTGTGTCTCACCAAATGCAGCCTGTGTCTCACCAAATGCAGCCTGTGTCCCACCAAATGCAGCCAGCCTGTGTCCACCAAATGCAGCCTATGTCGCACCAAATGCAGCCTGTGTCCCACCAAATGCAGCCAGCCTGTGTCCACCAAATACAGCCTGTGTCCACCAAATGCAGCCTTGCCTGTGTCACATGGAACCCCCCTCCCCCACCGTTCTCCATGGGAGCACAGCGGTACTTACCTTACTGTGTGGTGTCCTCTCCTACTGTGTGGGCACTGGCAGCAGCGATGGAGGAGTCCGCTCCTCTCATACTTTCTGTTTCCTCTCTCCCGGGCGCAATGGGAGAGAGAAAACAGGAAGTGACATCAAACTGAGATGTCAATTAAACCGCCCAGCCGTAGTAATAGATACTATGAGCGCCGGACGGAAGCTACTCGGCGCTTCGGAAAGCGCCGCAAGGCGGGATAAACGCTCACAAATGAAGCGCCCCGTCTGCAATCTTGTGATTGTATAGACGTGGCACTTCTCATAAGTGCACTGTGTCTGGTGTCTCACTGTGTCCGGCATCCGAACACAATGCACTTAAGGACCTTTTTTTATATATATATATATTTTTTTGTGACTGCCTGGAGGGGGGGCGGCGCCCATGCGCCCCTATGGATGGGCTGCCATTGTTCTAGACTGAAGGAATTAGAAAAGTGATTCAAGAGTTATGGCATTCAAAGGTAAGATGGTCTTGTTACCAGGTTATTCGTCGGAATAGAAGGTGGTAAGGAGGCATTATCCTGATTGGAATGTTCTACTAGTGTTTTCTGATTAGTTTGAGTGGGAGGTTTTGATCATTGTGAAAAATCTTGGGACTGTCCCTAATTAGTAGAATAGTCAAGCCTTTCTTTTTTGGTTCATTTAGTTTAGATATCAGTATTTCTTAAAGGTGTTCTATTGTCAAAGCATGTCATTATATAACATCAGCATTGTAATAACAATACAAACATTTGTTATTTTTGATAATCCATGATAAGGTTACATGAAAAATCTCCTTTGATGTTGTGAGTGTTGTCTGGCCATCTCTTGCCACAATTCCCTGGATCCCCTATATGCTTTGCAGTTTCGCCTTTGCCTTCTTTGGGTTTATGTACAAATTCAAAGGACTACATGTCCCAAGGTACCTTGCTGCCTGCAGGTAGTGGTTCCTGTACTGACTCCACCTCTTAAAACTCCTCTACACTGACAGTTCCCTCCATGTATGAACTCCTTCTATTTAACCTTTCACTAACTGATCTGGCACTGGCAGTAGTGAACTCCATTTTTTATCTTGTATCTACAGGCAAGCCTATAATAAGGCTTACCTGTAGGTACAGTGAATATCTCCTAAACATAGAAGCCGGTGATAGCTCCGGCGCACCATCCATTGAGAAAGCTTTGCTGTGACCATGACTCCCACGTTCATGCGTGGCAGTTACATCATTGCAGTTTGGCTAAACGGCTGGAGCCCAAGTACCCAGAGAGAAGACCAAATGAACATGGAATCCCTCTGAGTAGTGACAGCACACCACTGGAAAGATCCATTTTTTTTAGGTAAGGCTGTAATAATAATATTTCACCAAAGCCCCCCCCCCCCCCTTCCCAACCGGGATGTTAACCACTTCAGCCCCGGAAGAATTTGCCCCCTTAATGACCAGAGCATTTTTTACTGACAAGCGACGCTGTACCCAAACAAAATTTATGTCCTTTTTTTCCCACAAATAGAGCTTTCTTTGGTGGTATTTGATCACCTCTGCGGTTCTTATTTTTTGCGCTATAAACAAAAAAAGAGTGTCAATTTAAAAAAAAAAAAAAAATTTTTACTTTCGGCTATAATACATATCCTCAAAAAATATATAAAAAAACTAAATTATTCATCAGTTTAGGCCGATATATATTCTTCTACATATCTTTGGTAAAAAAATCGCAATTGCCTTGGCAGTTCCCCATTCTGCCTCTCCTCACCGCAATCGCGGGCCGCCGGCGGACATCGAGTCCGAGGGATCCACGGGCACGCTCCCACGGCGCACGGCTGGCGCGCACGCATCCGCTATCCTGCCTTTACGAACTGACGTACAGGTATGTCAGTTTGCACAGGAGAGTCATTCTGCTGGCGTATATTGGCCTGAGCTGGTCGGCAATTGGTTGAAAAAAAAAAATTGTTAGAAAAATATAATGAAGGGCTCATTCACACAGGTACTCTGGCTGTGTGAAGGAGGGGTTTGGGCTGGAGCCACCTGTCATTCTGTGGGGATGCAGCACCTGTACGAACACAGCCGCAGGCTCTAATTTGACAGGTGTGCAGGTGAGTGGCCCCCAAATGCACAATGTCTGTGTTCAGGCTGTACACATGCATCTCCATGCCTGTCAAATTAGGACCTGCAGCTGTGTTCGCACAGCTCCAGATGGCCCAAGCCACATAAATGAACCACTGATTCACACTGTACAGACCACAGCACCCATGTGCGTGAGCCCCAAGACCTAATCCACAAAGAGCTTTATTTATTAACTCAGTTTTATCTTTTAGATTTAGCAGGAATTTTGTGAGTTACATTGTATTTGTGTATGCTAATAATGATTTTATTGTATTTTTAGCAAAATATAGCTTTAAGATTGTCTTGGGGGGGCGCCCTGTCAGGTTGTCTGTATGGGGCACTGCGATTTCTATCACCAGCCCTGCCCATGTACCAAACACAAAAGATAACTCTAGGCATGCAGAAAATGGAGGGAAAGTCCCCCACCAGGCCAAGCAGAGGAAACAAGCACAATCAATAGATCAATTAGGAGTTGGAATGTTCTGTAGACAGCCAACAGTTCCACACTTTTTCAAACTTCATAGGACAATCACAGCTTTCATAGGTAGATTTGTAAAGAGGCAGTGCTGTGTAAATCAAGTTCATCCAGAAGGCAAGTGAGGGTGCTACTGACTTTTTCATTAGCATTTCAAACTTTGAATAGAAGAATACTGAGCAGACTCCTTAGACAAATCATCAGAGCCAATCTCTCCACCAGTCCTAAAAGGCAAACAGAAATGGTGAACAGGAATGTCAGGAACCATAAACCAGGCGGAGACAGAAAATGCAGTTAAAATCACACCTTTAATGAAATAGCAAAAAATAACACAGTACAGGAACATAGTCAAAAACTGAAGCCAGGGTTTGGATACCAGAGCAGGTAATCAGACGAGCCGGAGTCAGGAAGCCAGAAATAAGCGTAGTAAGTAGCCAAAGGTCATACACAGGAACACAGACAGGAGTACGCTGGATATGGGTGACCACGCAAGGGCGAGGAGAGAATGAGCTAAGCTGCTTAAATAGCCAAAGGGGTGGCTGTAGGCTGGACTAATGGGGCAGGTTAATGGTAACCAGATGAGTGACTGTGGAAATAATGAGTAGCTGGTAATTAACCGACAGCTGAGCAGCTCTGAGCACTGAACCAGCCCTGACAAGGACATTCACCACAGAAACATCTATGAGAAACTGACTGACCACCATCCAGTGTTTCTGTATCACAAGGCTGTACCAAAATATACAGTATGTATGAAATCAGCAGTGTGTGTACACCACCATTTCAAAGCCACTTCTAGACAGATACTATACCTGCTAGTTTGGTAGGAGTTGAATGAATTCTGCATAAAAACGTATATTGAAAATAACAATCCCTGTTGGACTGTAAATGCAAAAATGGGTACTCCCACACACCCACCCCGTCCTTGCACTGGAGGTCAGGGACATCCCAAACCCACTTTTCTCTACAACGGTTGACTGAAGGGGGTGAGGTTAGGAAGAGTACATTGTATATGATGGACAAGGGCTTCCCCAAAGACACATTCCCAAGTAACATTTCCAGTTGAGAGGGCTGAGTCACAAGTTCTGATGAGCCAAACTGGGCTAAAAAAGTATGGTTAAGCTGTAGATAGTGGAACAGATAGGAGTTTGGGGGCTTTCAGCTTGTCAAAGTACTTTTGACTGTACTGTATTATATCTCCCTAACACCCTTAGCCACCCAAAGTGCTGGGTCAGGAATATATAAGAAATATGAAAATCTAGGATTGCGCCACTGGGGAATATATGGAGTTGGTGCTGCTCTCTGGGGGCAAAGAATTAGATGGATTTGCTGCCAGGCAGAAACCACCACTCTCATAGAGCTTGTAACATTATAGGGAGTTTGTGGCTTAAAGGAAATGGTGTAGGGCCTCAAAGGAGCCTAAACATGCTGCCTTCAGCACGGTAGCCACATCCCCTTCACCTTGGAGCTATCATCTATGGATAAATATCATCTGATCGGCCAAGTAGTATTTGTACATATCAGGAAGAGACGGACCACCTTGAACCCAAGGCTCTAATAATAATCACATATATATATATATATATATATGGGTGCTTGGTAACCAAGATGAAGGCGCTGAAATGTTTAACTTTCTGGAAGAATCACTTCAGGAGTTCTGGGGAGTTCATGAGCACATAAGGAAACACAGGCAATATCTTTATTTTGGTGAGATTTAGCCTGAGGATTCAGGGATAAAGGGAGGTTTTTCCATGCTAAGTTTTTTCGTTTCAGGAAAAACAGTAGGGGTTAAGCTTAGGAGGGATATCCCACTTGTGATATTGATGCCAAAATATCTAATCTGCGCAACCCACTGGAAAGGGAGATTTACAGAGGCTACTTCCTTTGCCTTTGAATTTTTCAAAAGAATATGAGATTTTCCTCAATCTTATTTTAGTCTAAACTAGAGTATGAACTGATTAGGAATTTGCAACCCTGCCTGCAGCAAGGGCCCCAGGATGGAGGAACACGAGAAATGAATTTGCATAAAAAGGCTAAACTCTCCTCTATGCTATGCATTTAGTTGATTTCTTAAGATCTACATTTAATAAAGCTATATGTCTGCAAGAACAGGATTGTAAATAATTTCCAAACTTAGGGAGTAGGATACCATGCGCATCCATCATAGAGGCAAGTAGAATACCCACCTCCAAAGAGAGCACAAAGAGGGATTGAAGGCAAGAAGCCGGCTGATTTGCATTGGGAAACCCACTGAGTGGTATAAAGTGGTGATCTATTATTAAGTAATGACTGTGTGGCCTGTTCAATTCCAGCAGTGATAAAATCCCGGTGCAAAGAAGCCTTCTCTTTATCCAACAGGACTGGTATGGGAATGGAGTAATGCAGGATCATCAGAGCAGTGCCGATATATAGAGGAATAGGGGTGTAGGCAGGTTAAACTGCGTTTGGTTTTAGTGAGTTAACAGCTGGCTCAGGCCTGGGGAAGGGTTTAACTTCTAGACATTATGTTCCTGGGCTTTTTGGTCCCAGGTGGCCAGTGTGATATAAAAAGGGGTAAGGCCGAAATCAGGTTGCTGGTCGGCTCTTTTGGGATTGCTCTACTTGGTCAGATCTTTCTAGCTGTCAGTGCGTGGACTGAAGACACCAGGACAGCCAAGCCATGAACAATACCATAATGGACCACCTTTCAGAGGTATTCCTGGGCAGTCACACTACAATAGTTAGAGTTAGGAGAAAGAAACTGTTCATATTGAACTGTTATGCCACACTTCTTCAGTAAAGTACATTAACTGTTATGACTCTGGTCTGAAATAATTAATGGGAAGCATGTTGGTTCTGGCGTATCAAAAGAACCAGGTTCTGTAAACGCACTATGGGGTATGAAGTAACATCACTACAAACGGTTAACTCAGCAGTGCAAGAAGAGGAGTGTAGTTGCTAAGAGTAACCAAGTGCAAGTTCAAGAAACAAAGCAACCAGTTATTAAGTGTTGTACCTGGTAAGTTAAAGATCCTCCAGTAGCAAGGGGGTCGATGTTCTGGCTCCCTCCCTAGCTGTTGGTATCCAAATGCAACCGGATTCGAACCTGTTATGTAGATTTATGGCCTGGTCAAAAGGTATGGGAGGTGAAAGTCACTGACCCATCTGCAGTTTTTATACAGGGAATGTTTGTGAATACCCACTGATCTGCATCCAACAATGCCCACAGCTCCCCATTTTTGTCCCCGTTCGAATAGTGACTAATCCCTCTCCCTGAAAGATGTTTGGGTGAGATTGTTTATATGGAGGATAGGCCTTTTCCTAGATTCCTCTGAAGGGGAAGCTGCATGAAGATCTGTAGAGCTTTTCTCAGCCTCCTGTAAATGTAAGAGAGTAGGGATATCACTACAACACCTATGTTTGTGTCAATACTTTAACACTTGCACTCCTTCCCAATACACTTTTCATTTTGTTTAATTTAATTGATATATGGATTTTTCACTGTTATAGGCACCTAATATGCATTTTCTTTTTTACATCAATTTTGGTTTATTATTTACACCATTTTTGTTTTCCACACCATATATCTTATAGTGTTTTGCAACACTATTATTTCTACACCCATCATTATCACATGTGGCACATCCAGCACATTTATTTTCTCATTTTGACCCAACTGGGTATTATACCCCATTTAATATAAGTTTATCACACTATTTCTAGATTAACTAAATTATTAAGTTACAAACCAAAATTAATAGGTCCAATTATTACAAATAAACACTTGCTGCAGTGAGGGCCAGTTTGAAATCGCCCAACTGCACTAGATACTTTCACAATACTTACTAATAAGGTTATTTTATACCTAATGGCAGGTGCCTTGCCCCCGTCCTCTCCTCCAGGTCCAAGCGTGTGGCCCCTTGTAAGTCCGATGGACTGTGGATGCGCCTGGAGGGCGCGGATGGGGTATGTGTGGTCCATGTTTTTAAACAACCTGGTTTGTGCGATGCACCTTCATCTTATCATCCACCTAATGGTAAATATACCTTCATAAATACGATGAGACATTTTCCTGCATAATTCAAATGTTGTATAAATGTTTTGTATATTGATCAAAGTCCTAAGTCCAATTTTAATTTTGATATATCTCCCTAGAATCTAAATTCCCCTGAAGAAGACCAGAAAGGGTCGAAATGCATTGGGGTATTCATGTGGATATCAATTTTGTACACACTACTGTTCTACGCTACAATATGTTCACCTGGGGGCCTCTTGGCCATGAGTGATGTTTTATGCTGTTATTTGTTAAACATGAACCAGAGTTTGTATTTTACAATAAACTTATCGCATATTTGAATTTATCTTGAATATATGGTCTACTCTGCTCCCACAATATTAATTAATGTTTTGCTGCATTAAAAACCCATTGGGAAAATTTTTTATTTTTTTGTAACATGGCCACCCAAACACTTGACGGCATTTGAAAATAGATACAAAAAGGACACACACTTGAAGGGTTTGGTTGTTGACCATCCCTAACTATCAGCTCCCGTAAACTTAGCTGCGTTGAAAACTGGAAAAGGGACCTTGCCACCCCTCCGGACCAAGGTATGTGGAATAAGATTTTATTTTCCACCTCCAAGTTCTGACATAATATCTATGCTCAAGAAAATGCCTACAAAATGCTGTCACGGTGGTATGTGAACCCTGGCCACATTTTGAAATTCGCCCCCGCTGTCTCCCCAACGTGCTTCCAGGGCTGTGGGGAACATCGCACTCTCTTCCACATCTGGTGGTCATGCCTCAAAACAATTTGATTCTTGTCAAGGGTATACTCCATGATCAGGTAGTTGTGTTGAACATCTCACTTGCTCGCAACCCCTGGGAGGATCTGCTGCATAAACCTATCCCAACTCCTACCACTAACCAGGGGAAACTGATGAGATTTGTGTTTCTAGCAGCACGGCAAGCACTGGCTAGGGTCTGGAGACAACCGTACATTAATTCTGCTGAGGTTAAACAAAAGCTAATGGGAATCATGGTCCATGAGAAGTGCACTTCCATCCTCAAGGACTACCACGCCAAGTTTATAAAGGTTTAAGACCCCTGGATTTCCTAAAGTTCTCCCCTGAATATAGACTAGACTTTGCTTTCAGTCTGACATATTTCGGCATTGCCCCTGCACAACCCAGCCTCCGGCTCACATGGGCTCCTTCCTTAAACTCCCCCTCCCCCCTCCCCATGCCCATCCCAGACACATCCCTATTACTTTTTTTCCCCCTCTTTTCTTCTCTCTCGCTCTTCTGAATCTCTCACTTTTTCTTGCTCCGTCTTCTTCATGAAGTGTTTAACACTCCCCCCCCAGTACTGTAGAGATGCCAATGATAGCTAAAAAGGAACTCTCCTCATCAGAATCACCTGTTTCCTACTCCTTTCGAACAAGCCATGGGGTTTTTGCTAGCCTCATAACTCATGATATCTGGTTCATGCATATGTACTGTGTTTGTTCTTGTATTATGGTAGAACCCTTTTACAGATTGCATCTCTGAACCCCCTAACGTTACTTGTGCTTTGCTGTATTTTCTTGTACTGTCCTGGAAATATCTAAAACCCAATAAAATCTTTGTGAAACAAATCAAGAGATTCCTTCATCTTCACACCTCAGTGAGCGAGGCGGCACTAGCCTAGAGGGACAGAGCAGATCATGGTGATCTGAGGCAGGTTGGTGTTGTCAAAAGACCCATTCAGATAGCTACTGAAATCTTTAGGAATTACCAGGGGAAGGCACATACAGTAAAAGGCACAAGCCTATCAATATTATCATAGTTACATAGATACATAGTAGGTGAGGTTGAAAAAAGACACAAGTCCATCAAGTCCAACCTATGTGTGTGATTATATGTCAGTATTACATTGTATATCCCTGTATGTTGTGGTCCTTCAGGTGCTTATCTAATAGTTTCTTGAAACTATCAATGCCCCCCGCTGAGACCACCGCCTGTGGAGGGGAATTCCACATCCTTGCCGCTCTTACAGTAAAGAACCCTCTACGTAGTTTAAGGTTAAACCTTGTTTCTCCTAATTTTAATGTGTGGCCACGAGTCTTGTTAAACTCCCTTCTGCAAAAAAGTTTTATCCCTATTGTGGGGTCACCAGTATGGTATTTGTATATTGAAATCATATCCCTCTCAAGCGTCTCTTCTCCAGAGAGAATAAGTTCAGTGCTCGCAACCTTTCCTCATAACTAATATCCTCCAGACCCTTTATTAGCTTTGTTACCCTTCTTTGTACTCGCTCCATTTCCAGTACATCGTTCCTGAGGACTGGTGCCCAGAACTGGACAGAATACTTTAGGCACGGCCGGACCAGAGTCTTGTAGAGCGGGAGAATTATCGTTTTATCTCTGAAATGAATCCCCTTTTTAATGCATGCCAATATTCTGATTGCTTTGTTAGCAGCAGCTTGGCATTGCATGCCATTGCTGAGCCTATCATCTACTAGGACCCCAGGTCCTTTTCCATCCTACATTCCCTCAGAGGTTCTCCCCCTAGTGTATAGATTGCATTGATATTTTTACCACCCAAATGCATTATTTTACATATTTCTACATTGAACCTCATTTGCCATGTAGTTGCCCACCCCATTAATTTGTTCAGATCTTTTTGCAAGGTTTCCATATCCTGCGGAGAAGTTATTGCCCTGCTTAGTTTAGTATCGTCCGCAAATACAGAGTTTGAACTGTTTACTCTATCCTCCAGGTCGTTTATGAACAAATTAAACAGGATTGGTCCCAGCACAGAACCCCGGGGGGACCCCACTACCCACCCCTGACCATTCCGAGTACTCCCCATTTATCACCACCCTCTGAACTCGCCCTTGTAGCCAGTTTTCAAACCATGTACTCAGTGCTCACCCTATGGTCCATGCCAACGGACCTTATTTTGTACAGTAAATGTTTATGGGGGACTGTGTCAAATGCTTTTGCAAAATCCAGATACACCACGCCTACGGGCCTTCCTTTATCTATATGGCAACTCACCTCCTCATAAAAGGTTAATAGATTGGTTTGGCAAGAACGATTCTTCAGGAATCCATGCTGAATACTACTAATGATACCGTTCTCATTACTAAATTCTTGTATATAGTCCCTTATCATCCCCTCCAAGAGTTTACATACTATTAATGTTAGGCTAACTGGTCTGTAATTCCCAGGGATGTATTTTGGGGCCTTTTTAAATATTGGTGCTACATTGGCTTTTCTCCAATCAGCTGGTACCATTCCAGTCAGTAGACTGTCAGTAAAAATTAGGAACAATGGTCTGGCAATTACTTGACTGAGTTCCCTAAGTGCTCTCGGGTGCAAGCCATCTGGTGCCGGTGATTTATTAATGTTAAGTTTCCCAAGTCTAATTTTAATTCTGTCCTCTGTTAACCATGGAGGTGCTTCCTGTGATGTGTCATGAGTAGGGATGAGCTTCGTGTTCGAGTCGAACCCATGTTCGACTCGAACATCGACTGTTCGATCGTTCGTCGAATAGCGAACGATATGGGCTGTTTGCACCAAATTCGTGTGGCGCATCACGGCCCATAATTCACTGCGGCATCGCAGTGCATTGCTGGCTGATGATTGGCCAAGCATGCACTATGACCCGCATGCTTGGCCAATCACAGCGCCGTCGGTAGAGAGAGCTGTAATTGGCCAAAGCCAGGGTGGCTTTCGCCAATTATGGCTCAGGGGGTTTAGAACACGCCCCACACTATATAAGGCCGCCTGCACGGCGGCCTGTGTAGTGTGTTCCGGCGTGCTTAGAGAGAGAGAGACAGTGTCATTTCATTTGAGTTAGCTAGATTAGGCAGGACAGTCAGTGAGTTAGCTGCACTTACAGTGTATTGTGTATATATATGCATCCCAGGTGTTGTATATATATATATATATATATATATATATATATACACTGTATTCAGTCTAGCTAGATCCGTTCCTGTTATCTTCCTACTGACAGGCAGACTTGTCTTGTTACAGTGTTTACAGCTACCTGAAGAAAATTGCTGGTGTTCTTTTGATCCTATTAGTACCACAGTCAGGCAGCTAGACTATTTACAGTTAGTGCAGTGCGTCCCCCTCACAGTGTTCAGTTAAAGCTACAAGTTAGTTTAGTGTGACCTCTGCACAGTGTTCAGCTAAAACTACAAGTTAGTGTAGTGCACAGTGTTCAGCTAAAGCTACAAGTTAGGGTAGTGCGTCCTCCTCACAGTGTTCAGCTAAAGCTACAAGTTAGAGTAGTGTGTCCTCCTCACAGAGTTCAGCTACAACTACAAGTTAGTGTAGTGAGACCTCTGCACAGTGTTCAGCTAAAGCTACAAGTTAGTGTAGTGAGTCCTCCTCACAGTGTTCAGCTAAAGCTACAAGTTAGTTTAGTGTGACCTCTGCACAGTGTTCAGCTAAAGCTACAAGTTAGGGTAGTGCGTCCTCCTCACAGTGTTCAGCTAAAGCTACAAGTTGGTGTAGTGTGTCCTCCTCACAGTGTTCAGCGAAAACTACAATTTAGTTTAGTGCGACCTCTGCACAGTGTTCAGCTAAAGCAACAAGTTAGTGTAGTGCGTCCTCCTCACAGTGTTCAGCTAAACCTACAAGTTATTTATTTGCGAGCTCTGCACAGTGTTCAGCTAAAGCTACCTGTAGAAGTTTGGTGGTGTTTTCCTGATCCTATTACTACTGCAGGCAGCTAAATAAGCTACAAGTTATTTTTTGGCGAGCTCTGCACAGTGTTCACCTAAAGCTACCTGTAGAAGGTTGGTGGTGTTTTCCTGATCCTATCACTACCGCAGGCAGCTAAATAAGCTACAAGTTATTTTTTGGTGAGCTCTGCACAGTGTTCACTTAAAGCTACCTTTAGAAGGTTGGTGGTGTTTTCCTGATCCTATCACTACCGCAGGCAGCTAAATAAGCTACAAGTTAGTGTAGTGCGAGCTCTGCACAGTGTTCACCTAAAGCTACCTGTAGAAGGTTGATGGTGTTTTCCTGATCCTATCACTACTGCAGGCAGCTAAATAAGCTACAAGTTAGTTTTTGGCGAGCTCTGCACAGTGTTCACCTAAAGCTACCTGTAGAAGGTTGGTGGTGTTTTCCTGATCCTATCACTACCGCAGGCAGCTAAATAAGCTACAAGTTAGTGTAGTGCGAGCTCTGCACAGTATTCACCTAAAGCTAACTGTAGAAGGTTGGTGATGTTTTCCTGATCCTATCACTACCGCAGGCAGCTAAATAAGCTACAAGTTATTTTTTGGCGAGCTCTGCACAGTGTTCAGCTAAAGCTACCTGTAGAAGGTTGGTGGTGTTTTCCTGATCCTATCACTACCACAGGCAGCTAAATAAGCTACAAGTTATTTTTTGGCGAGCTCTGCACAGTGTTCACCTAAAGCTACCTGTAGAAGGTTGGTGGTGTTTTCCTGATCCTATCACTACCGCAGGCAGCTAAATAAGCTACAAGTTAGTGTAGTGCGAGCTCTGCACAGTGTTCACCCAAAAGCTACCTGTAGAAGGTTGGTGGTGTTTTCCTGATCCTATCACTACCACAGGCAGCTAAATAAGCTACAAGTTAGTTTTTGGCGAGCTCTGCACAGTGTTCTCCTAAAGCTACCTGTAGAAGGTTGGTGGTGTTTTCCTGATCCTATCACTACCGCAGGCAGCTAAATAAGCTACAAGTTAGTTTTTTGCGAGCTCTGCACAGTGTTCAGCTAAAGCTACCTGTAGAAGGTTGGTGGTGTTCTCATACTACAGGCAGGCAGTTGATTTTGCTAGCTGCAGTATCAGTATATATATATATATATATATATATATATATATATATATATATATATATATCCCAGCCTAGTGCAGCTACAGGCCATTAGTATGTCTGGAAGGCCAACAAGGAGAGGCAGACAGTCACAAGCCAATAAAAGAGGGCAAGCAGGCTCTGTGTCTAGAGGCAACAGTGCTGGTCGTGGAGATGGTGCATCCTCATCAGCACGTGGCCGTGGGACACGCTTGGCCTTTTTTTCGGCAGCTGGCCGTGTTGAGCCGCAACATGCGGAAGACTTGGTCGAGTGGATGACCAAGCCGCCCTCATCCTCCTCATCCTCTCTCACCCATGCTCAGGGTACTGTGTCTGGCAAAGCAGCTGCCAACGCGGGATTTCCCTCGGCTCAATGTTATCAGTAACTCCTTCCCTAACCCCACCATGTCCTCCTGAGGAGTGTTTGACCACAGTGTTGGGTACATGCTCCAGGAGGATGCACAGCATTTGGAAGGCTCTGATGATGACACTAGATGAAGGCAGTAACGTGAGCACGGACAGAGGGGGTGCCCAAGAAGGACAGCAATCTGGCAGTCATGCTCCCCCTGCTGCAGCATACTGCCAGGTTTGCTCCAGTGATGAGGAGGGAGGGGATGATGAGGTCACTGACTCAACGTGGGTCTCCGATAGGAGAGAGGAGGAGGAGGAGGCACATCACCAATGAGGCAGGATGCCCTCCAGGGCCAGCCTAAGGGCAGCACACTGACTGCATCACACCCCAAAGCTCCGTATGTGCAGTACGCAGCAGTCTCTGCGCGTTATTCAAAAAGTTCTTTGGTGTGGGCCTTTTTTGAGACAAGTGCATCAGATCGCACCGCTGCTATTTGCAACATATGTCTCAAGCGTATCTCGCGTGGCCAAAACATCTCCCGCTTGGGCACCACATGCTTGACCAGACATATGTTGACTTGCCATGCAGTTCGTTGGCAAGCGTATCTAAAAGACCCACACCAAAGAACAAAGAGGACCTCTCCTTTTCCTCATCACCTGAGATCTCCAACCCCACTGTACCTTCAGTCCTCTCTGAGACCTGCACTGAGAGGAATGAAGGTGTATAATTAGGTGTGTCACAGCCAAGTACTCGGTACAATGACGTCAGATTGTACCAGGCAAATTTCTCTGCCCCAGCTGCTGTACCGCCGAAAGAAGTTTGCTCCCAGCCATCCACATGCCCAGCGGTTGAATGATAGCTTGGCAAAATTGCTAGCACTTCAACTGCTGCCTTTTCAGTTGGTAGACTCTGCCCCCTTCCGTGAGTTTGTGGAATGTGCGGTTCCTCAGTAGCAGGTACCCAAACGCCACTTTTTCTCACGGAAGGCGATTCCGGCTCTCTACCGGCATGTGGAAGGCAATGTCTTGGCCTAGCTGGACAGGGCGGTCAGCGGTAAGGTGCATATTACCGCTGACTCATGGTCCAGCAGGCATGGACAGGGACGTTACCTAAGTTTCACCGCGCATTGGGTGACTCTGCTGGCAGCTGGGAAGGATGCAGGACAAGGTCCAGTAGTGTTGGAGGTTGTTCTGCCACCACGCCTCCAAAATGCCACTACTAATGATTGTGACACACCTCTCTCCTCCACACCCTCCTCCTCTTCTTCCTTCATGGCCTCTTCCTGTGCTTTGTCCTCGGAACCAGCGGTGCTCCGTAGGCGTTCGTTCAAGGGGCTACGCAAGTACGCAGGCCAAAAGATGCCATGCGGTGCTTGAGCTGGTATGCTTGGGGGACAGGAGCCACACTGGGGCAGAGGTTCTGTCAGCTCTGCAGGGGCAGGTTCAGAGGTGGTTGACGCCACGCCAACTTAAGGCAGGAATGATGGTTTGCGACAATGGCACCAACCTCCTCTCTGCTCTCCGACAGGGACAAATGACCCATGTGCCCTGTTTGGCTCACGTCCTTAACTTGGTTATGGTTACTTGGGATGGTACCCGGGCTTACAGGATGTCCTGAGGCAGGCCAGGAAAGTCTGTGTGCATTTCCGCTGGTCATATAATGCCAGTGCTCAGCTGGCGGACCTCCAAAAGGAGTTTAACCTGCCCAAGAACCGCCTAATCTGCGACATGCCCACCAGGTGGAACTCAACGTTGGCCATGCTGAAGCGGCTGCACACGCAGCAGAGGGACATCAGTGAGTACCTGTGCGACTATGGCACCAGGACAGGGTCAGGGGAGCTTGTTTTTTTTTCCCCCACGCCAGTGGGCCATGATCAGGGATGCATGCACTGTCCTGTCACCATTTAAGGAGGCCACGAGGATGGTGAGCAGTGACAGTGCATGCATCAGTGACACTGTCCTCCTTGTCCACCTGTTGGAGCGCACGCTGCGTGGAATAATGGACAGGGAACTTGAGGCAGAACAGAGGCAGGAAGAGGAGGACTTCCTTAGCTCTCAAGGCCCCCTTTATCCAGACAGTGCCCGCCGATCACACAGGAAGAGGAGGAGGAGGATTGTGTCAGTATGGAGGTGGAGCCTGGTACTCAGCATCAGCAGCAGTCTTTAAGGGATCAGTCCCAAGAAACACATGGACTTGTACGTGGCTGGAAGGAGGTGGCTGTCGTCCTTAGTGACCCAGAGGACTCCGGACCGAATGCCTCAGCAAACCTACGCTGCATGGCCTCCCTGATCCTGCAAAGCCTGCGTAAGGATCCTCGTATTCGTGGTATCAAGGAGAAGGACCAATACTGGCTGGCAACCCCCCTTGATCCACGTTACAAGGGTAAGGTTGCGGACCTTATCTTGCCGTCGCAGAGGGAGCAGAGGATGAAACATCTTCGGGAGGCCTTGCAGAAAGGTCTGTGCAACGCGCTCCCAGAGACTGGGAGGTTACAAACTCCTGTTTCTGGACAACGTGTTGCTGAGGCTCCGATCAGTCAAAGAAGGAGCGGTGGAGAAGGTGGCCATCTGACCAATGCTTTCAGACAATTTTTTAGTCTGCAGCCCCAAGGTATGATCGGTTCCAGCAACCATCGCCAGCGTCTGTTTTACATGGTGCAGGAATACCTAGGGGCAAGATCTGACTTGGACAGCTTTCCCACCGAAAATCCTCTGGGTTACTGGGTCTTGAGGATGGATCACTGGCCAGAGCTTGCACAGTATTCAGTTGATCTACTGGCCTGTCCTGCATCCATCGTTCTTTCGGAACGCACATTCAGTGCTGCTGGAGGCTTTGTAACCGATCACAGGGTGCGTCTGTCCACCGACTCGGTCGATCGACTGACCTTCATAAAAGTGAATCAGTCTTGGATCACCACCAGCTACCAAGCACCTGATGCTGATGTAACCGAATAATTTTTTTTGAAATCTCAGATCCCTTCAAAGACTGCCTATGCTGATGCTGAGTGACTATCCTGAGTAATTATCCTCTTCCTCCTCAATGATCATGCTGATAGCTTGTAAGAAAATTTTTGGTTCTGGGCGCCGCCACCAGTGCCTAAGGCCCAATTTTTCAGCCCCTGTTTAACAGGGGCGTGTAATTACAATTTTTGATGCAATACTTTGCAGCAGGGCTCGTTCCTGTGTTCCAACTAGAGTTTCTGTGAGAAGTTGCAGTGTTGTGGCACCAGCACCAGTGCCTAAGGCCCAATTTTTCAGCCCCTGTTTAACAGGGGTGTGTAATTACAATTTTTGATGCAATACTTTGCAGCAGGGCTTGTTCCTGCGTTTCAACTAGAGTATCTGTGAGGGGTTGCAGTGGTGTGGCACCAGCACCAGTGCCTAAGGCCTAATTTTTCAGCCCCTGTTTAACAGGGGCGTGTAATTACAATTTTTGATGCAATACTTTGCAGCAGGGCTCGTTCCTGCATTCCAACTAGAGTGTCTGTGAGGGGTTGCAGTGTTGTGGCACCAGCACCAGTGCCTAAGGCCCAATTTTTCAGCCCCTGTTCAACAGGGGCATGTAATTACAATTCTTAATCTAATATTTCACAGCAGGGCCCATTTCTGCACCCACCAAGAGCGAGTGAGGACTTACAGTGTGGTGGCACCAGCACCACCACCACCACCAAAGGCCCAATTTTTCTGCCCCTGCTGAACAGGGGCATGTAATTACAATTCTTGATCTAATATTTAACAGCAGGGCCCTGTGAGGGCTTACAGTGTTGTGGCCACAACAACACCTAAGGCCCAAATTTCTGCTGAGTATATAGGGCAGGCCCCTACTTTCAAACATCCACCTTACAAACGACTCCTACTTGCAAATGGAAGGAGACAACAGGACGTGAGATGAAATCTACCCCTAGGAAGGGAAATTCTCTCCTGTAAGAGTTAATATGGGAAAAACATTTCTCCTTTCCACTGATGCTTTATCACCAATCCTTATTTCACAAAAAACCCCAAATTTTCAAAAAACATTTGTCATTGGGACAAAAAGTGAGGTTCAATCTTCTGAAGAGGAGCACAGACAGCAAAACAAATGTCACAGGGGTGATAACCCTTCCCTATGTTTTCCAAAAAGCTTAAAATTGATTTTTTGGCTGGAGCTAAACACGTTAAAAATGTACCAGTTCAAAATTACAAACAGATTCTACTTAACAACAAACCTACAGTCCCTGTCTTGTTTGCACCGCCTGTATATTGCTGTTCAGAGTACAGAGCCTGTATACTGCTGTTTCCTTTTTTAATTTGGGTGCGGGGTTCCCCTTAATATCCATACAAGACCCAAAGGGCCTGGTAATGGACTGGGGGGTACCCATGCCGTTTGTCTCACTGATTTTCATCCATATTGCCAGGACCCGACATTACATTAAAGCCGCAAGCAGTTTTAAATGACTTTTTTCCTTTAAAAAGGACATTTTGTGCAGGAACTGTTCTAAGCACGGGAAACACGCGCCACTTTACAGGCATACTATAGACACCCCCCAGGTACGATATTTAAAGAAATATTTCACTTTTTTTTTTTTTTACTTTAAGCATCATTAAAATCACTGCTCCCGAAAAAACGTCCGTTTTTTCGGGAGCTTGTTTTTTTTTTTTTTTAAAGTTTTTTTTTGCATTGATACATGTCCCCTGGGGCAGGACCCGGGTCCCCAAACCCTTTTTAGGACAATACCATGCAAATTAGCCTTTAAAATGTCCCATAGATGTCAATGGGGTTCTAACGTTCGTGCAAATTTTCGGTCCGTTCGCAGGTTCTGGTGCGAACCGAACCGGGGGGTGTTCGGCTCATCCTTAGTCATGAGGATAAACACTGCAGTTTTGGTTACTGAAGCCCCCTGATTCCCTCGTGAAGGCTGAGGAGAAGAATAAATTCAATACTTTCGCCATCTCCCCATCCTTTGTAACCAGATGTCCTTCCTCATTCTTTATAGGGCCAATATGGTTTGTCCTCCTTTTTTACTGTTTACATACTTAAAGAATTTCTTGGGATTTTTTTTGCTCTCCTCCGCTATGTGTCTTTCATGTTCTATCTAGCCATCCTTATTGCACCCGTACATTTCTTGTTGCATTCCCTATGAAGTCTGAATGCTGATGATGATCCTTCAACCTTGTATTTTTTGAAGGCCTTCTCCTTTGCTTTTATATGCATTTTTACATCGGAGTTAAGCCATCCAGGACTTTTGTTTGCTCTTCTAAATTTATTACTCAATGGGATGCATTGGCTAGTGCCCTTATTTAATTTTGTCATGGCGGAGACACATCAAAATATCATATTTTTTTCATTTAGACTTTAAACTGAGTCAGCGCTCCAAGAGAGCACTTCCCCTCCCAATAGAAATAGTTGACTAAGTTATACAACCCATTGAAAGGCTAAAATCAAGAAACAGAATCCTGTATTGAAGCTGAGTAAACATGAACACTAATGTCATCTTACCCAAACCAGCTGAAAAGGGACAAAATTTGTGTTTCCAAAGCCAAGTCACAAAGTCTTCGATTAACGAAAATAGAGTGGATAAATAACCCCACTGTTTCCAAGGATCAAATTATATCCTTTGTCAACCCCAATGTTGACTCAAGCGGTCCCTCAGACAATGACTGAGATGCAAAGTTAATGTTACACTAAAAGGACAATTAAGACACCAATATCGGAATAGTAAATAATGGAAATGTGTCTGAAATGTTCAAGGTTCATTTCAGACGCTATGAGAAAACACTAAAAACCTGTGTACGTGTGGCATTGTAGATATATGTGATCTTAAAAGTAGAAATATATTTTAATATAGTACAAATGAAGAATTGTGTTTAGATACCCATCATGGTGGTAAAGACATAGAAACCGTGACCGCATCTATATGAAAATACCCATATTACATGTGTTATCTCAAGACAAATAGGTTTGCATAGGATAAACAGAAGTCATGCAGTTGTTCATATAAATATCCATTGTGTGTGATATTAATTAATCACATTTATACTAAATGTGTTATATTTTGTACCAATTGCTGGGGGTCCCTAAACAGTATAGATATATTACATATATTCACATCCCCAAAATATAGATAAATGCCCATCATAAAAGAAAACATATTCTTTCTTTTAACAAAAAAGTTTAGAACACATTTTCTGTCCTCAGACACACCTAGTGGCTGAAGATGATATTACCTAAATTTACCAGGTAAATCATTAGAATTCCCCAACCAATGGAGAATGATCCAATCCTTCTGGGCTGAGCTTATAATAATTTTATGAGCTTATTGTCCCAAGATGGTATAAAGGTTGTGAGGGCCATAAAGAACGGATCACAGACCCACACACCAGATACACCCCTAGATGATCAAGCAGTCTGCTATTTGACCACTCCCCATCTTGCTGGACCTTGTGACCAGGGATGGACTGGCCATCAGGACTACCGGGAGTTTCCCGGTGGGCCGATGGCTCAGTGGGCCGGTTGTCACTGTCAGTGTCACTCACTCTCTGAGGCTGTCCGTGTGGATGTCACATTTACACTAGCGCTCCTGCACCCGGCGGCGGCGCCAGCCAATAGCCATCATCGCTGCCACGACTTCCCTCCCCTTAAGTTTACAGCCCCATCCCGGCGGCGTGACATCACTCACGGCCGGAGGCAGGAGGGGATTATCATATGAGGAGCGTAGAGAGCTGCTGCAACCTAGAGGAGCCAGCGCCGCCAAAGAGTAACCAACAACTTCATACAAGTTCAGACAGCAGCACAGTCAGTGTGTAGTATCTATCGTATTCACAAGTAAGAAAGCACTAAGCTAAATTAAGCTGATGCCATACGAAATGCATCCATCTGACTGCAGTCTGCAGATTAAGAACTGTGACTGTCTGTGATTTTTTTTTAATATGCAGCATGGCAGGGGAAGGGGGTAAATGTACTGCCACTGGTCATAGTAACTGATGTATTAATGTCCTGCACTGGTCACGGATGAATGAATTTACTGGTCACGGATGAATGAATTTACTGGTCACTGATGAATGAATTTACTGGTCATGGTCACAGATTAATTAATTTACTGGTCACAGATGAATGGATTTACTGGTCACGGTCACTGATGAATGAATTTACTGCCACTGCTGGTCATGGTTGCTGATGAATTAATGTACTGCCACTGCTGGTCATGATCACTGATGAATGAATTTACTGCCACTGATGTATTAATCTACTGCCACTGCTGGTCATGGTTACTGATGAATGAATGTACTGCCACTGCTGGTCATGGTCACTGATGAATGTACTGCCACTGCTGGTCATGGTCACTGATGAATAAATGAATGTACTGCCACTGCTGGTCCTGGTCACTGATGAATGAATGTACTGCCACTGCTGGTCATGGTCACTGAATGAATGTACTGCAACTGCTGGTCATGGTCACTGATGAATGAATGAATGTACTGCCACTGCTGGTCATGGTTACTGATGAATGAATGAATGTACTGCCACTGCTGGTCATGGTCACTGATGAATGAATGTACTGCCACTGCTGGTCATGGTCACTGTGTAAAGAATGAATGCACTGCCACTGCTGATCATGGTCACTGATGAATGAATGTACTGTCACTGCTGGTCATGGTCACTGATGAATGAATGTACTGCCACTGCTGGTCATGGTCACTGATGAATGAATTAATGTACTGCCACTGCTGGTCATGGTTACTGATGAATTCATGTACTGCCACTGCTGGTCATGGTCAATGATGAATGTACTGCCACTGCTGGTCATGGTCACGGATGAATGAATTAATGTACTGCCACTGCTGGTCATGGTTACTGATGAATGAATGTACTGCCACTGCTGGTCATGGTCACTGATGAATGAATGTACTGCCACTGCTGGTCATGGTTACTGATGAATCAATGTACTGCCACTGATGTATTAATCTACTGCCACTACTGGTCACTTTCACCGATGAATGAATGTACTGCCACTGCTGGTCAAGGTCACTGATGAATGAATTAATGTACTGCCACTGCTGGTCATGGTTACTGATGAATTCATGTACTGCCACTGCTGGTCATGGTTACTGATGAATGAATGTACTGCCACTGCTGGTCATGGTCACCGATGAATGAATTAATGTACTGCCACTGCTGGTCATGGTTACTGATGAATGAATGTACTGCCACTGCTGGTCATGGTTACTGATGAATGAATGTACTGCCACTGCTGGTCATGGTCACAGATGAATGAATGAATGTACTGCCACTGCTGGTAATGGTTACTGATGAATGAATGTACTGCCACTGCTGGTCATGGTCATTGATGAATGAATGTACTGCCACTGCTGGTCATGGTTAATGGTTACTGATGAATCAATGTACTGCCACTGATGTATTAATCTACTGCCACTACTGGTCACTTTCACCGATGAATGAATGTACTGCCACTGCTGGTCATGGTCACTGATGATGAATTAATGTACTGCCACTGGTCAGTGATGCATTAATGGCTGACCACTGGTGATTGTTTTCTAAGCTTCTTCTATAGGCCCTAACAGTGATTTTGGACCTTGTTGGGTGGTTAGCCGTCTATACTGCCTTGTTAATTTGCATTGTATGTTAGAGTGGATTTGTCCCTGTCTTTTTATGTTTGTGATTCCCACAAGTTATTGATTGAAATGTTATTTATAACTGTTTTCCTTATTTATGACACCTGCCATTGAACGGAGTGTAACTTACATATGTCATTCTAAAGGCGCCTGTAATGTTGGAATGCATCTTTTTTTCTAAATTAAGAATAAAAATAAAAAAGCCGTTTATACTTACAGTGGAATGTTTTTACTTATGGTTTTTTTGCGCAATTGCGTATAGTTTATATACTGTTTTTGTGTGTGTTTTCAAAAATAAAGTGGGCCGGTCTGGATGAAGTCCGGGGCCAAATTTTTGTCCCAGTCCAGCACCGCTTGTGACTGGAACCACTCGATGTACTTAAATATTGGCGAACATCTTCCCCTTTTAAGCTGTTGGTAAGATACAGACCATTAAATCTGAATTATCTTTTTCTCTCATAATTGTAGAGGTTATATTATACTACTGATGTGTTGATATTATCATATACAGTGTGTAGGAAAATTTATTATTGTCATCTGCCCATATTGATTGTCTAGGCCGTATATTATTGTAGCCGTGTTTAGGGGAATTCAAGCAAACTTGTTTACATCAATTTAAATTTCTGTGGTCCCAGGGAGAGTTCCATTGCCCCATTTAATTTTAGTAGCTCTGTTGGTTTAATATATATTTCAAATTGGCAATATTTTTCTGTTGACTCCGTGAGACATACTTTGGGTTCCTTCCGGCCGGAGAAATTCAGAGGACTGTTTCCCCGACTGACAAGGGATATTGTGTTCTTGAATATAAAGCGCGAATACGGCACATATTTTTCCAATAGACCAATTTGGGCTCCCCTGAGTAAATAGTAATATTTAGATATATTGTTTCATTGCCGTGTTGATATTTTGATAATGTATGTGTGAAATATCAATCACCAGAAAATCTAGTTCTGTATGAAATTGTATAAATATACTTGTTAATTAACCTCTTGCTTACTGGGCACTTAAACCCCCCTCCTGTCCAAATCAATTTTCAGCTTTCAGCGCTGTCACACTTTGAATGGCAATTGCGCGGTCATGCTACACTGTACTCAAATGAAATTTTTATCATTTTTTTTACACAAATGGAGCTTTCTTTTGGTGGTATTTAATCACCACTGGGGTTTTTATTTTTTGCTAAACAAACAAAAAAAGACAAAAATTTTTGAAAAAAAAAAGTATGTTTCATAGTTTGTTATAAAATTTTGCAAACGGGTAATTTTTCTCCTTCATTGATATTCGCTGATGAGGCTGCACTGATGGGCACTGATGGGCTGCACTGATGGGCACAGATAAGGTGATAATGATAGGCACAGATAAGATGACACTGATGGGCACTGATAAGTAGGCACTGGGTGACACTGGTGGGTGGCACTGGTGGGTGGCAATGATGAGTGGCACTGATAGATGTCACTGATGGGCACTGATAGGTGGCACTGATGGGCATTTGCAGGTGGCACTGATGGGCACTGGTAGGTGGCGCTGATGGGCACTGGTAGGTGGCACTGGTGGGTGATATTGATATGCAGCACTGGTGATGATGCACTGTGGGCACTGATGGGTGGCACTGTGGGCACTGGTAGGTGGCGCTGGTGGGCACTGGTAGGTGGCGCTGGTGAGCACTGGTAGGTGAGGCTAGTGGGCACAGGAGCCTCTCCACGATCGGGACCGATGTCCCTTTTGCAGCCGCTGGCGATCGGCTTTTTTTTTTCTCCTTACACTACCAGTGTGAGGAGAAAAAATAGCCGATTACCGGCTCTGTTTACGTCACATGATCAGTTGTCCTTGGCTGACAGCTGATCACATGGCAAAGGGTCGTGATCGACCCCTTACTCAGATCTGTGATCAGCCGAGTCTCATAGACTCGCTGATCACAGAGCATGCCGCGTGCGCCCTGCAGGGGGCGCGCAGGCCGCTCAAGCATGGGAGGACGTCCAGGGATACCCTCCCGGCAAATTAAGTCCGCGCTGTAGCCGTCTTTCGGCTATAGCGCGGATGGCAAGCGGTTAATAAAGTCAAATTATTTACTTATTAATTTTGTTGGGAGATATTTATACCTTGGTAAGAAAACCCCATAAATTAATTGATTTACCGTAAGGTTGGAGGCACTGAGAAATAAAACACTGAGATCTTAATTAAGATTCCATACCACACTCACAACTAGGGATGGACCGAACATCCCCCTGTTTGGTTCGTATCCAGAACATGCGAACAGGCAAAAAATTTCTTCGAACACGCGAACACCGTTAAAGTCTATGGGACACGAACATGAAAAATCAAAAGTGCTAATTTTAAAGGTTAATATGCAAGTTATTGTCATAAAAAGTGTTTGGGGACCCAGGTCCTGCCCCAGGGGACATGTATCAATGCAAAAAAAGTTTTAAAAACGGTCGTTTTTTCGGGAGCAGTGATTTTAATAATGCTTAAAGTGAAACAATAAAAGTGAAATATTCCTTTAAATTTCGTACCTGGGGGGTGTCTATAGTATGCCTGTAAAGTAGTGCATGTTTCCCGTGTTTATAACAGGACCCCAAATTTGAAATTCAGTGTCTTTGTATTCCCCTTATGTTTCTTATTTGTGTGATTTATACTGAAGTCAATTGACCTGTGATCGGTGTTACCTAAGTTGCCAACATCCATGATCAGGTCTGTATTGTTGGTAATCAGTAGATCCAGTAACGCTTTATTTCTAGTTGGTGCGTCTACCATCTGACCCATAAAATTGTCCTGCAAGACATTTAGGAACTGGCGAGCCTTAGATGAATGCGTGGTTCCCTCCGTCCAGTCTATGTATGGATAATTAAAATCCCCCATTATGATAACACTTCCCATCCTTGCTGCTAATCCAATTTGTGATAGGAGATTTGTCTCCCCTTCCTCCCTCAGGTTAGGGGGCCTATAGCATACTCCCAGTATTATTTTCCCCTTAGCTTCATCCCTTTGGAGCTCTATCCATAAGGATTCCACCTCCTCCCTAGCTCCCTTAATGATGTCATCTCTCACATTCACTTGTACATTATTCTTGATATATAGGCATACCCCTCCCCCTTTTTTACCCTCTCTATCCTTGCGATAAGGGGTATACCCTTGAATGGTTGCCAGCCAATCATGAGAGCTGTTGAACCAGGTCTCTGAAATTCCCATAAAATCCAAATCCTCCTCGTACAACAGTATCTCTAGTTCACCCATCTTGTCCGCCAGGCTCCTGGCATTGGTGAACATGCCACGTAGTTTAGACCAGTCGCATATTATGCCTCTTATCCTCTTAATCTTATTCCAAGATTGCAACTAGGACTTGCTACTATACTTACCTTGGGTTTATGTGCTTTGGTCAACCTATCACCAATGCCCCCAATACTACCCTCTGGAATATGTTCCGTGCTGACTATCTCTACCTCTGGACCCTTCCCCCCGTCGCCTAGTTTAACCACTTCCCGCCTGGCCCATAGAAGATGACGGCTGGGCGGTGGTTCAGTTATCCTGACTGGGCGTCATATGATGTCTAGCAGGATAACATGCCGCCGCGGGCCCGCGGGAGCGCGCATCGTGGCGATCGGTGGATCGTGTGTCAGTCTGACACACCGCTCCACCGATCTTGGTAAAGAGCCTCCAGCAGAGGCTCTTTACCACGTGATCAGCCGTGTCCAATCACGGCTGATCACAATGTCAATAGGAAGAGCCGTTGATCGGCTTTTCCTCACTCGCGTCTGACAGAGGGGTCTGCGCTGATTGTTTATCAGCGCAGCCCCCCCCCTCAGATGACCACACTGGACCACCAGGAATCGCCACTAGGACCACCAGGGAAGGGACAACATGTGGATGGCCAGGTATGTACCCCATGGCCATCCACATGTGCCCAATGTGCCCAGTCAGTGCCCAATCTTTGCCAATCAGTGCCCACAAATGGGGACTAATTGGCACCATTATATTGCAGTGATGTCGAGCAATGCCACCCTTAGGGGCATCAGTGCCACCAATCAGTGTCATCAATGCCACCCATCAGTGTCCATCTGTGCCACCTGTCAGTGCCCATCCGTGCCCATCAGTGCCCACCTATCAGTGCCCATCAGTGCCGATCTGTGCCACCTATCAGTGCCACCCATAAGTACCCATCAGTGCCACCCATAAGTACCCATCAATGCCACCTACAAGTGCCCATCAGTGCCACCTATGAGTGCCCATCGGTGCCACTTATGAGTGCCCATCAGTGCCGCATACCAGTGCCACCTATCAGTGCCCATCAGTGCCACCTATCAGTGCCCATCAGAGCCGCCTATCAGTGCCCATCATCAGTGCCCGTCAGTGCCACCTCATCAGTGCCACCTCATTGGTGCCACCTCAACGGTGCCCATCAGTGCCACAGTATCAGTGCCCATCAGTGCAGCCATATCAGTGCCCATCACTGAAGAAGAAAACGTACTTATTTACAAAAAATTGTTAACAGAAACAAAGAAAAACTTGTTTTTTTTCAAAATTTTTTATTTGTTGCACAAAAAATAAAAAACGCAGAGGTGATCAAATACCACCAAAAGAAAGCTCTATTTGTGGGAACAAAATCATAAAAAAATTGTTTGAGTACAGAGGAGCATGACCACGCAATTGTTATTCAAATTGTGACAGCGCTAAAAGCTGAAAATTGGCCTGGACGGGAAGGTGTCTAAGTGCCTGGTATTGAAGTGGTTAAAAACCCATCTAACTTTTTGGCCATCTTCATTCCCAGCTGATCTGCACCCTCCTCATTTAGGTGCAGTCCATCCCTTCTATAGTACTGGTTATCGACTGAGAAGTCGGCCCAGTCCTCCAGGAACCCAAACCCAGGAAAATGTATTATTTCAAAAGATGTTCTTAATTATACCCACATTTATATACAGAAAGGCAGGTTTTAAAGCCTAAATCTGAACTAAAGATTATATGTGTGGTTGTGATACCAATTTGTGTTTCTTGTATGTCTCTTATCCACTGGATTTCCTTTCTCCCTCCCCAATTTTTACTGTGTGTTAAAACTTCATAAATACAAACCTATAAAAATCACATGCATCACTTAATTTGTTTATATTTATTTTAGTAACTGTGTTAATTAACATCCACATTCATAATCCAGTTAAATGATCCTGTTTTGTGCCAAGTGAGTACGTGCACCAGAGCAGGTCAGCTGCTCTGGGTCAGCTGCAGTCAGGTGTGTTTCATGTAAATGTTTCTATAAAAAGAAGAAAGATGTGTAGTGACAAGATTACTTACTGTAACACCCTCAACTTAGACAAAGACCCGATTGACCAACATATCCCAGTCTAGTCAGTTTATAATGCTTCAGTCAGCAGTGGCTCATTGAAATGTATGCCTTCAACTGCAAATAACTGGATACTGCAATCTGGATATTACAAAATCTTCAAACTTCCCTAAAAGGCTTAGCTTTAATAGCCAGATAGTCTTCTCAAAAAAGAATCTTCTTGGCCAAAAAATGAAAGCATTTATTTATAATAGCATGATGTAAGAAATTACGGCTTTGGCACAGCGCTAATTCTAATTTAATTTAACCTTTAATAAATATTGTAAATATTTAAAATCCTAGACAAGACCTGAGGTTTTTTTTTTTGTTATGCAGACAGGCTTCATAATAAAGAATATAGTATTTTATTTACTGAGCGTATGTGTTTTATGCTGTAAAATTTGCCCGTATCAGCAGCATACTAGAGAAATGGACCACTGCTCTCCCGCAGGTAGCCAGGAGGAGTGTCAGACTGTTGGAGACCCAGACCATGGTCCAAAACTCATACACAATATTATTTTAATTAAATTAAATTGAACCTGAATTAGTTCACAGCTTCTTATATGTCTTGATTACTCCAACACCGAGATATCCTTGTACTAAGTCTTAACTTTGTTCCTGTAATGGGAGTTTTGGGTGTCCTCTCTGTAAGGGATTAGCTCAGTAGCAGGGTGTTCAGGACCCCTGGATGGGCCACAGCACAGTGAAATAGGTACAGGCAGACAGCAGGTTCTTGTTGAAACAAAACCTGTGATTTATTTATAAAGTCTGTGGTTACAAGATGCAGGTATCAAAACAGAAAAAAAAACAAAAAACAAAACAAAAAAAAAACCTTTGCCATTTTGAGCGTCTAACTACAAAACACAGGAACCAGTTTACTTGGTCTGGAATAGCCTATCGCTTTCTCGGCCAATAAATTTAATTGTGCACATGCTGAGCATGGACAGCCAGGGTTACACCCAGTTGTACCAATATTTCCAATATTTTCAAATGATCAGTTCTTTGCTTCCACAGGCTCCAAGTCAAAATAAGCCTTTTGGGACTCTCCAGATACAGATAGTGTGGGGGGGGGGGGGGGGGGGGGCACTAGTCCAGCCCATTGTTCCTTAGGCCAACTTTCTTTTTCAGCTGTCCATTTTAAATGTGGCCAGAAATATCTCAGGGTCATCATCAGCAGTCATCTTTGGCAACAGGTGGCTTACCTGAAAAGAAGGTATGTTACCGGAATCACTCCCAGCCTTGGTCTGCTGCCTCTGCTGAAAGTTTTATGATGGCCTCAATTTGATGTTGATATTTCTGTGCTTGCAGTTCTAGCAATTCCCTATGGATGGCCTCCGCCTGTTCCAGGGCTTGCTGCTGGGTTGCAAGCCTCTGTTGCAAAGCTTGTTGTTGGACTACAAGGCTCTGTTGTAAACTTGCATTTGTCTGCTGTTGATTTGCATTCGCCAGAGCAAGTGCTCTCCATGCTGGCATTACTTCACCTGCCTCGCAAAACCTCCACCATATGTGAGGGATTAGCTCAGTAGCGGGGTGTGCAGCACCCCCTGGATGGGTCACAGCACAGTGAAATAGGCAAAGGCAGACAACAGGTCCTTTGTAAAAGAAAAAAAACAGAAACTAAATCCTGGCCACTTTGGGCGTCTAACTACAAAACACAGGAACCTGTCTGCTTGGTCTGGAACAGCCTACCGCTGCCCAAACACCTGACGGTCACACAGAATGAACAGAGTCTTTTAGTTACACAGACTTACATAGTTGCCAACATTGTAAAAAAAAATTTCGGGACACTTTTTTGGCTGTAGGCGGAGTCTTGTTATAATTAGGGTGTGGGGCATGCATTTGTGGGTGTGGCATAGGGGGAAATAAAAATGTGGCGCACACGGCGAAAATTGGGCATGGTTTATGCAAAATACTGGGCGTGGCTTAAATGGATGTGGCTCAAAGGGGGTGTGGTTAGAGTCTGAGATGAATGAGGGATGGCGAGGGAAAGGGGGAAAGGGGGGGGGAGGGATGGAGGGACAGCAGCCCCAGATCCTACACAACAATAGAAATATGTGTATTCTAGAAAGTTTAACAATCAGCAGATAAAGATACTCCAAACACCTGGTGTTAGCACTTCAATCATCCCGGCACCCTGATTGTTATGGTGTCAGGATGATTGAAGTGCATTATTTCTATTATTACATTGTAATATAGAATGAAATCATTCAACTCACCATAATGCAGAATCAGTGGGATCCCTGAGCGTGTCACCTGCCACGTCGACTGCCACCAGCAGAGTCCGTCCATGCATCAGGGGCCCCCAGCAGAGTCCGTCCCTGCATCAGGTGTCCCCAGCAGAGTCTGTCCTTGCATCATGTGTCCCCAGCACAGTCCATCCTTGCATCAGGTGCCCCCAGCAGAGTCCGTCCTTGCATCAGGTGCCCCCAGCAGAGTCCGTTCTTGCATCAGGTGCCCCCAGCAGAGTCCGTCCTTGCATCAGGTGCCCCCAGCAGAGTCCGTCCTTGCATCAGGTGCCCCCAGCACAGTCCGTCCTTGCATCAGGTGCCCCCAGCAGAGTCCGTCCTTGCATCAGGTGCCCCCAGCAGAGTCCGTCCTTGCATCAGGTGCCCCCAGCAGAGTCCGTCCTTACATCAGGTGCCCCTAGCATAGTCCCTCCTTGCATCAGGTGCCCCCAGCAGAGTCAGTCCTTACACCAGTGTTCCCAGCCTCAGTCCTTACAACAGTGTCCCAGGCAGAGCCATAGTTACCCCCCCTGTACATAGTTACCCCCTCCCCCTGTACAAAGTTACCCCTCTCCCCCTAGTTACCCCCCTGTACATAGTTACCCCCTGTGCATAGTTACCCCCCTGTACATAGTAACCCCCGTGCATTGTTACCCCCCTGTACATAGTATCCCCCCTGTGCATAGTGCATAGTTTCCCCACTGTGCATAGTTACCACCCCTGTACATAGTAACCCCCCCCATGCATTGTTACCCCCCCGTACATAGTATCCCCCCTGTGCATAGTGCATAGTTTCCCCCCCTGTGCATAGTTACCCCCCTGTGCATAGTTACCCCCCTGTGCATAGTTTACCCCCCTGTACATAGTTACCCCCCCAGTACATAGTAACCCCCCTGTACATAGTTAACTCCCCCTCCTGTACATAATTAACGGTATGTTACCGGAATCACTCCCAGCCTTGGTCTGCTGCCTCTGCTGAAAGTTTTATGATGGCCTCAATTTGATGTTGATATTTCTGTGCTTGCAGTTCTAGCAACTCCCTATGGATGGCCTCCGCCTGTTCCAGGGCTTGCTGCTGGGTTGCAAGCCTCTGTTGCAAAGCTTGTTGTTGGACTGCAAGGCTCTGTTGTAAACTTGCATGTGTCTGCTGTTGATTTGCAATCGCCAGAGCAAGTGCTCTCAGTTGCTCCTCCATGCTGGCATTACTTCACCTGCCTCGCAAAAACCTCCACCATAAGTGAGGGATTAGCTCAGTAGCGGGGTGTGCAGTACCCCCTGGATGGGTCACAGCACAGTGAAATAGGCAAAGGCAGACAACAGGTCCTTTGTAAAAGGAAAAACAAAACAGAAAATAAACCCTGGCCACTTTGGGCGTCTAACTATAAAACACAGGAACCTGTCTGCTTGGTCTGGAACAGCCTACCGCTGCCCAAACACCTGACGGTCACACATAATGAACAGAGTCTTTTAGTTACACAGACTTACATAGTTGCCAACATTGTAAAAAAAAACTTCGGGACACTTTTTGGCTGTAGGTGGAGTCTTGTTATAATTAGGGGGTGGGGCATGCATTTGTGGGTGTGGCATAGGGGAAAATAAAAATGTGTCGCACCACGGTGAAAATTGGGCATGGTTTATGCAAAATAGTGGGCGTGGCTTAAATGGGTGTGGCTCAAAGGGGTGTGGTTAGAGTCTGAGATGAATGAGGGATGGAGAGGGAAAGGGGGGGAGAGGGATGGAGGGACAGCAGCCCCAGATCCTACACAACAATAGAAATATGTGTATTCTAGAAAGTTTAACAATCAGCAGATAAAGATACTCCAAACACCTGGTGTTAGCACTTCAATCATCCCGGCACCATGATTGTTATGGTGTCAGGATGATTGAAGTGCATTATTTCTATTATTACATTGTAATATAGAATGAAATCATTCAACTCACCATAAAGCCGAATCAGTGGGATCCCTGAGCGTGTCACCTGCCACGTCGCCTGCCACCAGCAGAGTCCGC
This sequence comes from Aquarana catesbeiana, assembly GCF_042186555.1. NCBI lineage: Eukaryota > Metazoa > Chordata > Amphibia > Anura > Ranidae > Aquarana > Aquarana catesbeiana. The sequence continues at coordinate 671,722,503 of NC_133325.1, forward strand.
CTTGCATCAGATGCCCCCAGCAGAGTCCGTCCCTGCATCAGGTGTCCCCAGCAGAGTCCGTCCTTGCATCAGGTGTCCCCAGCAGAGTCTGTCCTTGCATCAGGTGCCCCCAGCAGAGTCCGTCCTTGCATCAGGTGCCCCCAGCAGAGTCCGTCCTTGCATCAGGTGCCCCCAGCACAGTCCGTCCTTGCATCAGGTGCCCCCAGCAGAGTCCGCCCTTGCATCAGGTGCCCCCAGCAGAGTCCGTCCTTGCATCAGGTGCCCCCAGCAGAGTCCATCCTTACATCAGGTGCCCCCAGCAGAGTCCCTCCTTGCATCAGGTGCCCCTAGCAGAGTCAGTCCTTACACCAGTGTTCCCAGCCTCAGTCCTTACATCAGTGTCCCAGGCAGAGCCATAGTTACCCCCCCCTGTACATAGTTACCCCCTCCCCCTGTACAAAGTTACCCCTCTCCCCCTAGTTACCCCCCTGTACATAGTTACCCCCCTGGGCATAGTTACCCCCCTGTACATAGTAACCCCCCATGCATTGTTACCCCCCCTGTACATAGTATCCCCCCTGTGCATAGTGCATAGTTTCCCCGCTGTGCATAGTTACCACCCCTGTACATAGTAACCCGCCCGTGCATTGTTACCCCACCGTACATAGTATCCCCCCTGTGCATAGTGCATAGTTTCCCCCCCTGTGCATAGTTACCCCCCTGTGCATAGTTACCCCCCTTTACATAGTTACCCCCCCAGTACATAGTAACCCCCCTGTGCATAGTTACCCCCCATACATAGTAACCCCCCCGTACATAGGTAACCCCCCTCCTATACATAGTTAACCCTCTCTCCTGTACATAGTTAACCACCCCGTACATTACAGTCTACATCCTTGCCTGGGCTTTACACTGAGAGAACAGAAGAAACTCCACGAGCGGGCGGCACCGTGTGTTCAGTGGAGAGGGGAGGGGCCGATGCGTGCAGCTTCAGCTTCAGTATTGTGAAGAGAGAAGCCGATTCATTGGCTGTACGGATCGAGCACCCTCCCCTCTCCACTGAACACAAGGGGAACGATCTAGCGGCGACGCCGGTGGCCATTTTGTTGGAGCCAGCTGCTGCAAAAGCAAACATTCCCGATTTCCCTGGACAAAAAAAGGCAAAATCCCGAATCAGGACGGCCTCCGATCGAGACGAGGGTCCCAAAATCGGGATTGTCCCGGGAAAATCGGGACTGTTGGCAGCTATGGACTTAATCTCACCACTCAGAGAAGATGCTGCTCCTCAGTCCTACACAGGAATCTAGTTCCAGGGTTTTTTGTGTATTTAAAATTAATTTGAAGTATAGACATGGACAGGCATTCACAGGACTTCTTTATGTAATCACACACAGGAATATAGGAAACATAGATGCTAAAGAATACATAGCTCTACCAGAAATATACACAAGTGAACATATTTAAAATGTGGTAAAAAGATAAAACTGCGCTATTAGGAAAAAAACGGAAACACTAGAGCAGCTACATATAAATGTGACTAAAATTTGTGAACTTAAGGTAAATGTGAATGTAGCGCTAATAAAAGCTGCGTGAAACAGCTACACAATCTGAAAAAATACTAAAAAAGGTAATAAAAAAACATGAAAAACCATGTAAGAAATCTGAACACATGAACCTAATACAGTGACAAAACACAAGTGTAATTAAAGGAAGGGTAAATCTCGGAAGAAAGGTAATGGTGTTGACAATAAATAGTCCTTCGAATGATGGACAACTAAGTGTAAAGAAGGACAAAAAAGTGAATGTCTAGACAACTAATGTCCCAAAAGAGGAGGTTTATGGAGAAACCAAGGAGTCCGTCAGATAATATTCATCTTCATGTAGGCAATCGAAGACATCAAATAAACTGTTGTCAGCAGATATCACCAAGAAGAAATAAAATGGGTACTCTTACCGGAACATGTGGATCTGGATGTCAGCGACACCAGATCAAACAAGCATGAATTGAAGCAGCACAAGATTATCTAGGATAGTCGGCAGGAAAACTGGAACAAATTCAGGTATCCACAGGAGACGACATCTATCCAATAAGCTTGTCACAGATGGAACAATCCTTGGGCCAATGATGGCCGGATCGATGGAATAGACGAGTTCATGATGAAAAATATGTGAAAAGAAAAAGGGGGCTCCGGATAGTGCAGATCAAAAGCAACTCTGGTTTTATTTGCATAAAAGCAGCATACAGCAACTAAAATTGTGATCACAATAAAAACAAAGCAATGTGGGCTTTGCTTCTTTGCTCCCCAGCACAATAAGACCTCGGTTAAGGAGCGCCATCACAAGACCAGCACTTGAATGAGGAATGGTTTTTACAAATATCACCCTCCAATGAAAATTTAACCCTCTCCAAACCATATATTTAAAAGACTTTTTGAACTAATTAAAAAAGATTCAAAAAGATTTTAAAAAGATTTAAAAAGACCCCTCCATCACAAATACGGACTTACACAGCAAGTACTGGGCTTATGAAGCACAAATCACTGAGTTTACAGTTCAAGCACCAGTCACTTTATGATCTAATATAAATAGCACATTTTTGCACGTTTTTTGCACTTTAATTAAATGGCATGTGATATATGTATTTATTTATATGTGTAGTTGGATTATGCGACATTCATTAGTGGTTTATTTTCCGTACATATATTTCTTACATATTTTCTTGCATATTTTTGCACATCTCTGTATATTTTATTTTCACATATTTTCCCACCCATTTGCACTTACAATTTCCAGAGGAATTTTACATCAATTTGCTAAATTTAATAATATACACACCAGAGGATGTAACACCTAAACAAACACTAAGGGAAAACAATTAATAATTGGCCTCATAGGCCATATCACGTGTCACTGTAAATTTATGATTTTGTAATAGTGTTATTTTTTTTATTTTTTATTTTTTTATTTCTTTATTTTTCTCTTTTTCTTTTTTTTTAAACAAGGACAAAAAAACTTAAATGAACAATCTTTCCATAGCTTAACATTCCATTCCTGTGTATGTACAGCACAAAATACAATAAATAAATACATTTGATTTCCTTTATACCTGATCTTTCCTATAATGATATCCAATGAAGCTAAAAAACACTAAGTAGGAGGGGGAGGGAAAAAAAAAGACAAGAAAACAAAACAGAGCAGGAGATTAAATGGGGAAATTTTCCCCTCTAAAATCCACCTCCAGTGCTGTTATTTTATGCCCGATCCTGGGACAACACTATACCAAGATCTGGCCAGTATGTGGCTACTACCTTCTAGTATTTCAACTTCAACCATTATTTGTAGTTCATTTTCATTCCTCTCTTTGATTCCCCCTCCCAAAAAAAACAAAAAACAAAAAAGGAAAACCCCAAGTTCCCATTTTCATCTCTCCCCCCCCCCCCACCCCCTCTCTAAGTTGTATCAATTTTCTTTTTTCCTTCCTCTGAAGAAATATAGCAATTCCATGGTGTCCAAATTTCCAAATATATTTCTCTTTTTTTCCTGGCTGTCCATACTAGATCTTCCATCCTGTTCACCTCCTCCACTTTCCTAAGCCACATACTCACAGTAGGTGGTTGTGTCTGTTTCCACCTAAGGGGTATGCATGCCTTGGCTGCATTCACTAAATGACACAGGATGGAATTGCCTTTATGTTTTCCTCGGGATCTCTGACAGATGCAGAAGAAATAACGCTGGGTCTTCGCGTATCTCTACTTCACTAAATTTTTGAATGATCTCCCGTACTTCCTTCCAGAATTTCTCAACTCTTGGGCAGGACCAAAACACATGTAACAGGGTTCCCTGTTCCCTCTGACATCTCCAGCATTCACTTGATGTGTTCGGGAAACACTTTTGAAGTATTTCTGGGGTTCTATACCATTGTGAGATAATTTTATAATTTGTTTCCTGTAACTTTGTACATGTCGCTGTTTTAAATATGGATTGTATTATATTTATTTTCTGATCCTCCGAAAAGGTCCTCCCCAGATCTATTTCCCATTTTCAAAAGAAGGGCAACTGAAAGTTCTCCGGTGGTTTAGACAGTAACGCATACATTTTAGATATTGCATGCGTGATTGGCTCCTTTTCCATACAACATTTTTTAAATGGCGTAAAACTACGGTCCAAAAGACCTGGTAGTATCTCAGTATTTAAAAAGTGTCTTAATTGCGCCGCTTCCCAGAAATCTAATTGAAAAGGGCCTTTTCTGTCCATCAATTCCTGCAGTGTTGGCCATTTACCTGATCTCATAAAGTGCGAAGCCTGATCTAATCCTCGTTTAATCAGTACCTCAAAAGGTCCTTTCTGTGTACCTGGTATGAATTGCGGGTTACCTAATATAGGTACCAAAGGTGAGTTCTGTGTAGATATCCTATCCTTGGATAAGAGGTTATAACATACCTGTAGTGTAGGTCCTATTGTTGGCTGCAACTTAGTATCAGATGCAAGATTTCTATAGCACCAAGGTGCTCTATGTAATAACTCCCTACACTGTGCTTGCTCTAGACTAGGCCAGATTTTCAGATCTCCATGTCGACACCAATCCAACAGTCGGCCTAGATGTACTGCCTGATAATATTTTTACATATCGGGTACCGCCAACCCCCCCATATTGTTTTGGTAGTGACAATAATGTCCTCCTAATCCTTGGCTGTCTATGTGCCCAGATAAATTTTGTAAATAGTGTTTGGATATTTCTGAAGAATTTCCTCGGTATTGAAATTGGAAGTGCCTGAAGAAGGTATAAGAATTTTGGTAAGATAGTCATTTTAATTATATTACTTCTTCCGATCCAGGAATGTATTATTATTATACGAGAATGTATTCCCTTATGCCAGCCCTCCAGTAGTCCACATACTTTACTTAGTACTGACAAAAAATTTAGTTCATATATTTTAGTGGGATCTACTGCAATGCAGGTCCCTAAGTACTTCAGACACTGGTCTGCCCATTTAAATTTGTAATTTAATTTTATTATCTTCATAATTTCCTTCGGGATTGCTACCATCAAAGCCTCTGACTTGGAAAGATTTATTTTAAAGTAAGATAATGTACTATACAGCTCAATTTCCTTAAAAAGATTTGGGAGTGAAATAACAAGATTGGTCATTGAAAAAAGCATATCATCTGCATATGCTGCTACTTTATATTGAATTCCTCCTATACCTACTCCCCAGATGTCCCTATTAAGCCGTATCCTACACAAAAAGGGTTCGAGGGTCAGCGCAAACAGTAAAGGGGACAACGGACATCCCTGTCTTGTCCCATTCATTATTGCAAAGGGTGGGGAGACTACTCCGTTTACCTTCACTTGGGCTGTAGGCCCTTTATACATGCTTGCGATCCATCTGATAATTTTCCCTTCTAATTTTATATGTTGAAGGACCGCAAACATAAACCCCCACCCGGTCAAAAACCTTCTCTGCATCTGTTCCAAGGAACACACAGGGAGTCCCGATCGATTTAGCTATATGCATCAAATTCAAGGATTTGATGGTATTGTCTCTTGCTTCTCTTGTTGGTACAAATAGCACTTGATCTTGATGGATCAAAGAAGGGAGTTGCTGTTGTAACCTCATGGCTATTATCTTACTAAATAGTTTCAAATCGGCATTCAATAAAGATATTGGCCTATAGCTTCCACATTGCTTTGGGTCCTTACCCTCTTTTGGTATCACTGATATCATAGCTTTCACTGTCTCTGAATGGAACGAGGCTGTATCCCCTAGTTCATTAAACATTTTAACCAAATAAGGCCCCAGTTCCGGCATAAGTGACTTATAATACTGTACCGAAAGACCATCCGGTCCTGGTGCCTTCCCGGTTTTTGCTAGCCTTATTGCAGTCTGTACTTCTTCTAATGTGATCGGCGATTCCAGCTCCTCCTGCACAATAGTTGTCAAACTCGGCATTCCACTTGATGTTAAATACTCTTCCATCTCTGCCTGGTCTGGGACCTTCAGGTTCAAATTGTTGAGTGAGGAGTAGAAATCGCCGAACACATCCGCAATCTGTCCGGGTAACCGTACTTCCTCTCCATCCCCTTTCCTAATTGAGGGTATAAACGTTCTTGAATGTATTTCACACAGTGCTCTCGCCAGTTGTTTACCGCATTTATTGCCCGACTCGTAACTGTATTTACGTCCTATCTGTAATGCCATTTTTGCTCTATACTGTAGTAAATCTGTCACTTGTCTGCGTGCATTAAATAGCTCTCGTTCTCCTTCTATGGTCTGGGCATGTTTATGTCGTGCCTCTAAATGTTGGATTTTTGATAGAAGCTTTGTTAATTTAACTTCCCTCTCCTTCTTGATACTTGCTCCATGTTTAATCAATACTCCCCGTATTACCGCTTTATGTGTTTCCCATATTAATCCCGAGGGATATTCCGGGCTTTCATTTGTCTGAAAAAAACATTTTATCTCTTTCTGAACGTCCTTCATCACCATAGGATCCTGGAGGAGGCTTTCGTTAAGTTTCCACATCATGGGTACTGAACGATTTCTATCTGCCAGATTATATTTTTAAAAAACTGGGGCATGGTCTGACCAGGTGATTAAACCAATAGATGCTTCTCTAACTGAAGGAAGTTGTTTGTGCGGGACAAAAAATACATCAATACGTGAGTACACTCTGTGTGGATTGGAAAAGAAAGAATAATCCTTTTCCTTAGGATGCAATAACCGCCATATATCTACCAATCTTGCTTCTGCTATTGCCTGAGAAATCCCCTTTCTTATTTTAGGTGACACTGACGATGTCTCTGATGAGGTATCTTCACTGGGAATTGGAGGGGCATTAAGGTCTCCCCCATGATCAACTGTCCCTCCGTAAATCCCATAAGTTTTTCTAATGTATTTTTTGCAAAGCGATCTTGCTGTACATTGGTGCATAATATGATGCTAATGTCACTCCAACCCCTCCAATGGTTCCTTTAATAAATAGATACCTTCCCCTCACGTCTATCAGAGAATCTCTATAGTTCCACGCCACTTTATTCAATATCATAATGGTTACTCCCTTGGTTTTAGAATCAAGATTAAATGCATGGTAATAGTGTTATTAAGTTTGAGTTATATTCCCCATAAAGAAGTAATTTTTTCAAAGCACTATTTCACCTTTGGAGATTTCTTAGTTTACATGTTGCAAAAAAATATGTATAGCCAGTAAAGAGACCTCTCAAGTCAACATATAAGGTAACTGTGACAAATTACATCACAGCAGGGCTGCGCCACACCTACACCTTTATTTTATTCACATTGTAGTATTTTTCCACCTAGGTGGATTTATACCTGTAGAGGCAGCAGCTTCATATGTAGATAGCACCTTCATCCATAGCGCAGATTTATCTTACATATTCACCCTTCCTTTCATTACACTTGTGTTTTGTCACTGTATTAGGTTCACGTGTTCAGATTTCTTACATGGTTTTTCACATGTTTTTTTATTATTACCTTTTTTAGTATTTTTTTAGATTGTGTAGCTGTTTCATGCAGCTTTTATTAACATATTTAAAATGCTTCCCCCTACTGGATGGAGAGCAGTATAACACACTAATACATAACACTCCTTCCCCCTAGACCTCAAAGTCTTTGAGATAACTGGTATGGTGAATATTTCTCTTTGGACGCCTAAGGACCACTGTTTGAGAAAGTTCCCTGGGACCCTCAGTTGGGTGCAATTTTTCTTCTTGTGCTGTGTCTTAGGGACTGAGAGAAACTGGCTCTGCGACAACATTTACTGGAGGAATAGCACCTGTATCAACCAATGGTTCACCATGATCTGGCATCACTGGAATCCCACTACCACTAGAACCAGCAGCAGGTGCCATTTCACCACTTCTTTCTCAGATCTGATCAACATGCCTTCGTAATATTCTACCATCAGTAATTTGAACTTTGTATGAAAAAGGTCCTGTAGCCACAAGCACCTTTGCCGGTATCCAACAAGGCCCAACAGCATAGTTTCTGACATAGACAGCACTGTCAGGCTCAAACACTCTCACAGAAACATTAGCATCCTTTTTAAAATGCAGTTCTTGCTTTTCTTGTAAATCTGATATCAGATCAGGGTGTAAACGATCCAAACATGTTTTTAGACAACGGTTCATTAGGAGCTCTGCTGGGCTACAACCAGTGCTTGAGCATGGTGTCACATGTTATTGCAGAAGGAAATTTGCAGGTCTCTGATTCCAATCTCCTTGAACAATTCTCTTCAATGAGTCTTTGGTGGTCTGAACCATATGTTCAGCTTGACCATTTGATGACGGGTGAAATGGTGCAATCGTAACATGACGAATAAGATTGCTTGCCATAAAGGTTTTGAATTCTGAGGAGATAAATTGCGTTCCATTATCAAACACAATTGTATCTGGCAACCCATGTGTAGCAAACAGCGTCCTTAAAACTCGTATGACAGTGGCTAAGGTGGTAATTGATACAACTTTCAGCCATTTTGAGATGGAATCGACAACTTTAAAAAAAGCCCCCGCAAAATCTGTATGCAACCATGACCAAAGTGACCTAGTCCCTTCCCAGGGATGTACTGAGGATTTAGGTGAAGCATGACAGGTGGATTGACATGGTACAAGTTCTGTACCCACTTATCAATAACTTCATCCATTTAAGGCCACCAAACATAACTTCTGGCTAATGCTTTCATGCAGACTATACCAGGATGTCCTTTATGGAGAGCATGCAGTACTTGAGCTTGTCCTGCCTTTGGAATTACCACTCTGTTTCTCCATAATAGTTAACCTTTATAGGCAGACAGTTCATGTTGGCGTACCAAAAATGGTTTGAACTTCTCTTCGACTTTTGATTTTGAGCCATCCTCTCCACACCCAGTTGAGCACGCGGGCCAGCACGGATCTTTAGCAGTCATACCAGCAATGTCTCTAGCATGTAACGGAGGGTTTGGAATTGATTCCAACATGAGAACCTCAGGCACAGCAACCGGCTTAACCTATCAGCATGAGTGGTATTTTTGCCAGGACGATATTCGAAATCACAGTCATAGGCATTCAGCATGAGTGACCATCTGAGCATTTGTGGAGAAAGAATTTGAGAAGTGGGAGTACTTCTGGTGAATAGACCCAGCAAAGGTGTCTGATCTGTTACAATGGTAAACCTCCGCCCATACAAATAGCCATAAAACTTTTTTACCCCCAGGCACAATAGCTAAAGCCTTCTTGTCAATTTAAGCATAATTCCTCTCTGTCGTAGACAAGGTCCTTGAATAGAATGCAATAGGAGCCTCAACACCATGACTCAAAAAAGCTCCAATGCCATATGGAGAAGCATCGAGAGTGAGTGAGTGTTTTTTGTAAATCATAGTGTACAAGTACACTGTCAGAAGATAACAGCTTTTTTGCAGTATTGAAAGCTGTAGAATGAACATCAGTCCACTTCCATGTAACATCTTTATCTAGTAAACAATGCAGGGGTTCAGCAACAGTGGCTTTGTCAGGCAGAAAATAATGGTAAAAATTAAGTAACCCTAGAATTCCATGTTCATCAATTCTGTATCCAAGGAAATCCATGCTGTTTACCCCAAAAACACACTTTTCTTTTTTAAGTTTGAGACCAGCATCAAGAAAACATCTCAAAACAAGTGGTAGTTGAGAAGCCAAAGACTAAATGCAATCCGCTCCAATAAGATCATCAAAATAAGGTACTACACCTGAAAGTCCAGATAAGAGGTCCTCTATTAATTTCTGGAATATGCCGGGAGCAGTGGAAACTCCAAACTGCAAAGGTTTTGCTCGGAAAGCTTCTTTGTGTGTTATTATTGCTTGTGCATCTGCAGCGTCTTCATCCACAGGTAATGATTGGTAAGCTTGTGCCATATCAAGTTTGGCAAATAACTTCCCTTTTGCTAACGTAGCCAGAATTCATGTACAGCTGGAATTTGATAGTGATGTTCCTGCAGTGCTTTGTTGATTGTACATTTATAGTCAGCACAAATTCTAACATCACCATTTGGCTTCAATACTGGAACTATTGGGGTACACCACTTAGGGTGTGTTACAGGTTCAAGTATACCTTGATCCACAAAACGTGCAATCTCAGCATCAATTTTTGGTCTGAGAGCTAATGCAACTTTGCACGGTTTGATACAAATTGGGGTTACTGTAGGGTCTACTTTGAAAGAAACAGGAGGGCCTTTATACATGCCAAGGCCTTCTTCAAAAACTGCACTAAAGTCCTCTTTCACATTCTGTAGAGTAACTGGAGATAGATTATGAACTCCCAATAATGAAATTCCAAGGGGTTCAAAGCACTCTCTACCCAGCAAACTTGCTCTTTGTCCCTTAGTAATTAGTAAGCGTAAGCATCCTCTGAAATTTTCATATTTCACTGGGACAAAGCAAGCACCCTCAACTTCTACAACTTGTTTGTTGTAGTCTACCAACTGGATATCACAGGGTGCTATTGAAGGAGCATTGTGAGGCCATAATGTTTTAAACGTTTATCCTGAAATCAAGGACTATGCACACCCTGAATCTACTTCCATTTTGCATGGAACATCTTGTAACACAATCTCGGTGTAAATCTTCAGTCCTGATGAAGTGTTTTCCACTTTATACACATAGTCATTTGTATAAACACCTGTAGAGGTTTCATCATTCGGAAAAACAATTGGCGCATTAATGGAGTGTGCTGCTGTTGGTATTGTATTCACATTTGTAGACTGATCTTTCATCTGACAGACTGTTTGTATGTGACCTCTACGTTTGCACGTGTGACAAACTGCATTTCTAAAACGACATGTATTACGCCTGTGTTTCCCACCGCAGCTGTAACACTTCCCTGTAAATGGAACTGCAACATCAGTGTGTGGTGGAAAGTCCTTTGATTTAACAATTACCTTTGCCACTTGATTTATATTCGGTGAATTAACTTTGCTGGAGGAAGATTGAATTTCTTTTGAATGAAGGTATGCAGCCTCATGTACACGCGCTTCCTCTTGTGCAGTAATAAAAGTTGGGGTTCTGTTTGGCTGGAAGTCTCCTCTGCAGTGCTTCATCTTGTACTCTACACACTAGCCTGTCCCTTAGCAAGGATTGTACACTGGCACCAAAATTACAATTTTGGAATACCTTGTGCAGTTCTGCAATATATGATGTAAGCCTCTCACTCGGTTGTTGGTTTCATCTGTTGAAATGGAAACGCCTCACTGTTTCAGATGCAGTGGGTGAAAAATGATTTTTTAACAGGGCCAGTATTTTCTCATACAGGCAGTCTTTTGGTTTAGCAGGAGATATCAGTGAACGGACAATATCAAAGTTTTAGATCCAATGACACTCAGTAACACAGCTCTTTTTTGCACAGCATCGGCCACCTTATTAGCCAGCAGCCCAGCCCCAGCAGCCAGGCCCCAGGACCAACAGCCAGACCCCAGCAGCCAGACACCAGCAGGCCAGACCCCAGCAGCTAGACCCTTGGCCCCAGCAGCCAGGCCCCAGCAGCCAGACCCCAGGCCCCAGCATCCAGACCCTTGGCCCCAGCAGCCAGACCCCAGCAGCTAGACCCTTGGTCCCAGCAGCCAGGCCCCAGGAGCCGGGCCCCAGGATCAGCAGCCCAGCTCCAGCAGCCAGACCCTTGGCCCCAGCAGCCAGGCCCCAGGCCCTAGCAGCCAGAACCCAGGCCCCAGCAGCCAGACCCCAGGCCCCAGCATCCAGACACTTGGCCCCAGCAGCCAGACCCCAGCAGCTAGACCCTTGGTCCCAGCAGCCAGGCCCCAGGAGCCAGGCCCCAGGATCAGCAGCCCAGCTCCAGCAGCCAGACCCTTGGCCCCAGCAGCCAGGCCCCAGGCCCTAGCAGCCAGAACCCAGGCCCCAGCAGTCAGACCCCAGGCCCCAGCAGCCAGACCCCAGGCCCCAGGCCCCAGCAGCCAGACCCCAGGCCCCAGCAGCCAGACTCCAGGCCCCAGCAGCCAGGTACCAGCAGCCAGACCCCAGGACCAGCAGCCCAGGACCCATAAGGCCCCATTCACACTAGCGCGTTTTTTGATGCATTTTGCATTTTGCAGAAATGCACGGGAATTTTTTAACATGGGTTCCTATGGAACATGTTCACATCAATGCTTTTTTGTATCTCTGCGTTTTTGGAAAGGGTCGGGGACTTTTTTTCATGCAAAAAGCAGCGTTTTGCATGTAATGGTTTTCAATATACAAGCATCAAAAACGCAAGTGCACCGTTTTTGCAGCGTTTTTGATGCGTTTTTGGTGCGTTTTTGGTGCGTTTTTGCCGTTTTTTTTTTTTTTTTTTTTTTTTACTTTTTTTTTTTTTGTAATTTTTTTTTAAGACTGTAAAAAAAAATGAAAAAAAAAAAAAAAAACGCAAAACGCAAATCGCGGCAAAAACGCAGCAAAAACGCGGCAAAAACGCGGCTCAAAAACGTGCCAAGCATGAAAAAAAAACCTCCAAAAACGCTCAAAAGCAACATGCATAGGTGTGAATCGAGCCTTAGCCAGGCCCCAGGACCCATTATTTAAGGTAAGTGAAGTCTTCTAGGGCTGGGCCTGGGCATCAAAGAGCTATTAATATAATATTTTTTTTTTACTGTTGTTCAGTGACACTCTAATGTAGCCTCTCATAGGGCCTGGAGGGGACTCTATCTATCAGAGACTCTCCAATGGTCACAGAGAGGGCCTCTGTTAGATAGACCCACCTTCAGGTCCCATTAGACTCTGTTGTAGTCTCCAATGGGGCCTGATGGGGGCTCTTTCTAACATAGACTCTCAAATGTACACAGAGAGGACCTCTGTTAGAGAGACCCCCCTCCAGGATCCATAATACCCCATTGTAGTCTCTAATGGGGCTTAGTGGGGGCTGTAACAGACTCTAATGGACACCAAGAGGGCCTCTGTTATAGAGGCTGTATTCCATGGGCATTCAAAGGGCACTAGTAAGGCTGTATTTCATGGGCACTGGTAAGGCTGTATTTCATGGGCACTGGTAAGGCTGTATTTCATGGGCATTGGTATAGCTGCATTTAATTGGCACTGATCAGGCTGCCTTTAATTGGCACTGGTATAGCTGCATTTAATTGGTACTGATCAGGTTGCATTTAATTGGCACTGGTAAGGCTGCATTTAATTGGAACTGGTAAGGCTGCATTTCAATGGCACTGGTAAGGCTGCATTTCATTGGGGGGGGGGGGGGGGGGTCAGTGCCAAAGCAAAGCATCACCTCCCTGAAATGAGTTTGCCACCTCCCTGAAATAGTTTTGTGCAGGTTGGGATGTCTGACTATATGAACCTGGGACAAATATATTTCCCATCCTGGATACAACCTATAGTTTTTCCTGGGTCCCTGTCAGACCTCCTACCTTGCTATGTTCTATCTCTTCCTGTTACATAATATAGAATCAAATAAAAACCCAACAGGGATTATACACGTGTGCTAGCCCAGGAACTAAGCATAAAAAAGTTATCAAGCGCGTCTCTAAGAGACAGAAGAAATTGTCAAGTGATATTATTTTCAGTGTAACCACTCTTCAGCTTTTCTATGAATTTAAACCTTTGCTTTAAAAAGGGGAAGCTCCGCTTGTTTGCATTCCCCCCCCCCCCACTACAATATTAGCCACTTTTTTGGGGGATCGGGAACCTGGTTTCCAGAAGTAACCGCTCCCACTTCCGGCTCAGATCGCTGTGGCGAACTGAGCCATACGTCCCCCCCCCTTTCCCTGCAGTTTTTTAGGAAAGATTACAGGTCCCAGAAGAATATGCGACTCGCGCATGCGCAGTAGTAAACAGGCTGTGACGCCGCAAGGCTTCACTTCCTGTTTCCCTTTCTAGAGATGCCAGCGCTTGCACCCAAAGCCAATTGAAGAATCAGCTCGGGTGAGGACATTGCGGGATCCCTGGACAGGTAAGTGCCCTTATATTAAAAGTCAGCAGCTACAGTATTTTTATATTCTTCTACGTTCAGGAGAGGGAGGTTGAACCTCCCCTAACTGCAGCAGCTTCTAAACGATCCTAAAAGCCTTTGTGTACACATAGGCTTTTAAGGAGTTGAGTTTAGGAGCTTTGGCAAAAAAACGCCAAAAGCTCCTAAACTCAAGTTTAGGAGCTGTAGCATTCATGAAGCCTAAGAGTATTGAGTTAGAACTACCCTAGTTATAGTTCCACGCTCAAGTTTGAGTTGACGTCTGTCTACTATTTATGACCTCACATTAGTACTCTATTCAGACTAGGATCCACCCCTACTTCTGGACCTTTCAGCTTCCTTTGACACTGTTGACCACCCCCTCCTCCTCAAAAAACTTTAGTCCCTCGGTCTCCGTGACTGTGCTCTTTAGTGGCTCTCATCCTACCTATCCCAACGCACCTTCAGTGTCACTTACAATTCTACTTCCTCCATTCCTTTTCCCTTTTCTGTCGGGGTCCCCCAAGGTTCTGTTCTTGGACCTCTTTTATTTTCAATCTACACCTCTTCCCTGGGTCAGCTGATAGCCTTTCACGGCCTTCAATATCATTTCTATGCTGACGACACACAAATCTATCTTCCCCCCCCCGACTCACTCCATCAGTCTCCTCACTCATCACTAACTTACTAACCGACATATCTGTATGGATGTCACACCTCTTCTTCAAACTCAACTTGTCCAAAACTGAGCTTATAATATTTCCTCCCCCACGTGCCTCTTCCCCTGACTTGTCTGTCAAGAGCAATGGCACAACCATCCACCCCTCCCCACATGTCAGGGTGCTAGGTGTTATCCTGGACTCTGAACTCTCCTTTCGGCCTGAAACTCATCCACCTTACAAACCACTCAGTGTCTGCTACCCCTCTCTGCCAATCCCTCCATTGGCTGCCACTCACCCAACGAATTAAATTCAAAATACTAACAATAAGTTACAAAGCCATCCACAACTCTGCCACCAGCTACATCACTAGCCTAGTCTCAAAATACCAACCTAATCGCCGTCTCCGTTCCTCCCAAGACCTCCTGCTCTCTAGCTCCCTCATCACCTCCTCCCATATCCGCCTCCAGGACTTCTCCCAAGCCTCGCCCATACTCTGGAATTCCCTACCCCAATCTGTCAGACTCCAAATTTATTGACTTTTAGGCGATCCCTGAAAACTTTCCTCTTCAGAGAAGCCTATCCTGCCTCCATCTAACAACTGCACTGTTTTCTCCATTAGCTCATCCCCCACAGCTGTTACCCTCTTGTATAACTTGACCCTCCCTCCTAGATTGTAAGCTCTAACGAGCAGGGCTCTCTGATTCCTCCTGTATTGAATTGGACTGTAATTGGACTGTCTGCCCTAATGTTGTAAAGCGCTGCGTAAACTGTCGGCGCTATATAAATCCTGTATAATAATAATAATATAGCAGAAACACCTAGATAGTGCTATATGTGTTTGTCAATATATGAAAATAAAAGTATACAGATAGCTGAAATGAGTAGGGAACAGTTAAATGAGTTGTCAGTCCGCCTCTGCTCCCAAACAAAATTGACATCCTTTTTTCCCCACAAATAGAGCTATCTTTTGGTGGTATTTTATCACCTCTGCGGTTTTTATTTTTTGAGCTATAAACAAAAAAAGAGCGACAATTTTGAAAAAAACGCATTATTTTTTACTCTTTGCTATAATAAATATCCCCCAAAAATATATAAAAAAACATTTTTTTTCCTCAGTTTAGGCCGATGCGTATTCTTCTACATATTTTTGGTAAAAAAATAGCAATAAGCGTATATTCATTGGTTTGCGCAAAAGTTATAGTGTCTACAAAATAGGGGATAGATTTATGGCATTTTTATTAATATTTTTTTTTTTACTAGTAATGAATATTAATAACGGCGATCAGTGATTTTTATCATGACTGCGACATTATGGTGGACACATCGGACACTTTCGGCGCTATTTTGGGACCATTCACATTTATACAGCGATCAGTGCGATTAAAAATGCACTGATTACTGTGTAAATGTGACTGGCAGTGAAGGGGTTAACCAGGAGGGGGTCCTGCAGGGGTTAAGTGTGTCCTAGGGAGTGATTCTAACTGTGGGGGGGGGGGCTACGTTCAGTTCAAATAGGCTGATTGTCGCCAAGCGACGCACGCATACACGCACCGGCACGCACAGGCGCACACGTACCAGCGTGCATAGGCGCACACGCCCGCACACTGGCGCGCACAGGAGCACGTGCACCAACGTGCACAGGTGCACACGGGCGCGAGCCAGGATGGCCAGTATTGCGTCTGCCACGGGAAGTTTCCTGACAGTGCCCCCTCCTCAAGGGCAGCCTTCGGATGCCCAGTTGGGCCAGTCTTGTAGCATGGGACCTCTTGAAAGACTGCATAAGCTCCTCAGCATGTATATTGCTCTCAGGCTCCCAAGAATTGTCTTCCAGTCCATACTCCTTCCATTTAATTAGGTATTGAATCTGGTTGTATCTTTTCCTACAGTCCAGAATTGTTTCCACCTCAAATTCGTCCTCATTGTTAATTATTACAGGTTCCGATGGACCGGTACTTCGGCCAGCAAAGGGATTAGGAACAACAGGTTTTAATAGCGTCTGTCAGGTCCCCTTGAGGCTAGGTGACAGATGCACTCTGTAGGAATCGGAAGTGCACCGCTAGGTAGTGGACCGTAGGACTGACTGCTGCGGATTGAACCCTGGGAGGTTCAGGAAGCAGGTCTACTGGATCACTAACACAGATCCCACTGTGAGCTAGAGCATAGATTCCCCAGCGCGCAGGGTCTAAGAGCCAGCAGGTGTTCACCAGAGCCTCTAGTGGTGAGGATGGACTGCGCTGCAGTCTGGCTCCAGGTCGCGGCCCCCAGGGTCTCACAGCTCACGCTCACGGTAGACTACAGGAGAAGAGGAAAGAGGCAGCAGGCTGGAACAACAAGCAAGTAAGGGATAAGCCAAGGTCAGGGCCACAAGCAGACAAGCCCAACAGAGTACACGCCAAGGTTCAGGGTCACAGGCAAACAGGGATGGTCGGGGACACGCCAAAGGTCAGGGTCACGAGCAGACAGGAATAGTAGAGAACAGGCCAAAGTCGGTAACTGGAATCAGAAGTAGGAAACACAGCACGTACACACGAAAGCTAACACACAATGGTTGATCAGCACTGCTGGCTTGCAGTGCACAGGTTAATATAGGGTTCCCTGATAGGAGCTGGGGTGGAACCATGCCAGAGGAGAGTTTACAAAATCAGTCAGGTGAGGGTCAGCTGGTCTCTAGAGATGAACACATGGAGACAGGTAAGCTGACAGACAAACTCTATTGCATAACCATGACAGCGTCACATGAAAAACTAGGTGGACCTTAGGCGTATTAGGCAACTCAAGTTCATAGGTTACGTCATTAATCTTTTTCTTTACAGGAAAAAGGCCCGACGAACTTAGGGCCCAGTTTCCTTGAGGGGCAAGCCATTTTTAAGTTAGCCGTGGATAACCATACCTGGTTGCCAGGTTCCAGAATGAGTTCTCCTCGCTTCTTCCTGTCAAACATTTTTTTGTTATATTCCTGTGTCTTGGACATGGTTTCCTGTAAGAGTTTATTGTTTGTAAGAAAGAGGTCCATTGTCTCAGAGACCGCAGGAATAGCACATTCAGGTATAGTACTGGGCAGGAAGGATGGATGGAAGCCGTAGTTAGCAAAAAATGGCGTCTGCTTGATGGCAGAATGAAGGGAGTTGTTGTAAGAAAACTCGGCAATAGGTAGTAAAGAGACTCAGTTATCCTGTGAGAAGGAAGAGAAGCAACGGAGATATTGCTCCAACATTTGATTGGTTCTCTCCGTTTGCCTGTTCGTCTGAGGGTGGTAAGCAGAAGAAAAAGCTAACTCGATCTCAAGGGAACCACATAGAGCCTTCCAGAACCTGGAGGTGAACTGGACACCTTGATCAGACACAATGCTGGCTGGGACTCTATGCAGCCTCACTATTTCTCTAATAAAGATCTTCACAGTCTCCATAGCCGAAGGTGTTTCTTTCATAGGCAGAAAGTGAGCCATTTTGGACAGTCTGTCCACCACCACAAAAATAGTAGAGAAACCCTCTGCCAGGGGAAGTTCCACGATGAAATCCATCAAGATGATCTTCAATAGACCCCAGGCTCTTGCTCTCTTCGAGAGCAGGTATTGCATGACTCCACGTAGCTTTTGCAGTCGCCTACCAACTGAGGCCACCAAAACGTGTGCTGATCAGTTCAGCCGACTTCAGAGCACCGAAGTGTCTGGCCGACTTATGGTCATGGCAGAGCTCCAGCACCGCTACCCTTAGGTTCCCCGGGACCACAATTTTACCCTTGTGCCAAATCAAACCATCTTGTGCCCTTACGCTGGTTTCAGAAGATGGGGCCAACTCGGCCGAAGCTTGTTTAATTCGGGATATAAGATCCCCTTGAAGCAAGGATGGTGTCTGGGATTGTGGATTTCTCAGGGTCATTGAACATGCAGGAGAGTGCGTCTGGTTTAATATTTTTTTACCCTGGTCTGTACGTGATGTGGAACAGAAATCTTGAAAAGAAAAGTGCCCACCTTGCCTGCCGTGGTTTCAGTCCTTGGCTGTTCTCAGATATTCCAAATTTTTATGGTCTGTGTAAACCAGAATGGGATGTGCAGCACCCTCAAGTAGATAACCCCACTCCTCTAATGCGGCCTTGATGACCAAAAGCTCACGATCTCCCACATTGTAATTTCTTTCTGCTGTGGATAATTTGCGAGAAAAGTAAGCCACTGTGTAGAGAAGGGAATGCACAGCTCCAACTGCAATTTCTGAAGCATCAACTTCGAGGACAAACGGTAAGGCAGGGTCAGGGTGCTTCAGAATGGAGGCAGAAGTGAATAACTCTTTAAGTTTTTCAAAGTCGCATTGTGCCTTAGAAGACCAGAAGAATCGGGTTCCTTGTTTAGTCAGTCCGGTGATAGGAGCAATTATCGCAGAAAATCCCCTGATAAATTTCCAGTAAAAATTGGCAAAACCGATAAAGCGCTGAACCTCCTTTTTATCAGTGGGGGCAGGCCAGTCCAGGATGGCAGAAACTTTCTGAGGATCCATTTTGATGCCCTCGACAGAGAACTGAATACACTGAAATTCAAATTCGCACTTCTCGGGTTTTGCATAAAGGCCTTGCTGCCTGAGTTGGGTTAGAACATTTCGGACATGCCTGTGATGGTCATTTACTGAAGAGGAGAAGATCAAGATGTCGTCCAAGTATACTATAACGTACAGATCCAGATAGTCAGGGAGAATGTCATTGACAAAGTGTTGGAACGTGGCCGGTGCATTACATAACCCGAATGGCATAACAAGATACTCGAAGTGCCCGAATCGGGTACAGAAGGCCGTTTTCCACTTGTCTCTTTCTCGAATACGGATTAAGTTGCAGGCTCCCCGGAGAGCTAGCTTGGGAAAAATAACTGCGGACCCCAACCTTTGGAATAGTTCAGGCACAAGAGGCAGTGGATAACGGTTTTTTGATAGTAATCTTGTTTAATTCCCAATAATCAATGCAGGGACGTAATTAATGATCTTTCTTTTCAACGAAAAAGGTGCCAGCACCGGCCGGAGAGGTAGAAGGACGAATAAAACCCTTCTTTTGGTTATCGTCAATGTAGTCCTTTAGCGTGCCCAACTCCTGCTCAGTTAAAGGAAAGATTCTCCCAAATGGAACTTCAGTTCCTGGTAGTAGTTCTATAGGACAGTCGTAAGGCCTATGAGGGGGAAGGGTTTCTGCCCCCTTCTTACTGAACACATCCAGAAAGTCATGGTAAGGCACTGGGATTGATTGCCGCAATTCAGTGTCCGCGTCAAGGCGTCAAGAGAAGTTGTGAGGATTTAACTGAGGTTCTTTGCAAACAATGCTGCTGGCAGTAGTTGGAAAGGAATTTGATTTCTCCAGTGACTCAGTCAATACTGGGGTTATGGGCTTGCAGGCAGGGCATCCCCAAGATGATGGTAAACAGTGGTGAGGAGATGGCACCCAGGCATAAAAGTTCCTGATGATGGATGGCCATGGTGGCCAGCAAAGGGACAGTCTCCTGCGTAACAGGACTGGATTTAATGGTGAAGCCATCAGCGAGGTGCACAGCAAGTCCCCGGGACTTCGGTTGGAGAGGGATGTGGTGATTGGCAGCAAATGTTAGGTCAATGAAGCAACTGTATGCTCCGGAGTCAATTATGACGGAAACTGGGATATTCTTTCCTGGTAGCTGCAATGTGATGGAAAGAGCAAGGTGAGTAGCTGGGTTAGGTAAAACAGATGCACACATTGAAGAGTTTTACAAGGCACTTACGCATTTTTGTACGGCAAGACCTCACGTAGTGCCCGGGTTCCCCGCAGTACATACAGAGGTTGTGGAGCTGTCTGTGCTGTCATTCTTCCGGGTTGAGAGAAGGACGAAGTAGGCCCAACTTTATGGGCTCGGAGGTATCAAGAACCGGGGCAGTTGGAGTTGAAGGAATCCAGGCAGGAAAAGCTGGGAAACCTTGGGGAGCATCCAGGGTGGGCGGTATTGGCTGGTGGATATCTTGGAGCGGTGCTCCCTTAAGCGTCGGTCAATTTGGATTGACAGATTAATGAATTCATCCAAACATTGGGGAATTCCGACCTGTGCTAGTTCATCCTTAAGAGGATCAGACAGTCCCATCCGAAATTGGTATCAAAGGGCAGCATCGTTCCAGTTAGTGTCGGAACTCCAACGCCTGAACTCTGCCACGTAGTCTTCTGAGACTCTGTGACCTTGTTGAAGAGCATGTAGTGCGGCCTCGGCAGTAGCAGTCTGCTGAGGATCCTCGTACAGCTGAGACATAGCGGCAAAGAAGGTGACCAGATTATTCAGGGATTCTGCCTTTTGCTCCAGAAGGCGGTGGGCCCAGGTTTGAGGTTCACCAGACAAAAAGGAGATAACAAAGCCCACTTTTGTTGCTTCTAACGAAAAGGTGCGGGGTTGCAGGGCGAAGTAAAGCTCGCAGGCATTGCTGAAAGTCCGGTATTTACTACTTTCACCCGAAAACCTTTCGGGCGTGGGGACCTTGGGCTCAGGAGGTAGCATTACTACTGAGGGTGCAGGTGGAAATCCAGCTGAAGCAGCGCCAGGAGGATTGGCGGGAGAAGACAGAACTTGAACTTGTTCTTCCAGCCTTGTATAGCCTTCTTGAAGATCCTTCACAGCTTGAGTCAAACCCACCAGGTGTCTACACAGCTCCTCCATGGGGGAAGGTTCCTCGCTCATGCTCGGACATGGCTGTCTGATACTGCCAGACTTTCATGTACCTGACTGACGAGCCCAATGGAGCAGAGAAAGGTCTCCCTTACTTGTCTAACTCACGAACCCTGGTAGTGTAAACAGGAGGCATGGGAGTGCAGAGTGGTATGAGAGTCTGATGGGTAGTTGCAGGAACGACAGCTCTGGATCCCAGATACAGTGGAGATGATAACCAACCAGACAGCAGACAGGCAGGCATGTATACAGGCAGATAATGCTGAGCAGGAGCAGAGCAAACAGGTCGGGTCACAGGCAGGGTTGGCAACAGGCGGGCAATGAGGTACTAGAGGAGTAGACGGGTTCAGAGTCAAAAGACAGGCCGAGGTCAGGTGCAGGCAGAAGACAAGGAGAATCCAAAGGGCAAGCCGGGTCGTCAGGAGATCAAACGTACAAGACAGGTAAACAGGAGCAAGGGTCACAGGGAGCTGCAGATCAGACAGCACCGATCCAGAGTGAACCTCCAGTTCAAATAGGCTGATTGGCGCCAAGCGCCGTACATGCACACGTCGCGCGTGCACTGACAAACACAGGCATACACATACCAGCGCGCATAAGCGCAAGCGCCTGCGCACTAGCGCGCACAGGAGCATGCGCACCAACGTGCACCGGCGCACACAGGCGCGCGTCAGGGCCGCCAGTATTGCGTCTGCCATGGGAACTTTCCTGACACTGCAGACATGATACAGGAGGAGGACAGAGGCTCCGGACATAATACAGGAGGTGGACAGAGGCTGCGGACATGATACAGGAGGTGGACAGAGGCTGCCGACATGATTCAGGAGGTGGACAGAGGCTGCGGACATACTACAGGAGGTGGACAGAGTGATAGTGTCCTCCTCACCCCTTCACAGTAGCCTCCTCCTCTGTTCACCATCATATTACTTCTCCACATCATCAGTGTGCTGTGTCCTCCTCCTGTGCCCCTTTCACCTCTCCACAGTGGAGAGGGGAAAATTGCACAGGAGGAAGACACAGCACACTGATGATGTGGAGAAGTAATATGATGGTGGACAGAGCACATCAGTCTCTGTCCCCTGCATGGCACAGCTTCAGCCTCCCGGCTCCCAGTAATGTCCTCCTCTCACTCTGTTCCCTTTTTTCTACGATATCCCCCCATAGTTTCACTCTCCTCCTCCTCACCCCTGCTCGGCTCCTCCACCTATGATGAGTGCACTACAGGAGTCGCCGGCCGCCGTGGTCCCGATCGTCTATTCAAAAATGGCTCCGGATGGCGCCATTAGGTTACTGCACATGCGCCGCCCGGCCGAGCGCGTACGAGCTTTCCCGAGCCCGGCAGGCTTCGGAACGGCGCATGCGCAGTTGCATGGTCGGCTCGCGGCCATCTTTTTCTACAGGCACCGGTGCCCGTAACAGACTTTAACGGGCAGCCCGAAAAAGGGGTTAAATTTACGGGCTGCCCGTAAATCTTACGGCGGTTGGCAACACTGACTAGAACCTTTAACTGCATCTCTTGTTCTGATGGCTATGGATTTTCTATCACTTTCTGTCTTGGTGGCAATAGTCATTAGGACAAAGAAGGATGGTGAATCTCTTCAGTAGGCACATAGATAGCAATAATACCCCAAACTTGCTCATCCATGTCTTTATGGACCTTGCTTTGTGCACTGGTCCAAATCATTTGGTGGAGGGGGCCTATGGTGTGGGGTCATTTTTCCAGGGGTTGGGCTTGGCTCCTTAGTTCCAGTGAAGGGAACTCGTAGCCTCCCTGGCGGTTTTCCCAAGTGTGGCTCGGGGTTAAGTTTCAGCACCATTAGCGGTAACCCCGAGCCACACTCGGGATTACATCTCAGGATCCTCGTGTGGTGTACTTACCTTGTCCCCAGGATCCTGCGGTGTCTGCGGGCTCTGTCCTCTACCTGAAGCCTCTCTGTGTCAGGCTCCGTTCCCTGCGAGCGTCGCAACGCACGGGCGCGGGGCCTGGTGGCAAATTTAAAAATGTAAAAATCATAACACATACAGTACAGTAATCTTATAGATTACTGTACTGTATGAAATCATTTCACATCCCTTTTGTCCCTAGTGCTTTGGCCCATGCCCTGCATGCAGTTTTATATTATATATACTGTTCTTTCTGCCTGGAAACTTGAGATTGTCCATAGCAACCAAAAAGTGTCCCTTTACGTTAAAAGTGGCTTTAGACCAGCTAGAAAACAGCAATAGTAAATTAGAACACTTGCAGAATTGAGCGATAGTGAATCGTGGGGAAATGTATTTTATTATTATTATATTATTATTTTTTTGAATTATTTATATTTATTTATTATATTATAATTTATGATTTTGTGTTTCAAACTTCATCATACTCGGGATATCTACTAGACTCTTGGTGGACAGATCTAAGTGTGTTATTGCTAAGAATTACAGGCCTACAACATAAAACTCCAAATTTCTATGCAAAATAATTGTACCGCTTTGAGACGCAAAAATCTGAAATAATAATACCGCCAGGGAGGTTAAGGCTTCAGCATACCAAGACATTTTGGACAATTTCATGCTCCCAATTATGTGGGAACAGTTTGGGGATGGCCCTTTCCTGTTCCAACATATCTGCGCACCAGTGCATAAACAATGTCCCAATACTTTTGGTAATATAGTGTATATCTGGGGGTATACTTAAAGTGGAACTTAACCCAAAAGAGGCAGTTCCATTTTTCAGCTCCCTCCCACCTTTCAACATTTGGCACTTTATTTTTTTGGAGGGTCACAGTGGTACCTGGTTTTGAGCGAAAGTTTGCCCCTGCCCACAGCCTCTTAGGACACATCACAGGTTCCAGGAGGCTGCGGATCCATTCACAAAGCACAGTGCGGCTCATGCATGCTCAATGGGAATCTGGCCATGAAGCTGCAAGGAGTCACAGACAGCTTCCCACACTAAACATGCCAGCCCTGGGGACCCGAAGAGCGGTGAACAACTGGCCCAGGTGAGGAAATCGCTGGATCCTTGGATAGGTAAGTGTCATTTTATTAAAAGCCAGCAGTTACAGCATTTGGACCCTTTCTAGGGTGAAGATCCTTT
The DNA here is from genome assembly GCF_042186555.1 of Aquarana catesbeiana. Classification (NCBI taxonomy): domain Eukaryota; kingdom Metazoa; phylum Chordata; class Amphibia; order Anura; family Ranidae; genus Aquarana; species Aquarana catesbeiana. The sequence goes on from NC_133325.1 coordinate 671,746,794, forward strand.
TAAAATCAGTAAGAACTTAGCTACCCACAGTTGCCCCTGAATAAATGTACAAGGAGGAATAAAAACTGTTTCCTGCCACATAGAAAATGCAAAAGAAAAAAATGAATTATCCAAATGAGGAGAGGGGATTTGGAGGGTACAATTTGGTTATGTCTGGACATACACTTCTGGCAGTTGTGGGTGAAGTCAAAATTGCAAACATTTTGGAAAATAAAAAGTTCATGCATACAGTATATGCCTTGACTGTGTATTTAGTAGTTCAACTGTAATTCTGTGAAATCCTTAATCATTTTCTTAAAAGTAGTCAGAAATATGCAATTTAAAAGGTTTAGGCAGTGGATCTTACTGAGAACTGTGGTTTTACGTCTCCTTTATAAAGTCCAACCATGGGAGCAACTTTTCAATACGGTTTTCACAACTACAGAGCATTAATTGGTTAATAACAGGCTTAGAAAGAAATTCACAGCAGCAGAAGAGATGTACATTTTACCAACAAATGTTTTGCCTTTTTACTGATTGCATTCAAAGGTTCACCAGATGAAGGCAGCGCCTCTCACTTAACACCACTTCATAAGCTTGATCTGATGAGTTGCAAAGATTAAACAAATAAAATAAAAGCAGATGAAAGGCTGGCTAGGCACTGTTTGGAAAAAGGGTGGATGGCTACTGCCTCTTTCCTGTATGATTATTTCAAAAGTTATCACCATGGGTTGTGTTTGATGAAAGCAAGAGAAATAAAATTTTATCAGTGAATGCAACTGGAAACTATCACTTAAACATCAATGTATGTTTTTTTTTTAGACATTCATTGCATAATTAGCATTTAGGAAACTTCAATATATATTGTTACATTATGTAGTAGATGATGTTTTGAAGCTGAATCAATTCCCTTAAAAATATTATATATATCAACGGGAATTCTAGAAAGAAAAAAATCAAGCATTTAAAAAAATATCACTGCATACCTTTAGATACTTGCTTTGTGGATACTATTTGGCCTGGTTCATAAAAAATGGGCAAAAGAACGCTTTAGCCAATCATTAATATTTAAGTGAAGTGTCTCATATTTTTCTCTTTATAGTCCTGTACCAACTGCCTTAAATGCCTTTTTCTCTTCCACTCTTTTTCTCCCGCACCAGTGTTCTGTAATAGAATGTGTTATTTGCGCGATCGATCAGATTGTAACTTGCAATTTACTAAACAGGTGCAAAGGTAAAAACAGTAATGAAAAACGGGGTCAGAATGGCAAAGAGCATGCATACATTGCACAATAATGCAAAACAAATTATGAAAGCTGTACAGACATGAACTGTTCACAGCAATGTCAAAGCATGCACTCTATACAACTCTCTCGCAACAGAGAGTCTAGCTGAGTATCACTACTTCAGTAAACAGTTCAGAACACAGTTACTTGCACTTGTCCTCATAAACAGCGTTCCACTCAGTGAAGTCTAGGGTAGCTCTGGTTACACAGGTGAATAGCTGGAAGGTTCCCAGGCCTGAGGACACAGGGGAGCCACCCACTGGAGGTTCAGTACTCTGTAGCAATTGGGAAGGTGTTTCCCACAGTAGCTTGGTCTTTTGAAGCTACGTGCTATGAGGTTCCAGCCTGGCTGCCTGCACACCGGTTTTAACAGTGAAGAACCTCTCATCTGGCTTCAGATTATATGCTCAGCTATCTCTACCAGGGGTTTCTCTAGCACTAGGCACCCAGGGTATGTGCCCCGCATCTCCTGCGAGGTGTCCTAGATCCCTGATGCCATGATCCCTGCCACACTATTGCTGAAACCGGCATTGCTCTCCACCAGCTGCTGCTGCCTGTCAGATAGCCAAGGAAAGTTCCCCTAGGCTCAGCCGAGGCTTTGAGTTGTCACATGACACTCATGAGGAGGAGCAAGGGAGGAAGTAGGTTACCCATGCCGTGCTGTATCTGAGTTCTGTAAATTTAAGGAGGGGAGGATTGTACTGGGGGCAGACTTACCTGGGGGCAGTGTTAATTTCGTCAACTAAAACGTTTTCGTCAAAGATTTCGTCAGCTGCATTTTTACAGTGACGAAAACTAAACAAAAAGTAAAGCACATTTTCATCCACTGACGAAAACTATGATAGAAATCCAATCGTTCATTAACGAAAACGGGACAAAAATGTGAGTCAGGGACATTTACCCATGTGAACTAACTTCTGGTTTTTCACAGAGCTCCACCTGCTTCTACAATCTGCTCGCAGCAAGCAAGCGAACAATGACGAGACGACTGGCAGAGATCTGAGAGTAAAAGAGCAGCATTGTGCATTACAAGCCAGCCAGGCTGAGGCCCAGGCATGTACTGTCTACCGGGAGTTTCCCGGTGGGCCGATGGCTCTTGTGGGCCTGGCAGCGGAGGTAGAGCAGGCGGGGACTCCCAAACCCTGTCCACCAATAAGCTAATCTCCCACTGTGCAACTATTTAGAAAAAAAACTTCTCCGGACCCCCTCTGTTCAATGGGGGCCAGGGGACAGAAAGCAGACTATTTCATAACTTTCAGCTTTAGGCAGATTAATCCGCAGCAGCGCACTACACAGTTGAAGGCTGTCCTGTGCTATATCAGTACACTGGAGCCGGCCAGAAGCGCTGCTGCAGATTAATCCACCTAAAGCCGTAAGCCCTCCCACTTCACGCAGTGATGTGAGGAGGAGCAGAAAAATACAGAGGAGAATAAATGAAATCATAAAAGAGGTATATTTTCAGTTAACACATTTTCAAACAGAAAAAAAAAATGTTGTAAAACTTGGAGGACAGATATATGTTCTGTCTTATGCCCAATAGTGGAATGTTTTTACTTATGTTTTTTTTGCACAATTGCATATACAGTAATTTATATACTGTTTTTGTGCGTATTTGCAAAATTGCTGTGCATTACATGCCATCCCTCAGACCACCATCCAGCACTGTGCAGCATAGCATTACAGGCCTACTCTGACCACTGGCAGTGGCATCCAGGGTACTGTGCATTACAGGCCATCCCTCAGACCTGGGACCACCATCCAGCACTGTGCAGCATTACAACAGGCCTCCTCTGACCACCGTCATCCAGGACACTGTGCATTACAGGCCATCCCTCAGACCTGGCTGAGACCAATGTCCAGAGCACTGTGCAGCATTACAGGCCTCCTCAGACCACCGTCCAGAGCACTATGCAGCATTACAGGCCTCCTCAGACCACCGTCCAGAGCACTGTGCAGCATTACAGGCCTCCTCAGACCACTGTCCGGAGCACTGTGCAGCATTACAGGCTTCCTCAGACCACCATCCAGAGCACTGTGCTGCATTACAGGCCTCCTCAGACCACTGTCCGGAACACTGTGCAGCATTAGAGGCCACCTCAGACTGTCCAGATTGGCTAAATCTGATTATGAGAGTTTGTTTAAACCTTAAAGTGGTTGTAAACCCTTACAATCCACTTTTTTCTACAAGTAAGCCTATAATAAGGCTTACCTGTAGCTACTTTGGATATCTCCTAAACCTGCACGGTTTAGGAGATATCCCCTGTATCAGCATGTGTCGACATCATCGGCACACGCGCACTGAAGCAATGGCTCATTCGTGTCGTTGTTTCAGCTGACGCGTCGTTACCGGTGGCTCCCACACGCATGCGCGGGAGCGACTTTATCGAGGCTCCGGACAATTACAGCGGTGGAGCCCGCGATACCCGGAAATAACTCTGGGCTGGACCAGAGTACGGGGACAGCTGCGGGGGCTTCGTTCTAAGGTGAGTATTTCATAATGAGCTAGTATGCTATGCATACTAGCTCATTATGCCTTTGTCTTGCAGGTTTTTTTTTTTTTTTTTTGTGGAGTGGGTTTACAACCACTTTAATACCATAAATAATAACATGATATTAGATCTTTTTACTCCATTAGTGTATAATGATTATTGAAATTCTAGATGCTTAACCCCTTGCCGACCGGCTCATGCTGATATACGTCGGCAGAAGGGCACGTACAGGCATATTAATGTACCTGTACATTGCCCTTTAAGACGCGGCATTGTGAATGTGATTGCGGGTCCCGTGGACTCGATGTCCGCTGGGATACCCACGATCGTCTCACAGAGAGGCAGAACGGGGAAATGCTGATGTAAACAAGCATTTCCCCATTCTTCCTAGTACACTGCATTTCCCCATTCTTCCTAGTACTTCACAGGACACTGATCGCAGCTCCCTGTGATCGGAAGCGGTGATCAGTGTCGTGTCACACGTAGCCCATCCCCCCTACAGTTAGCACACATCCCTAGGACACACTTAACCCCTGCAGCGCCCCCTACTGGTTAACCCCTTTACTGCCAGTCACATTTACACAGTAATCAGTGCTTTTTTAATCGCACTGATTGCTGTATAAATGTGAATGGTCCTAAAATAGCGCCAAAAGTGTCCAATCTGTCCACCATAATGTCGCAGTCACGATAAAAATCGCAGATCACCGCCATTACTAGTAAAAAAAAAATATTAATAAACATGCCATAAAACTATCCTCTATTTTGTAGACGCTATAACTTTTGCGCAAACCAATCAATAAATGCCTATTGTGATTTTTTTTACCAAAAATATGTAGAAGAATACGTATCGGCCTAAACTGAGGGAAAAAACATTTTTTATATATATTTTTTGGGGATAATTATTATAGCAAAAAGTAAAAAATTGTCAGTTAAAGCGACGCAGTGCCGAATCGCAAAAAACGCTCTGGTCATTGGCCAGCCAAATGTTCCAGGGCTGAAGTGGTTAAATAATGCGTTATTTAACTAAACACATTTGATTTTAGTCGACTAAAATGTACTGAAGATTTAGTCGACTAAATATGGAAATTGTGGGGAGTTTTGGGACTTTAATGAAGGGTGTATGTGCCTCCATCCCTGGTTCAAGTAGACAAAAAGAAGTAAATTGGAACTTTGAATGAGACTATTGATTGATTAAGGTAAAAATGTATTTTGAACATGTTTTAATGACATAAAAATAATATAAGTACATTGAAATGGTACATATCATGTATGAAGTAACACATGGTATAGATGCACACATGGCAAGACTGTCATAAATACATGAATATACATAACACAGTCAATGACAGTATATAAAATAATTGAACTGTATAAATTCATATATATACACACAAATGTTGGCTTGGCAGCACTAAAAAATATTTTGGAATAAAAATAATATAATATTATCAGAATGAATAGAGGTTATATCTAGATGAAATCCTATTGAGGCATATAGCTAAATCCTGAATGTCCGATGCGTTTCATGTGTGAACACTTCCTCAGGGGCGGATGCTATAAGGTTTCTACAAAGAACAATATATAATTAGATCTAATATTAAACTGGGCACAGCAGAAAAGGACGAGTTTGTCAGTCCTGGGTACTTACATGCAAAAGAGTGGAATGGTGTGTAGTATGAGTAGGGCCAGGGCCAGAGGGGTAGTCTAACCCGGGAGCCGGGGTAGTTTGGAGCCACAAAGCAACAGGGCGCACGTGGAGCACCCCCAGAGCACAGATCTCCAAGCTCCATAGTAATCAGAAGTGATCAGAGGTGAAATAAAACTGCCGGTAGAGTCTGTAATGGATAAGAGAAATATCCATTATATGGGCGTGACAGATGTGAGAATAAATTGAATGTAAGTGCCAAGTGGGAGCATACAAGTAGGTTGGGTTGAAAGCTTGGTAGATGACGAGGTGGTGGTGAAATTATAATGGATATTTCTCTTATGCCCACAACTTTGAAGATTTTTTTTTTTTTTGTGAAGCAAACAACAAATAGGACAAAATAACAGAAAAAGTCAATGTGCATAACTATTCACCCCCCTAATAAAGTCAATACTTTGTAGAGCCACCTTTTGCGCCTATCTCAGCTCCAAAAAATATTTTACAGCTTACACATTCAAGAATGACATTTCCTGCAAGGCTAGTTAAAAATACCTGAACATATTCAAAAAAATATGGGGGTTTGGTCACACTATATGGTCATATAGTGCTAAGCCCACTTACTGCGACAAAGTGGACTTTGAATATGTTCAGGTGTTTTTAACTAGCCTTGCAGGAAATGTCATTCTTGAATGTGTGCACCGTAAAATATTTTTTGTACTGTTTGTAGGTCTTATAGAACACCATCTTGAATTTAAATGCATTGTAGGGTGTGCCCCCCAAATATATTTTTGTATATTGTAATAGACCTTGACCAGGTTTTTTGGGCTGGAGCACCCCTCCCCCTCCTCATTACTTCTTATTTAGTGGCCACCAGTGCATAGGATGTATCCCTTTCAGTTCTCCCACATAGAGGAGTTCAGCTCCCATGGTTGAGACAAAGGATCTTCCATTCTATTACTAGAGTAGGACCCACTAATTCGGGGTACTTTGTCGCAGTAAGTGGGCTTAGCACTATATGACTATATAGTGTGACCAAACCCCCGTATTTTTTTGAATATGTTCAGGTGTTTTTAACTAGCCTTGCAGGAAATGTCATTCTTGAATGTGTGCGCTGTAAAATATTTTTTGTACTGTTTGTAGGTCTTATAGCAGCACCATCTTGAATTTAAACACATTGTAGGGTGTGCCCCCCAAATATGTTTTTGTATATTGTAATAGACCTTGACCAGGTTTTTTGGGCTGGAGCACCCCTCCCCATCCTCATTACCTCCTATTTAGTGGCCACCAGTGCATAGGATGTATCCCATTTAGTTCTCCCACATAGAGGAGTTCAGCTTCCATAGTTGAGACAAAGGATCTTCCATTCTATTACAAGAGTAGGACCCACTAATTCCGGGCACTTTGTCGCAGTAAGTGGGCTTAGCACTATATGACCATATGGTATGGCCAAACCCCCGTATTTTTTTGAATATGTTCAGGTGTTTTTAACTAGCCTTGCAGGAAATGTCATTCTTGAATGTGTGCGCTGTAAAATATTTTTTGTACTGTTTGTAGGTCTTATAGCAGCACCATCTTGAATTTAAACGCATTGTAGGGTGTGCCCCCCAAATATGTTTTTGTATATCTCAGCTCCAGTTCGCTCTGGATAAGTCTCTATGAGCTTGCCACACCTTACCCCTGGGATTTTTGCCCATTCCTCCTTGCAAAACTGCTTCAGCTCCTTCAAGTTGTATGGTTTGCGCTTGTGAACAGCAATCTTTAAGTCTGGCCACAGATTTTCTATTGGATTGAGGTCTGGGCTTTGACTAGGCCATTCCAACACATTTACATGTTTCCCCTTAAACCACTCAAGTGTTGCTTTAGCAGTGTGTTTGGGGTCATTGTCCTGCTGGAAGGTGAACCTCCATCCTAGCCTCAAATCACACACAGAGCGGTACAGGTTTTGCTCAAGAATATCCCTGTATTTAGCACCATCCATCTTTCCCTCAAGTCTGATCAGTTTCCCAGTCCCGACTGCTGAAAAACATCCCCACAGCATGATGCTGCCACCACCATGTTTCACTGTGGGGATGGTGTTCTTTGGGTGATGTGATGTGTTGGGTTTGTGCCAGACATAGCATTTTCTTTGATGGCCAAAAAATTTAATTTTAGTCTCATCAGACCAGAGCACCTTCCTCCATACATTTTGGGAGTCTCCCACATTCCTTTTCCAAAACTCAAAACGTGCCATTTTGTTTTTTGCTGAAAGTAATGGCTTTCTTCTGGCCACTCTGCCATAAAGCCTAACTCTATGGAGCGTACGGCTTATTGTCGTCCTATGTACATATACTCCAGTCTCTGCTGTGGAACTCTGCAGCTCCTCCAGGGTTACCTTAGGTCTCTGTGCTGCCTCTCTGATTAATGCCCTCCTTGCCTGATCCGTGAGTTTTAGTGTGTGGCCGTCTCTTGGCAGGTTTGCTGTTGTGCCATGTTCTTTCCACTTGGTTATGATAGATTTGATGGTGCTCCTAGGAATCATCAAAGATTTGGATATTTTTTTTATAACCTACCCTGACTTGTACTTCTCAACAACATTGTCCCTTACATGTTTGGAGAGTTCCTTGGTCTTTATGGCAGTGTTTGGTTGGTGGTGTCTCTTGCTTAGGTGTTCCAGCCTCTGGGGCCTTTCAAAAAGATGTGTATATGTAATGACAGATCATGTGACACTTAGATTGCACACAGGTGGACATCATTTCACTAATTATGTGACTTCTGAAGGTAATTGGTTGCACCAGAGCTTTTTATGGGCTTCATAACAAAGAGGGTGAACACTTACGCACATGCCAATTATCAGTTTTTTATTTCTGAAAAATAGTTTTTGTATATATTTTTCTAATTTTACTTCACCAACTTGGACTATTGTGTTCTGATCCATCACATATAATTCGGATTAAAAAACATTGAACAAAAGGCTGTAATGTAACAAAATAGGTAAAAAGCCAAAGGGGTGAATACTTTTGCAAGGCACTGTATAACATCTATTAATTCTTACAATGTTATATTATTTTTATTCCAAAATATTTTTTAGTGCTGCCAAGCCAACATATGTGTGTATATATATATATATATGAATTGATACAGTTCAATTATTTTATATACTGTCATTGACTGTGTTATGTATATTTATGTATGACAGTCTTGCCATGTGTGCATCTATACCATGTGTTATTACTCCATACATGATATGTACCATTGGAATGTACTTATATTATTTTTCAGTCATTAAAACATGCTCAAAATACATTTTTTACCTTAACCAATCAATAGCCTCATTCAAAGTCCCAATTCCCTTCTTTTTGTCTAGTCGACTAAATATGACTAAAACAATTGCAGAAGACTAAAATGGGACTAAAACTAAAATGCCATTTTAGTCCTAACACTTAAACTAAATTGAAATTTGCTGCCAAAATTAACACTGCTGGGGGGTGGGGGGTAAATAATTGCACTTGGGGACAGACATACCCGGGGAGGGGGGAATATGCTGGAGGACAGACTGACCTGGGGGGGGTTTGTACTGGGGGACAGATTGACCTGGAGGGGATGATTGCACAGGGGACAGAGTGACTTTGGGGGGGGAAGACTTTACTGGGGACAGACTGGCCAGGAAGAGACATACTGACCTGGGAGGGGGGATTACACTGGGGACAGACTGACTTGGGGAGGGGGGTTGTACTGGGGACAGACTGACTTGGGAAGGGGGATTGTACTGGGGACAGACTGACTTGGGAAGGGGGATTGTACTGGGGACAGACTGACTTGGGAAGGGGGATTGTACTGGGGACAGACTGACTTGGGAAGGGGGATTGTACTGGGGACAGACTGACTTGGGAAGGGGGATTGTACTGGGGACAGACTGACTTGGGAAGGGGGATTGTACTGGGGACAGACTGACTTGGGGAGGGGGATTGTACTGGGGACAGACTGACTTGGTGAGGATTGTAATGGGGACAGATTTACTTGGGGAGGGGGATTGTACTGGGGACAGACTGACATGGAAGGATTGTACTGGGGAATAGACTATCCTTGGGGACATACTGACCTAGGGAGGGGGGATTGTATCGGGGAACAGATTGACCTGGAGGGGAGGATTGTTCTGGGGGACAGACTAACCTGGAGCGAGGGAAAGAATGTACTGAGGCAACAGACTCACCTAGGGGGGAATTGTGCTGGGAGACAGATTGACGTGGGGGGTGGGGTTGTACTGGGGAACAGACTAACCTGGAGAGGGGGATTGTAATGGGGGGTTGTCCTGGGAGACAGACTGACCTCTGGGGATTGAACTGGAGGATAGATTGACCTAGGGGGATACCTAAGATTGGTGCTGGGGGTGGGAAGATTAGTGATAAGAGAGCGGATTAAGAGGGGGGAGAGGATTTGTGTTGGGGAGGTGAAATTTGGGGGGAGGAGGAGGATTTGTGCTAGAAGGGTAAACTCGGGGGGGGGGGTTGTTCTAAGATTGGGGATGAGGGGGGGATTTATTCTTGGAGGTAATATTTGGAGCGGAGAATAAAACAAAGGATTTGCCCCGGGACTTTAAATGAAGTGGGTACCGTTTCCGCCAGTAAACATAACAGTAGTAAATACAGTATATGGTTTATTCAAGTAAAATTGTTTACATGCATAGATATCACCAACAGTTGCCAATTTAAAAAAGATACATAAACAAGGAATATTGGTACATAAATGTAATAGCAGTCATAGTACACGGGCATCATACTACCCGACTAGTTTTGCGAGCACCAGCTCGCTCTTCAGGGGTGGATGTGTGTAACAATGTACCTAGGATGAAAACGTATATATTTGGCAATATGGCACAGTATTAATTATAAAGTCATAGGGTAGGAGGGGTTATGGGTCCCCATACTCACCACTGAGCTTGACCATGGCTACAGGTGTGCGGCTCCAAGACGGCGGCAGCAGGTGCCTCGCCAGGGAGCTGAGGGGGCGGAATCATATGGGACCCTGCCAGGGGCCAAACGGAGAGCAGGCATGGCATGGGTGTAGTGATGTATCCTTAGAGACCTCGTTAGTCCATAAAGAGTATAGGCTGTGAACATAAGTATGTTTGTCAGGCATATAAAGTAGTAAAGGAGAATCAATAAGCATTAGCATAAAGATATGTATGCATGAATGAAAGGCCTGGGCCAAAGATGGTAGGGACATAGAGATGGTAAGAAACATAGGATAGCAGAGGGATACTAACAGGTGACAAGATAGGAAAAGAGAGAGAGAAGAGAGAGGTGGACTGTGATTGTGAAAATAGTAGTGTAGTGATGTATCCCTAGAATCCTCATTAGTCCATAAAGAGTATAAGCTATAAACATGAGTATGTTTGTCAGGCATCTAAAGTAAAATCAATGAGTATTGGCATAAAGATATGTATAACATAAGTAAAAGGCCTGGGTCAAAGATGGTAGGGACATGGAGATGGTGGAAAACATAGGATAGCAGAGGGATAATAGCAAGTGACAAGATGAGAAAGAGAGAGAGGAGAGAGAGGTGGACTGAGATTGTGTTGTGGGATCTGTGATATCAAAAAACAAAAATAAATAAAAATAAGTGCTCAAAAAATGAATTTTGGAGCAGAGAAAATTAGGGCTGGCAGAGGGAGGTGGAGAATTTGTGCTAGGAAGGTCAAGTTGGGGGGCTATATGTGCTAAGAGGGGGGAGAGGGTTGGTATGGGAGGGGGAGAACTAGTATTGGCAGGGGGGTTTTGGGTTGAAAGGACTTGTGTTGTGGGAGGATCTGTGCTAAGAGGGAGAGTGTAGGGGGAATAATATTTGTTCTCGGAGGTAAGATTTGAGGGTGGGAGAAGGGAGGGAGAGCAATGTTGGATTGAGGCAATCTCATGCCTTGATCTCACATGTAAACAATAAAACCAGAAGTGACAATGATTTAATCACTTCTGGTTTCAGATCCATTATTTCCTGGCTGGTACAGCCATTGGACACATCCAACCAAGCCAGGCTGTGCTTGATTGGATGGTGAGAAGTGCAGGGGAGACATTGGGTCTATTAGACCCCTAATGTCTTCAAAAAGAGTACCTGTCACCTGTCCAATGTTATCACATGGGGGTTTATTAACCCCTTGTGATAGCAAGCAAGTAAACATACATAAAAGAAAAACATTGCCCCTGCACACATGAGCAAACACACACCCAGGGTGCACGCTCGTATGTAAATCGGGTCACACCACACGTGTGACATATCGCTGCAAATATCAGGGTGAGAGCAATAATAATAGCACAAGAGCTCATGGTTAACTCTAAAGTGATGAGCTGTAAAAGCTTTTAAAGTGTGACGTATTGTGATTTTTGGCCACCATAGTTTTTTGCGATATCACTGGTGCAAGCAATTTTAAACTTGGCATGTTGGTTATCTAACTGACACAACCTCAATTTTATATTTTACCAAAAAATGGGTATTATATTGTGTGTGTTTGCACTAAAATTCATCTTATTATATTTTATCCTGAAAATCTACAAATTTTCAACTATCACCCTTTTATTCTACAAGGCCTCTGCTTTCAGAAAATATATAATTTTCTGACAGTTCAGGTAATTTTATTGCCAAAAATGAAGATTTTTACATGTGTGCAAACATAAAATAGTTATCTCTGAAGCGGAAAGGTTACGCGAGTTTATTAACAGTGAAAGAAAACCCATCCAAACACCAGCAAACAGTGAACACAGCAAACAAGAAAATATAAGTGAACCAAACCAAATGGCAACATATCTAACAAGCAACCTGAGTAGCAGAAAACCTAACTAGCAATCTAACTATACAAAATATACAAAATGGGGGGCACTGATAAGCAGGGTAAAACTAGAGGTATAAGGAACAGTCAGGAAGGGGGAATCAAGGCTGGGATCAGTGACAAGGGGAGCAAGTACAAGTAAACAGGATACAGAATAGAGGTACAAAGCAAGAGCAAACTCAGGAAGGAATCAAGCTCAGGAATAAGCAGTATCTGGATAGCAGCGCAAAACACTGAAGTACAAGTGAATTGTAGAGAAATAACTAACTATCCTCAAGCAGCCAGAATAAGGTGGAGACTGATTACTGGGATCTCTTGGCTGCTAGCAGACACCCGCTGGTAGACACTGGAACTACAACCTTCTGCTCTGGGAACCACAGTGCCACCAGCAGGCGATCTTGGTCCTTACATCATTTCTTCTGGATCTTATGCCTGAGGTTTGAGTGAGCTAAAGGACATGGGAATCCATGTATTTGCAAGTATTAGTCCTAGTAATGTCTGAGGATCTTCCTCTGTCAGGTTCCAAGTGGCTTTCGGCGGTGAGCTTGATAGTGCCCAGTTTTGCCAGTTATAACGCTCAAAGTTGATTGGCGGTCTTCTGTCTTTCAGGGCTCATTTCTATATCAAGGGCAGGCCTTTCAAGTCAGTGTGCATCATCACTCTTTATAGATTGGTAATGTAGCTTGTTGCATTCTTGTCTGAGTCTCTACCACTTACCTTTGAATCTCAGTTAAAGCTTACAGTAGGTCTGGACTTTGACTGAGCCATTCTAACACATGAAAATGCTTTGATGGAAACCATCCCATTTTAGCTATGGCTGTATGTTTAGGGTCGTTGTCCTGCTGGAAGGTGAACCTCTGCCCCAGTTTCAAGTCTTTTGCAGACTCTAATGCCCCGTACACATGGTCTAATTTTCCGACGGAAAATGTTCGATGGGAGCTTGTTGTCGGAAATTCCGACCGTGCGTAGCGTAGGCAGGGCCGATCCTAGGGTCACCGGCGCCTGGGTGCAGAAATATTTCTGGCGCCCCCACATGGGCGTGGTCATCTTACCAACTCCTCCCCTTTACAAATGTTTCTATGGCAATGACTCAAACACAGAGATGCTCTCCTAAGAACTCTTTGTTACCCTAGGATCCTCCCATGATCTTTTAACAATAAAAAAAAATACAGGAAGAGCGTACACTAATGAGACCTGGAGGCGAGTCTCTCTGATGCACACAAAGAGGGCTTCTGTTAGAGAGTCTGTTAGAAAGAACCCCCAGACATAATACAGGAGATGGTCAGAGACTACAGACATAGTACAGGAGATGATCAGAGACTGCAGACATAGTACAGGAGATGATCAGAGACTGCAGACATAGTACAGGAGATGATCAGAGACTGCAGACATAGTACAGGAGATGATCAGAGACTGCAGACATAATACAAGAGATGGTCAGAGACTGCAGACATGATACAGGAGATGGTCAGAGACTGCAGACATGATACAAGAGATGGTCAGAGACTGCAGACATGATACAGGAGATGATCAGAGACTGCAGATATTGTACAGGAGATGATCAGAGACTGCAGACATAGTACAGGAGATGATCAGAGACTGCAGACATAGTACAGGAGATGATCAGAGACTGCAGACATAGTACAGGAGATGATCAGAGACTGCAGACATAGTACAGGAGATGATCAGAGACTGCAGACATAATACAGGAGATGATCAGAGACTGCAGACATAATACAGGAGATGATCAGAGACTGCAGACATACTACAGGAGATGGTCAGAGACTGCAGACATAATACAGGAGATGATCAGAGACTGCAGACATAGTACATATTGGCCGATCGGCCCTCTCACCTGACCCAGCGATACAGCAACGGTTCCTCTGATCAGGAGTCAGCTCACTCTGAATTGCCCATGGTGACTCCGCTGTATTCCTGCAATGACTCCATTCCTTTCAATGCCAGCGATGGCGCTAGGCTGTGTGGCTTTCCCTCTGGTGGTGCAGGGCAGCGGGGTTCTCTCTCTGATGGTGTTCTCTCAGCACTGTCCTCTCCCTCTGGAGTCCTGGGTGTACTTCCCTGAAAACTTTCCCAGGCTCCTGTCTCTCTCTCTCTCTCTCTTTCCCATTCAGCTGAGCATGCTGTGTGGGCTGCAGTTTCCGTGTTACAGTGGGGCTGCCAGTTCTCGGGACCATATGTCCCACAATCCTCTTCTCTGCTCCTTTTTTCTTTTCCATTAGTACAGACCCCCCAGGACAGACCCCCCCTCCATTAGTACAGACCCCCCTCCATTAGTAGAGACCCCCATATTAGTACAGACCCCACCATTAGTACAGATCCCCCCTCCATTAGTACCTACCCCATTAGTACAGACCCCCCTCCATTAGTACAGACCCCACCTCCATTAGTACAGACCCCCTCATTAGTACAGACCCCCCCATTAGTACAGACCCCCCAGGACAGACCTCCCTCCATTAGTAGAGACCCCCATATTAGTAAAGACCCCCCTCCATTAGTACAGACCCCATTAGTACAGACCCCCCCTCCATTAGTACAGACCCCATTAGTACATACCCCCCCTCCATTAGTACAGACCCCCCCTCCATTAGTACAGACCCCATTAGTACAGACCCCCTCTCCATTAGTACAGACCCCCAGGACAGACCCCCTCTCCATTAGTACAGACCCCCTCTCCATTAGTACAGACCCCCTCTCCATTAGTACAGACCCCCCTCCATTAGTACAGACCCCCCAGGACAGACCCCCCTCCATTAGTACAGACCCCCCAGGACAGACCCCCTCTCCATTAGTACAGACCCCCCAGGACAGACCCCCCCTCCATTAGTAGAGACCCCCATATTAGTACAGACCCTACCATTAGTACAGACCCCCCTCCATTAGTACAGAACCCATTAGTACAGACCCCCTCTCCATTAGTACAGACCCCATTAGTACAGACCCCCTCTCCATTAGTACAGACCCCATTAGTACAGACCCCCCCATTATTAGTACAGCCCCCCCTCCATTAGTACAGCACCCCCTCCGTTAGTACAGCCCCCCCTCCGTTAGTACAGCCCCCCCTCCGTTAGTACAGCCCCCCTCCATTAGTACAGCCCCCCTCCATTAGTACAGCCCCCCTCCATTAGTACAGCCCCCCTCCATTAGTACAGCCCCCCTCCATTAGTACAGCCTCCCCCTCCATTAGTACAGCATCCCCTCCATTAGTACAGCCCCCCCTCCATTAGTACAGCCCCCCCCTCCATTAGTACAGCGTCCCCTCCATTAGTACAGCCCCCCTCCATTAGTACAGCCCCCCCTCCATTAGTACAGCCCCCCCCTCCATTAGTACAGCCCCCCCTCCATTAGTACAGCGTCCCCTCCATTAGTACAGCCCCCCCTCCATTAGGGTACATATATACACCCGGGCGGCAGCTGAAGAGGAGAGAACAGTGTGCAGCCAGCCGCGCCGCTCGGGTGAAGAGCAGAGGAGTTTAACGTAGGCAGGAGTGGGAGACACAGAGCAGAATGTGTCGGGCACATACCGCTCCTCCGCTCACCCCCCCCCGCGCAACATCACTGTGCGGCTGGTCTCTCTCCACACAGAGACCAGCCGCTCAGGAGGGAGGGGCTTGAGCAGCACACACAGCGGCGGCGGCGCCTTTCTTCTTTTAACACCGGCGGAGAGCGCCGCCGCCGGACGCAATCAAGAGGAGGAGGAGGAGGGAAGGGAGCACTCCGGCGCTTCAGCGCCCCCACCTCTCTGGTGCCTGGGTGCACTGCACCCCGTGCACCCCGTCTAGGACCGGCCCTGTGCGTAGGCTCCATCGGACATTTTCCATCGGAATTTCCGTCACACAAAATTTGAGATCTCAAATTTTCCGACAACAAAATCCGTTGTCGTAAATTCCGATCGTGTGTACACAATTCAGATGCACAAAGTTCCACACATGCTCGGAATCAAGCAGAAGAGCCGCACTGGCTATTGAACTTAATTTTTCTCGGCTCGTGGTACGTGTTGTACGTCACCGTGTTCTTGATGTTCGGAATTTCCGACAAGATTTGTGTGACCGTGTGTATGCAAGACAAGTTTGAGCCAACATCCGTTGGAAAAAATATATGGATTTTGTTATCGGAATGTCCGATCAATGTCCAATCGCATGTACGGGGCATAACAGGTTTTCTTCTAAGATTGTCCTGTATTTTTCTCCATCCATATTCCCATCAACTCTGACCAGCTTCCCTGTCCCTGCTGAAGAAAAGCATTCCCACAACATGATGCTGCCACCACCATGTTGCACGGTGGGGATGGTGTGTTTAAGGTGATGTGCAGTGTTAGTTTTCCACCGTACATAGCGTTTTGCTTTAAATGCCGCATACACATGATCAGAAATTCGGACAGCAAAAGACCGATGAGAGCTTTTGGTCAGAAAATGCGACCGTGTGTATGCTCCATCTGACTTTTGCTGGCGGAATTCTCGCCAGCAAAAGATTGAGAGCAGGTTCTCAATTTTTCGGTCGGAAAAAGTTCCTAATCGAAAATGCGATCGTCTGTACAAATTCCGACGCGCAAAATTCCTACACATGCTCGGAAACAATTCGACGCATGCTCAGAAGCATTGAACTTCATTTTCTCGGCTCGGCGTAGTGTTGTACGTCACCGCGTTCTTGACGGTCGAAAGTTCAGAGAACTTTGTGTGACCATGTCTATGCAAGGCAAGCTTGAGCGGAATTCCGTCGGAAAAAACATCCAAGTTTTTTCCGACGGAAAATCCGCTCGTGTGTACGCAGCATAAGCCAAAAAATTTTGGTCTCATCTGACCAGAGCACCTTCTTCCACGTTTGCTGTGTCCCCCATGTAGCTTCTCACAAACTGCAAACGGACTTCTTATGGCTTTCTCATGCCACTGTTCCATAAAGGCCAGATTTGTGGAGTGCACGACTAATAGTTGTCCGGTAGACAGATTCTCCCACCTGAGCTATGGATCTCTGCAGCTCCTCGAGAGTTTCCATGGGTCACTTGGCTGCTTCTCTGATTAATGCTCTCCTTGCCCCGCCTGTCAGTTTAGGTGGTCAGCCATGTCTTGGTAGGTTTGCAGTTGTTGAAGTTCATTACAACATGCTCGTGAATTCCACAAAGGGGGACACATTTATGAAGCAGTGAATCTGACATTCACTAATCACTGCAGAACTGAGAAACCACTTTGCTTTTTGGAATCCATTTTGGCTCTGCTTCGGTGGACATAGAGGGGACGTCCCGCCCCGGTAGAGGCTCTACCCTTGCCTCCAACACTTCATTACTTTGCCCAGGGTGGCATCAAGCTCCATTGATTCTATGCTTATGGCAGTAGAATCCAACCTCTCTGGTAAGCGTATTCCATCTATTCGCTAAAGTTGATGATATACAGGTTGACGGTTGGGAAGCAGACAGGATCGATACACAGATTATTTAATCTCACTGCGGACTGTTGTCCTATTTGGATTATATATTCCCTTTTTTTCTTGGGACATTACGTCTACATGCACTTTGAACTTTATTCACTATTAATACATGTGTGTTTTAGCGCTACAATTTATCCTAGGTTTGCAGTTGTGCCATACTCTTTCCATTTTCGGATGATGGATTAAACAGTGCTCTGTGAGATGTTCAAAGCTTGTTTTTTTTATAACCTAACCCTGCTTTAAACTTCTTCACAACTTTATCCCTGACCTATCTGGTCTGTTCCTTGGCCTTCATAGTTAGTAAGGTTGAATAAAGACACCAGTCCATCCAGTTCAACCCGAGTGAGTGTGGGTGCGTGTTTACAATTATCCCTATTTATTTAAGGTACCCATATATCTCTGTCAATTTACGCAGGACTCAACACATACATCGCACACTCACATCGGTCCCTACCCTCAAGGAGCCCACAATGCAAGGTCCCCAACTCACATTCATATACTAGGGCCAATTTTGGACAGAAGCCAATTAACCTACCAACCTACCTTCATGATGCTGTTTGTTCACTAAGGTTCTCTAACAAACCTCTGAGAGCTTCACAGAACAGCTGTATTTATACAGAGATTAAATTACACACAGGTGGACTATTTACTAATTAGGTGACTTCTGAAAGCAGCGATTTTAGTTAATCAGAGTAAAGGGGGCTGAATACGTACGCCACAGTTTTTTTCTTTAAGTCAAAAAGTTTTTTATTGAACATTTGTTCAAACAACATCTTCCAATGCACAGTTATATCAATGACTTTAACATCCTTATGCAAATATATATCACAGTTAGCTCTGGTGGTGTTACACATCGCGTTACTCCACACCGTCAGTTTTTTGTTTCTCCCTTTCTCCCCCTCTCCACATAAATACATTACATCCATCCCATGCTATAGTTGTCTTGTCATCTAAGGACACTGTAGGAGCCTGGTCATTACCAGTTCTCCAGGACTGATTTCTGGTGTGTCTAGCCACCTTGCCCATATGCGTTCAAATCTGTTCGGGCATCCTCTGTGTTGGTATATGTACTTTTCCATGATAAGGGTTTTTCCCATGTGCGTTATCCAGGCATTACTAGTGGGCGGCGCTGCAGATTTCCAGGCCATTAGGATGAGTTTCCTGGCCTGGAACAATGCCCTGGAGAAAGCCACCCTGATCGGTTCTTCAGGGATTGCATTATCCAGAACCCCCAGCAGGCAACACATAGGGTCTATAGGTACCTTTGTTTGAAACACCCCATTAAGTGTACTGAAAACCTCGTGCCAGTACCTGTGGAGTTTCGGGCAGCGCCACAACAAATGGATGAGGTCCCCGTCATGCTGCCGGCAGCGGCAACACAGAGGGTCCGCCGATCTGTCCATCCTATGTAGTTTTATCGGGGTGTAGTGCACTCTGAGTATTATGTAGAGTTGGGAGACTTTTTGTGCTACATTTAGGGAACATGTGGATATGGCTTGTAGAGCTTCCTCCCACTGATCCCCCGTAATCTGGCCCAGGTCCCTCTCCCATATGGTAACATATGGATATAATCCCTTTAGTTACATTGTCGGTTTGCAGCACATGGAACACCGGAGTGGGTGATACTTCCCACTCTCCAGCATCCCCCTGCGCAGCAACAGCATGCCGAAACTGAAGGTACGGGTAGAGCATGTATAAAAAACCAAAGGGTTAACGCTGCGCTAGAAACCTAGTAAATAATTGATAGTTATAAAGGATTAGCCTTATAAACCCAAATAAAATTGATACGCAATGAGCGAAAGCAGGGAATTAACCCTAAAATACCAAAGCAGCCAACATCAGGAAGTCAGACACAAACTCCAGATATCAGTAATAAAAAACAATGCAGCGCTAAGGATAAACAATGTGTGAAAAAATACACAATATATCATGAAAACATACCATATAAAAATATTTTGTGATCACTAAAGGAGTGTGTGATATTCAAAATAATCAAGTGATAATAACATATAAACGAAAAAAAGTTCATACAGAAAGTCACATCACATTTAGTGATCCAAAATCCGTGATGAGAAAGGAATCCAATCTCCCAAGAGGTGAGTGCACCTAAGTGAAAATGGGGCTCCTTACCGACTCAGAAGACCACAACGGTCTGACCAAGCATATGGGAGTTTAAAGGTTTCCCAACAACCTATACCGGCATCTGGGTCTGCGGCTAAAGCTGTATGGCTCTGGGAATAAGAACAAGAAAGGCGTAGATAGGTCGGAGCCTCCTATCGTTAGGATGGGTAGAGTATGGTATCTGGAAGGTTGAATTTGGCTTGTAGATCTCTAAAGGACAGCAATTTACCGCCACTGAATATGTGAGACAGCATAGTCACTCCATGAGCACTCCATCTGGGCTCCCGTTGTAACTTGGCCAACTCCACATAGGTATGATTGCCCCATATTGGACTGTAGTCCGTAAAACCCTGCACCCCTTGGAGCTGTCTGCCCTTATTCCATATTTTTTGTACTAGGGAGAGCGTTGGGGTTTGTTTATTAGATTTTGTGAACATTTGCACCTCCAGACCCATAGGAATGGTCTCAGCACCAGTGGCAAACAGCATCAGTCGCACAGCTGAGCCCATTGGTTCATGTGTCATAGAGCCGACCAAATGTTGCAGCTGAGCTGCAATGTAGTACAACCAAGGGTTGGGGACCGCCAACCCTCCGCCGTCCTAATGCCGCTGCAGCTGCTCTAGCCTGACCCTAGGGGCTTTGTTATGCCAAAGCAGTTGTCGAAAAAGGGTATTGACCACTCTGAAAATCTTTAAATGTATTACTACTGGTGAATTATGTAGAAAATATAGTAGTTGGGGCATTAATATTAATTATATATTAAGTTTGCCTTACCAGCCAGTGACATCTTAAGGTTGTTCCATGTATTTATCTTGTCCCGGAAGCGGGACAGTAAAGGGAATATATTCAGGGAGCAATAATCCCCAATCTTGGGTGTTATTTGTACGCCCAGATATTTGAAGCTGGAAGCCACTGGGATGGGGCACGAGTCGGGGAGATCCACCTCCTGGCTCTCGTCCAACATCATCAGGGCTGACTTGGACCAATTTATGGTTAGACCAGAGTAGTGGCCAAACTGCTTTATTATGGTCATCACACCTGTTAGTGATTGACTGGTGTCTCCCAAGAAAAGCATCATGTCATCCGCGTATAACATGATTTTTTTCGTACATGACTCCATATTTGAACCCCTCTATCTGTGTGCTGTCCCTTATCTGGGCTGCCAATGGTTCTATTGCGATTGCAAAGAGCAGGGGGGACAGCGGGCAACCCTGACTTGTCCCTCTGCCCAGAGCAAAAGCATGCGACATCCTATCCGCCACCTGATATTTGCTTGGGGGGATGCATATAATAGCTTTACCCATGCCACGAACCGTTGCCCAAAGCCAAACTTAGCTAGTGCTGCCCATAAATATCTCCAGCTGATGCTGTCAAACACCTTGTTGGCATCTAGGGACAGGAGAGCCCTGTGACACCCATTATCAGCTTGTACTTGCATGTTCATGAACAGCCTTCTAAGGCTTGTGGCCGTGGATTTGTGTGGCATAAAGCCAGCCTGGTCTTGATGGATGATGGAGGATATTATCCCATTGACCCGGAGCGCCAAGACCTTGGCAAGGACCTTTACATCACTTTGAAGTAATGAAATGGGCCTGTAGGAGCCCGGGTCAGCTGAATCCTTCCCTGGCTTAAGCAATAGAATCACATTTGCTCTGGTCATAGAGTCTGGTAGTTTACCTTCTATTAGACTGGCGTTAAAGACTTTTAACAGTTCTTGCAATATTTGTTCACCATACTGAGTGTATACCTCCATCGGGAGGCCATCTTCTCCCAGTGCCTTACAGGTAGGGAAAGAACAGGTCGCCACCTGGAGCTCCTCGAGAGTAATTGGAGCGTCTAATTGTTGTCTAGCCTCGGCAGACAGGGAGGGCAAATTAATGCTTGACATGTATTTGGTCAGGTCTTCATCCGAGTAGGCCTCTTTGGACCTGTAAAGGTCTGTATAGAAGGTGGCCAGGTCGGATATAATGGCCTTGGGAGAGTTAACTACTTTGCCATTAGAAGCACGTATAGCGCCAATGGCCGGTGATTGCTGTTGGGATTTTGCAATTTTTGCTAGTAGGCAGCCCGTCTTTTCCCCTCCTCGTAGAAAGCCAGCTTTGTGAAGAATCTCTTTCGTTCTGCAGTAGAGGATCTCAGGCGGTCCAAGGAGTCCTGAGCCGACATCCATGCCTCCCTTGCAGAATCAGTGGGATTAGTCACATACGTTAGCTCTAGTTGTCTCACCAGGTCCCCCGCCTGCTCAAGCAGAGCAGAGGTGTTCTGTTTAACTATTTGTATTTCCTGTATAAATACACCACTGAAATATGCTTTAAAAGTTTCCCATTAGGGGGCGTGGCTTGGATGGCTTCCGGAGCGGACGTGTCTCCTTAGAGTTCCTGACCAGATCCACCTGCAAACAGCTAAAAGCAGCTAAAAAGCACCGATAACATGGGCAAACCTCGCAAGGCTAAAAACCTGGAACCCAGGGGACATACCACTAGATCTTCTTCGGCTCCCCCGCCCCTCATTACGGAGTATTTTGGCCTCGGGGCTCCGGCGGGACACCACGAGGCCAAGATGGCGCCGGCTCCACCATCATATGCAGCGGCCCTCTCCTCCTCTCCTCCGCGGCTCTCCCCGGGAAAGCGAACGGACAGGTATGCCTCTGAGGGGGATCTGCTACCCGATCGCCCACCGCTCCCACCTGACAGCAGCCAGGCCGGCCTTATACTATCCCATGTGGGGGACACACTTAGCAGCCTGTCCCAGCCGTTTCCTCCCTGCCTACTGGGGCCTACACCGACACCGAGTGCAGGCCAAGCTTCTCCTCTGTGGGAATCCTCAGCCCAGAAGTGGGACCCAAATTCCCTGCCACAGAGATCCCAGGCTACAAGGGACAAGTCATCATCCTCATCCCTGCAGCACAAGGAGCCTAACAAAGTGGTAAGGCCTTCTTCACCGCAGCGGCCTGAAGAGCTGCAGGGGGCTTATTCACATGCAGCTTATGCAGCACAAGTACATGCCAGTGATCCGGTAAGGCAATCTAATTTCAAGACCCCTCCACATACACTGCAGAGGGGGCCTCCCCCACTGGGCACTTCCTCCACTACCATGAGGGATCCACATGCCCATATCACAATGGACTCTGACCCTGAACCTGATGCATGTACCTCATGGAGAGATTATGTCCGTTGCATGCCCACGAAACAGGACTTTCGTATGCTTATCCAAGAGGTACGTGACACATGTAGATCTGAAATTAACATGCTCCGCACTGATTTACATCACCTGTCTGTTAAGGTCCATTCTATAGAAGAAGAAGCATACGACACAAGGATGGAAGTCTCCCACATACATGATCGATTATCCACGCAAGCTTCGGCCCTTAGAGAGTTTCAACGCCATCTTGAGGATCTTGACAATAGAGGCAGACGTAACAACATTAGAGTCCGCGGCCTCCCAGAAGCGACCCAGGACGAGGACTTACAAGTCACACTGCAAGCTATCTTTAACAATGTTTTGGGTCGCCCGGAAAACCAAAGAGTCAAGCTGGACAGAGCCCATCGCGCTCTTCGCCCCCGAGGGCCAGGCCCAAGACCAAGAGATGTAATCTGCAGGGTCCATAACTACGCTCTGAAAGAAGATATAATGAGAAAAGCTCGCAACATGCGTACCATCAATTTTGATGGAGCCCCTATACAGCTGTACCCGGACTTGTCCTGGATCACCCTCCAGCAAAGGCGCTCCCTACAGCCACTCCTCACAACACTAAAGGAACATGACTTCCATTACCACTGGGGTTTCCCCTTTAGCCTCACAGCAAAGAAAGATGGGAGATCCACCACACTGCGATACCCGGAGGACCTCCACTCATTCTGCAAGGACTTGGACATTCCGGTTTCCCCCACACCCGGGTGGGACCCCCTCCCCACTCCACCACCTCGTCCGGAACCCTGGGTTCAGGTGAACGGGAGAAAGCGACAGAGGCCGCATTCCAATAGCCCCTCGGCAAATACCCACCAGAGATGACTTTCCCCTTTCTTTTTTGTTTTTTCTTTTTGCTGACCAAGAGGCTCCAGATCAGGATAAGTTATTAGCAATTTTTTTTTTTTAATTTCCGCTAGGTGGGAATACGGGTTAAAGATTTAGAACTTATGCAACTTTAAGGTACAATACTATTGTTGATATACTACGGTTATGTTCTAACTCTCACAAGCTATCAATCTCCCCCCTCTCCCTTACTCCCCCTCCCCTTCCATCCCACTACCTTGGCCCCCCCCCCCCTCCCCCCATACTTACCATTCCCCACCCCCTCCTACCCCCCTCTGTCCTACCAAGGCCGTCTGTAATATTGATTGGACCCTGGGCAAAAACATTTCTTGGGGCCCCCCCCATGCAGTTTTGCTCTCCACCTGCTCTGAGACATACAATAAATAGCAGCTAGACTCAAAATCAGTTTACTGAATCAGATCAGAGAGCAATTGCGATTGGTCGCCAGAGGTTACAGTGTATCATTACCACTCACTGACTGGTTGCTAGAGGTTACAGCAAACATTTTGGCTCACTGATTAGTTGCTAGAGGTTACAGCACATGATTTCTGCTTGTTGATTGGTTGCTAGAGATTACTGTACATCAATGCTGCTCACTGCTTGATTACTGCACATCATTACTGCTTACTGATTGGTTGCTAGAGGTTACAGCACATCATCTCCTCACTGCCTGCACATCATGGACAGGACCTTGCTCACCTGTGCACCCTAAACTGTAATTCCTTCTCTGCCTACCTCTGCACACCCCACGCTACCCCCCCCCCCCCCCCACTAATTTTCTTACCTTTGCAGAACAGGCTGATGGTAGGCTTAATGACCACAGTTGTAGGCAGGACTTTCAAGCATGCCCCTTTATCTCCCCAGTGGGTAGCATTCAGTATAGGTGATGGTGGATATGACCTCAGGGGGGGGCATGATATACATATGAATACCACCTCTGTTTACATAGAATGCTGCCGGTCCGCCACTATTTACATATAAATGCTGCTATTCACATATCAATGCCGGTATTAGCCCCTCGGCAAATACCCACCAGAGATGACTTTCCCCTTTCTTTTTTGTTTTTTCTTTTTGCTGACCAAGAGGCTCCAGATCAGGATAAGTTATTAGCAAATTTTTTTTTTTAATTTCCACTAGGTGGGAATACGGGTTAAAGATTTAGAACTTATGCAACTTTAAGGTACAATACTATTGTTGATATACTACGGTTATGTTCTAACTCTCACAAGCTATCAATCTCCCCCCTCTCCCTTACTCCCCCTCCCCTTCCATCCCACTACCTTGGCCCCCCCCCTCCCCCCATACTTACCATTCCCCACCCCCTCCTACCCCCCTCTGTCCTACCAAGGCCGTCTGTAATATTGATTGGACCCTGGGCAAAAACATTTCTTGGGGCCCCCCCCATGCAGTTTTGCTCTCCACCTGCTCTGAGACATACAATAAATAGCAGCTAGACTCAAAATCAGTTTACTGAATCAGATCAGACAGCAATTGCGATTGGTCGCCAGAGGTTACAGTGTATCATTACCACTCACTGACTGGTTGCTAGAGGTTACAGCAAACATTTTGGCTCACTGATTAGTTGCTAGAGGTTACAGCACATGATTTCTGCTTGTTGATTGGTTGCTAGAGATTACTGTACATCAATGCTGCTCACTGCTTGATTACTGCACATCATTACTGCTTACTGATTGGTTGCTAGAGGTTACAGCACATCATCTCCTCACTGCCTGCACATCATGGACAGGACCTTGCTCACCTGTGCACCCTAAACTGTAATTCCTTCTCTGCCTACCTCTGCACACCCCACGCTACCCCCCCCCCCCACTAATTTTCTTACCTTTGCAGAACAGGCTGATGGTAGGCTTAATGACCACAGTTGTAGGCAGGACTTTCAAGCATGCCCCTTTATCTCCCCAGTGGGTAGCATTCAGTATAGGTGATGGTGGATATGACCTCGGGGGGGGCATGATATACATATGAATACCACCTCTGTTTACATAGAATGCTGCCGGTCCGCCACTATTTACATATAAATGCTGCTATTCACATATCAATGCCGGTATTTACACGTAAACACAGGGTCTATCAGGTGAGTCACCTGTGCACAACAATAGGGCAGAGCTGGGCAGCATTAATAACAGAACTTCACACTGAGATATTAAGATACAGCACGGGACTAAAACCTCAAGGGACGAGGGAATTTGAACTGGGATAGTTGGCAAGTATGAGGCAGCTGCTTTGGGCCCCACAACAGTGACAGGGCCCAGGGCAGCTGCCCCTTTTGCCCTGCCTTAAAGGTGGCCCTGTGTCCTACCATTCTTTACCCCACTAGAATGTACTAACATATGTACCTAATGGCCCTCGCCTATCCCGGGTTTCTAAAGAGCTACTGGGAAGAGTCGCTGGGTCTTTTCCCAGCCAGTACCCCCCATATTAGTGTGGTTGGTCCATCACTGAGCATAAACAGCACTAGCTGAATTTATCTGCTGCCTTGGTCTGGACCACATGGTTATGTGGTTACTAGCTGTTAAAGGAAAGTTCTTCTTTTTTGTCTTTTTTTGCTGCTTCATCATGGTGTGCTGCATAATTACTTAACTGCAGGCGGATCTGGGAGGGGATAGCGG
Source organism: Aquarana catesbeiana (assembly GCF_042186555.1). NCBI lineage: Eukaryota > Metazoa > Chordata > Amphibia > Anura > Ranidae > Aquarana > Aquarana catesbeiana. The sequence goes on from NC_133325.1 coordinate 671,773,207, forward strand.
CCGGCCTGGGACTGTCCTATCCTCCCCCGGGGGACCTTCGAATGGCTTCCCCTATAACCCCTGTGGAGAGTATTGTTTTCATTCCCCGCATGGGGGGAAGCCCTCCGAGGGTTTCCAACCCACCACTCTGTTTGAGTGGGTTAAACCTCATTTGGTTACTACTTGATTTTGTACTAATCTTTGTTTTCTTTTTCTTTGTCGTCCACTTCTTCTTCTATTCTCTCACCCCTGGCTTCTCTCTTTTCTGTTTCCCCCTAACTTGTTGTACTGTGGGTGCTCCCCGCCTCTGGAGCCCAGGCCTAGCCCGTAGAAGCATGTTCCTGGTTGGGTATGTACCTTACTTGAAAGTTCAGTCGATTATCATCCTCTGCATCCAAGCGTGCTCCACTCATCTTGGTAAGCTAATACTTCTTATATTTTTACCACCCAATGATTGACATATTATCATTAAATGTGAAAGGTCTTAATTCTAACACCAAACGAAGCTTAGCCCTAAGGGAATTTAAAAGATCCAAAGCTGACATTATTTTCACCCAGGAAACGCACCTCACTAAGACTGATAATATGGCATTTGCCACTAAGTATTATTCCCAGATATACCTAGCTTCTAATCCTCGTAAACGAGCAGGCGTGGCTATTTTGTTCAAAAAAGACTCCCCTTTCAAGTTACAATCACTAATTTTGGATCCCCTAGGATACTATATCATCCTGAGAGGCACTTGGAAGAATGCTGACCTTACACTCTGTAATATATACGCCCCTAACACTAATCAAACCTCCTTCCTATCTAAAGTGTATAAACGACTATTTGCATTTCCCCATCAGTACCTGGTTATTGGCGGAGACTTTAACCTGTAAAAAGAAAAAAGTTTTGCCTGGATCAACCACCAATGAATAAATTCTAGATAATTAATAGGATCAGATATTCATCCACAATTGGATGCAGTTTGGGTTGCCTTGTAAAACTTACAAAACAACTAGGAGAAAGAGGTTCCCCAAAAGAAGGCAAATTACCCAAACACAATCTGCAAAAAACAATAGATTTATTGAGCTACAAAACACCACACAAAAGTACAAAAATTGGGCAAATTAGGGAATATACCATAGACTAAATTAAAACAGATAACGTTATCATTAAAAACAACGGAGCCGCGGCCAAGCATACCCCATACACACACCAATCACCACAGCAGATTCCTACTATATTGGGCAGTATCGTGTGAAATAAATCCTTAGTCAGTCCAAGTATTAGTAGTATGGCGGTATGGGGGTAAGGGTGATTGAATGATTGAATATAACTTGCGAACTATTCAGCATGTCAGCACGTCACTTCGGAGCCGCGAGCTTATGGTGTTTGAATGCCTGACCGGGAACCAAGGCGCTGACATAGTGGGACATCTCCTATATGACGGCTAACGCTGTTTGGACTAACATCTGCAGCTATCTTCTGGGGGTAGAGCCTACGATCTCAAGAGCTACTAAGCCATCAACTTGGTGAGAGAAGTATTACTCCAGTTTATACTTATAGTACAGCCTGAGCCGTCATTGCTCCCCCTGCTGCTTTCTACTAACATAGCTGCTTTATTTGTATGTCCTGGGTTCACTGCCAGCTTCAGTAATACTGCCGGTCACTGCTGTTGTCATACCTATGATATGGGTTTAGCTCCCGGACTGCCTTAATTTTCATGATATGCTGAATAGTTCGCAAGTTATATTCAATCATTCAATCACCCTTACCCCCATACCGCCATACTACTAATACTTGGACTGACTAAGGATTTATTTCACACGATACTGCCCAATATAGTAGGAATCTGCTGTGGTGATTGGTGTGTGTATGGGGTATGCTTGGCCGCGGCTCCGTTGTTTTTAATGATAACGTTATCTGTTTTAATTTAGTCTATGGTATATTCCCTAATTTGCCCAATTTTTGTACTTTTGTGTGGTGTTTTGTAACTCAATAAATCTATTGTTTTTTGCAGATTGTGTTTGAGTAATTTGCCTTCTTTTGGGGAACCTCTTTCTCCTAGTTGTTTTGGAGACTTTAACCTGACCTTCTCCTCCTGCCTAGATAGACACTCTCTCGGGCAGAGTCAGGCCCCCAAAGCCCTCGAGAGAAGGTGCTCTCTCTTCTGCCAATTGAACAGGAAATACGCCCTGTTCGACTGTTGGAGAACTGCAAACCCCTCAGCTAAACAATTTACTTTTTACTCCCACCCGCATAAGTCCCACTCGCGCATAGATTATTTCTTTGTGAATGCCCCAACCCTGAGAGCCCACGAGAACTCAGATATTCAGGCTATCTCATGGTCGGATCATGCCCCAATAACCCTATCCCTGGCATTGTCCCCGGGAACCCTTCGTACATGTCTTTGGCGATTGAATGATTTTCTGCTCAAGCATGATCCTTCCAGAGAGGACCTGGAAAAAACAATGAAATTATATTTTGCAGAAAACAGCTCACCAGAGGTTTCCATTGCTACTCTCTGGGAGGGTCATAAAGCCGTCCTCAGGGGCCAATGTATCTCGCTATCCACGGCGCTCAAGAAGAAAGCGAATACGGCCCGCATAGCCCTACTGGCTAAGCTCAAACAATTGGAAGCAAGGCTGCTCTCCTCTCCGTCCTTAAAAACTCTTAGAGAGATTGTACAGGTACGGGCCGGTCTCAGTGATATAGATGTGGGTAAAATCGAGAAGGCGCTAATAAGACTACGGCAAACCTACTATGACAAAGCAAACAAACCACATACACTATTAGCCAAACAACTACGGGATAAACTCGCGACCACCTCCATTACCCATCTTAATGACCGAACGGGTACTCCCCAAACACATCCCACTAAGATTGCTCAGATTTTTCATGACTACTATTCGACCCTGTATAATAATCCGGACATTCCACACGATCCTCCCTCACAAGACCTATCCCAAAGAATCCATTCCTACTTAGAGGAGTGCGACATACCGAGACTCACCCCCACCGCCCTGACCACCCTAAACTCCCCCATTACAGAGGAAGAGATCACGGACACAATTAAATCGCTTCCAAACAACAAAGCCCCAGGACCTGATGGGCTCCCATACCAGTACTACAAAACTTTCTTACTGCACCTACTCCCCCATATGACAACACTGTTTAACTCATTTTTGTCAGAGACACCCATACCACGAGATATGCAAAACTCCTACCTTACGCTGATTCCCAAACCTGGCAAAGATCATAGCTTGCCTTCAAATTATAGACCTATTGCGCTACTTAACGCTGATCTTAAAATCTTTACGAAATTACTAGCTAACAGATTGAACAATTTCATGCCATCACTGATCCATAAAGACCAGGTAGGCTTTATACCCATGAGGCAAGCAGGGGACAATACCCGTAAGGTTATCGACTTGGTAGAAGTAGCAAATAGGACTAAAGTAGAGGCACTCCTGCTCAGTCTTGATGCAGAAAAAGCTTTTGATAGGCTGAGCTGGCCTTTCCTGTTTGCTACTCTACGGCGAGCGGGAATTGCGGGCCCCTTTCTGCGAGCCATTTATCACTTATATTCATCCCCATCAGCCATGGTGCGCACCCAGCACGCAACTTCTAACACCTTTTCGATTTCAAACGGAACGCCCTTTGCATAGAACCTTTAGCAGCCCATATTAGGGAAAACTTAAATATACATGGCATTCCAGTTCGAACCAGAGACTTTAAGATCTCCCTATATGCCGATGACGTTCTCCTTACACTCACGCAACCCCACATCTCCTTGCCGAACCTACATGTAGAACTGGACAGATACAGTGACCTATCGGGATATAAGATAAACAACTCTAAAACAGAGGCTCTCCCCATCAATATGCCTCCTCAAAAGCAAGCGGCCCTCTCTCAAGCATTTAATTACTCCTGGAAAACTTCCTCCCTAAAATACCTAGGAGTCCATCTCACACCCACATATGATTCCCTATATAAAGCTAACTTCCCCCACATATATACCATTATCAGAGCCTCACTGGCTAAATGGAAACCCCTGAAATTGTCCCTCTTTGGACGATTAGCTACCCTTAAAATGATGATCCTACCCCAACTGCTATACCTATTTGAGACACTTCCGATATCTATACCAGCCACACACCTAAAGAGACTGCAGGGCGACATGATTAATTTTTTCTGGAACTACAAGAGACACCGGATTGCTAAATCGGTTCTCTACGCCCCCCGCAACCAAGGAGGCCTAGCGTTTCCTAATATAGCCAAATATTACTTGGCAGCTCAACTACGCCCTGTAGCCTCTTGGTGTACCCTGCACGCCTACAACCGCTGGACACAAATCGAAAAGCTATGGTTAGCCCCTATACGTCCGAGCTCACTATTGTGGAGTTCTGATTTGGCTTCCGAAAACATGCAGTTGCTGGGACCAATGTCCCTCTTACGCCAGCTATGGAAGCGTGCAAAATCAGCACATCCCCTCACCACCCCTTCATCACCAGTCACGTCCTTCTTATTTACCCCCAACATTCCGGACGGTCTGACTTCTCAGATGTCCCATTTTTGGATGGAAAGGAACCTATTCTGCTATGGCCAACTGATAGACCCCAGAACCCGTATATTAAGGTCATTTCAAGATCTGCAAAGAGAATTTGACATCCCCAAACAGGCCTTCTTCAGCTACTTACAAATACGACACTATGCACAATCCTTAGTCCCTGATCTCCTTTTCTCCCCGCTAACTGATTTCGAAAAGCTGTGCTTGGAGAGCTCATCCCCTAAAGGCATGATCTCACAAACCTACCAGCTCCTAACACACGATTTCTCACCAGAGGGTCCCCGGCATGTATACACGCACGGCTCATTATCCCATATAGACCTTTGTGTAGGTAATCCCAAACATGGTCGGATACACCTCTAAAGTGGAATACTTCCCACGGGGAGTATCGGATCACTCCCCATTAGCTCTATGGCTGATTACTCAACCCCCCAGCTCGTTGCCCAGGGCCCCGTGGAAGTTGAACGCCTTTTGGCTTAAACTGTTCACCTCACAGGAACAGATAACGGCTCAGATTCAGGATTTCTTTAGATCATGCCAGCAGTACACTAATAACCTGCAGAAATGGGAAACTTTTTTTTTTTAAAATTGACAATTTTTATTAAACTTTTCATAATAGAACACAAATAGAAAATTAAAGTACAAGGTGATACATAATAAAGTGCAGTAGTCGTTTCCAGAAAAGAGCCCGGCTCTAATAACAGTTATAACATGAAGTTAGTGTCACTTTACATGTCTGTCTGAATGTTAGAAAAATAGGAAAAAATTATAACAGGTGGACAAACTTTAGATTTATACCACTGGATGTATACCTTGTACAACGTAACAGAAAAAAAGATTGATAGAAAAAAGTGTAGGAATAGAAATTGTAGAGAAGAATTGAGAAGAGGGAGAGTTAGCAGAAGGTCTAGAGTGGGATGAGTAGAATTGAGTAGGGAAAATAGGGAAATAGAATGAGGGCAGTGGGATCACGCCCCACCCCGGGAGCCCAGTCCCCCCCTCGCCAAAGGGAAAGGCCAACCCTCCGGAGGGCGTCACATGGCGGTTTAGGTTATGGGATTTTCAAAAAGGACCCATAGTTCCCATACTTGATTATGTTTCTCAAGTTTGTCAGTTAAGGAGGCCGTGAGATATTCCATCCTTTTGACCTCTCTGATCCTGGAGTGGAGTTCCGACATCGAAGGTGGTTCCCTCTGCTTCCATTTTAATGTGGTTCCCTCTGCTTCCATTTTAATGCCACCAAACAACGTGCAGCTGTTAGGATATGTGTTTTTTGGATCTTCTAGGGAGAGAGATTGGTGGGAGGCCTAACACAAAAACCTTCGGGTCGAAAGGCACCCCTGGACCAAGGATGGCCCCCAGGAGGGAGTGAACCATTTCCCAGTATGGCACAATCAGGGGGCATGTCCAATAAATGTGGTATAGGGTTCCCCTATCCTTATAGCACCGCCAACAGCGAGAGTCAGTCAGTGGGTACATGGAGTGGAGCAAGTCAGGGGTCTGATACCAATGAAACAAAATCTTGTATTGGTTCTCTTTATATAGCGTACACATAGAGCTTTTAGTGGCTTGAGACCAGATGAGCTGCCATGTGTGGAGAGGAAGGTCTGCACCCAAGGCTTGCTCCCACTGCGGCTAAGGGCAGTACCCCAGCCATCCCTAGGGGGTGCTATAGGGGGGTGTCTGTCTAGTCTGTGATCTAGGTAGCAGTTAAAATCCCCTATAATTAAAACCGGCATATCTGGTTTGTTAGCTAGGTAAGACAATAGCAACTACAACACCTCTCGTGAGAACGGGGGTGGTATGTATACAAAAGCCAAGATCATAGTAATGGTGTACAGCTTACAATATAGAAAAACAAATTTGCCACATATATCTATCAGGGAATCTAGCTCCTGGTAGGTATAGCTTTGTGTATCAGTACACTCACTCCGCGGGAGAAGGCGAAGTAAGTGGAATGATAAGCCTTCCCAACCCAGGCATACTGCAGGAAGCTGACCGTATTGTCCTGCAGGTGAGTCTCCTGCAGACCAATTATGGCCGGATGAAACTTCCGCATGCCCGCAGATATCATAGTTCTCTTCAATGGGTCATTCACCCCCCATACATTCCATGACACTATGGGTGTAGACACATGTCCAACATTTATATATCAATCTGTATTTGTATGAGAGTTCTGTTGGTCTGGATACTGTTGCCTCATGCCACCCGAAGGTGGCTTGTGAGTGGACAGAGGGAGTTAGCATGTAGTATAGCCCTTATTGGGCTGCGGTGGAGTAACCTGTGCACTGCAGATGCAACAAAGAACTGGTGAAGGGCAACTTTCGCAACCGCGCAGCAATGTAAACAAACAGGTAAGCAAAGAACTGGAATTTAGACTGTGGCCTGTTCCCTGCCAGCAAGGCAGAGTGGGGGATTTCCGAAAAGTGCGGGGCTTGATCACTGTCCGCCAGCATTTTGCCAACAGGGCATAGAAACCTGTGCCACATCAACCATGGCAACAGGTATAGTTCAGGCAATATGCATAATCGCATTCCGCTTGTATGGTTTAACTTGGAAACAAATAGCAGGTGGGTTTTCACTCGCTATTATTGGATGTCTAGTAAAGGTCCTCTTTAGACCGTGTGAAAGCTGCAAAGGTAATGGGGCGCCCTTCATGCCCGTTAGAAATTTTCGCATCCTCATTGTCTAAGGCCTTGCTCATTGTGGTCCAGCCAGTCTGCGGCATCTTGAGCGTTTTCAAAAAAGTGATTTTGGTCTCCGGCTGTGATTCGTAACTTGGCTGGGAATAGCATAGCATATTTTAGCTGCAGCCGTTGTAGCCTTTTTTTGACGTCAGCAAACTTGGATCTTCTGCGCTGTACTTCTGCAGAGAAGTCTGGATAAAAGAATATTCTGGTGCCATTAAAGTGTACCGCACCCTTTTCTTTGGCCAGTCGTAGCACTACCTCCCAATCCCTGTCCCTGTCCCAGTCTCGGGGGGCTACCAGGCGGGAGGGGTCGTGGTGGCACGCGACGCGTACAGGGGGGAGAAGGCCTCCTTTCCAAACACTTCTTGTAGCCAACCTTCAAGGAATGCAGTGGGGTCCCTCCCCTCCACCTTCTCTGGGAGCCCCACTATGCGGACATTGTTGCGTCTCAGTTGGTTCTCAATGTCGTCGGTTTTATCAAACGCCTGGTGTGCTTGCTGAGCGGCCATTCTCACATCCCTGCTCAGATGGGGCATCTGTTCTTCCATGTCACTCACTCCCCCCTCCACAGCAGTGGTTCTCTCTCTGATTTTTTGAATGTCCTGGCGTAGGAGAGAGACCGTCTCTTTTAGCCCCCCAAATTTCTCTTTTTGAGGTCATCCACCAAAGCGGTGCATCTGTGTACAGCCTGCAGTATTTCATTAGTGTGGGTTGGGGGCTATCCTCCGTCTGCATATCAAACAAGCCAGGCATGGGATCAGGGACAGACTCCATGGATTCAGTGCCCTCCAGCCTGTCTGTGTTATTCCTGTCTGCCTGCTCTGTGGACACTGCTGCTTGCTGTGTGTTAGCCTGTGTGTGCTCTGCAGGGCCTACCAGCTTTTGTGTGTAATAGAGCATGTCTCTGGGCTGTTCTTTGGTCTTAGGGGGTTTTGTTGACTTACCCCCTGCTCCGGTTTCTTGTCCTGGCCTCGAGGCGTCCTCTGAGGCTGTGAGTTCCAGGCGCCATCTTGGAAGTCCTGGGACGCTGAGGCTGCAACTTCTCCCCGATTCCCTCGGGTCATCATGCCCGTTCTTTCCACTGCCACAGATTCCTGGGATGTCTGGGGGTTAGTAGGGGCCGATACCGGTCGTTTTCGGGCGCTTGTGGCAGCGAGGTAAGGATTTTCTGAAGGATCACCAGCGGGAGCTCCGTGGGACAAGACTGTTCACGTGCCGCATCAGGCTACGCCCCCACGCCACAGTTTTTAGATATTTATTTGTAAAAATGTCTCTTTTAGCCCCCCAAATTTCTCTTTGAGGTCATCTACTGAAGCGGTGCATCTGTGTACAGCCTGCAGTATTTCACTTAGTGTGGGTTGGGGGCTATCCTCCGTCTGCATATCAAACAAGCCAGGCATGGGATCAGGGACAGACTCCATGGATTCAGTGCCCTCCAGCCTGTCTGTGTTATTCCCGTCTGCCTGCTCTGTGGACACTGCTGCTTGCTGTGTGTTAGCCTGTGTGTGCTCTGCAGGGCCTACCAGCTTTTGTGTGTAATAGAGCATGTCCATTCTTTCCACTGCCACAGATTCCTGGGATATCTGGGGGTTAGTAGGGGCCGATACCGGTCGTTTTCAGGCGCTTGTGGCGGCGAGGTAAGGATTTTCTTAAGGATCACCAGTGGGAGCTCCGTGGAACAAGACTGTTCACATGCCGCGTCAGGCTACGCCCCCACGCCACAGTTTTCAGATATTTATTTGTAAAAATGTTTGAAAGCCATTGATCATTTTCCTTCCACTTCACAATTATGTGTCACTTTGTGTTAGTCTATCACATTCAATCCCAATAATATACATTTACGTTTTTGGTTGTAACATGACAAAATGTGGAAAATTTCAAGGGGTATGAATACTTTTTCAAGGCAATGTACTGCAAAGCAGACTGTAACTGGGCTATCTGTGTTACTGCTTCTATTAGGGTCTGTAGAACAGGAGGTGCTCCACCAAAGTGATCTGTGCTGGCCAGATTCAGTGTGAGCGGCTAAATCAAGTAAATCAGGTACGGTAAATCAGTTCAGCTCAGCATTCCACTCATCCGTAGATCTTTTAAAGTGCCCCTAGACATTCTGTTGCACTGCAGCTTGGCTCATCCCTCTGTAAATTCCTGGAAAATGTCTGAATCTGGTGCTCACAAGCTCTCTAATATTCTCTACTAGTCTTTTAACGGTCTTGGAGACTTCCCATTCTACCATAGCCTGTGCCGCCTGTTTTATCCATGTCTCAAAATCCTATTCCTCAGTCAGAACAGGTATCTTCCCTGAATAAAGCTGCAGTTTCCAGTTCCCATTAATAATGTGCAGGGAGGAATTTCTCACAAAGTGTACTACTGGTCTTCCCACATTGGTGAAGGAGGAGGTATTAGGATATCCCATAAGTATTGTGCGGAAAGGTCAGAGGGTCAACAGCTCTTGTCTCAGAGGCAAGGCAAGAAGTCACGCTACAATCTGGGCCTCCCCTCTCCAGCTTGCACCTGTATAGCTGGTGTACATGTTGGCCTCTCATTTATTCACTTTCAAACTCTAGGTGCTGGTCTAGGAAAGGGACCTGCAAGCTGGTCCACTAGCTCCAGCTTCTATCCTCTCAGTGCCTAGTCTCAGTGTCAGACTGTGTTTGCCAATAGCAGGCAATATGTCTCTGAAAATGCAGCAGGTCCAGAACAAAAGTATGAGGCTGCAGCCGATCAGAATCCTCCTCTCCCTGCTGCACTGTCCTACTGTAGTAAGGGACTATAGTGAGGGAGAAAGAAACATACTGTAAGAATGCTTGGGCTGCTCACACTGTTAAAAGGGGCCACCAGTCAAGACTAAAATCCTATTATGTGTCCTTTGGACACTGATGCGGAACCCTCCTGATCCCTAAAGGCATCTGAGGGCCCCTAGTGGTAGGATGAACTGACATTTACCCCAGGGCAGAGTCAATGGTTAGTATTGACTAAAAAAACACTGGGAGCCAGTCACTTTAAGAATTTTGTAAGGTTTTAGGCATTATTCACAAGAGCATACCAATTTGTACACCCGCACAAAGGGCTGTCTTTAACTGTGAGGGATGCACAGGTGTTTCATGGCTGTACATCCATGCGGGACCGATACATGGATCATAATTTAGACAGGCTGTGTTCTGATCCCTACATTGGTCCCACACAGATGTACAGTCAAGGATGCACTTGGAGATCCATGCAGGTCTATGCAGCCACCCATCTGTCATTGATTTGAACAGGTTGCCTGCGTGGCTAAAGACGGTCCTTCCCACGGGTGTATGCCTGTGTGAATGAGGCCTGAATAAAGCCTGTAGATACCCATTACAACATTTACAGACTCCAGATCCACTTCTAGCTTGAATAGTGTAAAGGAAAGCTGGCTAGCACACTTCTATGTTAAGGTGACCAAATTTTTTAAATGAAATCCGGGGACATTTTTATTTTTTATTGGCAAATGGTAAACAATTTTATGAGCATATTTTCCTCAAATTATATATGCAGTGTATGTGGTATGCGTTTATGGAATGATTGTATGATACATTGAGGGAAAAAAAGCATTTGATCCCCTGATGATTTTGTAAGTTTAGAAAAAAATATAAAATGAATTCCGCGCTTAGGATAAAGAGGTATGCAACCTCCCCTAATTACACCCCATAAAAGGAGGGTAAAAATGAAATAGAAGGGAGCGCCAATTACCCCTTATCTTTTTCTATTTGATTTTGTAAGTTTGCCCACTGACAAAGAAATGATCAGTCTACAATTTTAACTTTTTTGAAATGCGTTTTTCTGGATTTTTGTTGTTATTCTGTCTCTCACTGTTAAAATAAACCTACCATTAAAATGATAGACTGATCATTTCTTTGTCAGTGGGCAAACATACAAAATTAGCAGGGTATCAAATAATTTTCTCCCTCACTGTATATACGTTATTACTCACATTTCGTCCATAAGATAAAAAAAAAGATACTTCTTAGAACTTTTGAGATATGACTACCAAATGTTATGAAGATAAGATAGAGAAAAAACAGAGAGCACTACAAAAAGAATGCAGGGCCCAGGAGTGCGCTACATAAAGAATGCAGGGCTGAGCAGTGCACTACATAAAGAATGCAGGGCTCAGCTGTGCCCATCTATGTAGCCTCACCAGTACCCATACAGAATATGCAGCTTCACCAGTGCCCATCCAATGCAGTTTTACCAGTGCCCATCCAATGCAGCCTCACCAGTGCACATCTTTGCAGCCTCACCAGTGCCCAGCAATGCAGCCCCACCAGTGCCCAGCAATGCAGCCTCACCAGTGCCCATCTATGCAGCCTCACCAGTGCCCATCTATGCAGCCTCACCAGTGCCCAGCAATGCAGCCCCACCAGTGCCCAGCAATGCAGCCTCACCAGTGCCCATCTATGCAGCCTCACCAGTGCCCATCCATGCAGCCTCACCAGTGCCCATCCATGCAGCCTCACCAATGCCCAGCAATGCAGCCCCACCAGTGCCCAGTAATGCAGCCTCACCAGTGCCCAGCAATGCAGCCTCACCAGTGCCCATCTATGCAGCCTCACCAGTGCCCATCTATGCAGCCTTACCAATGCCCAGCAATGCAGCATTACCAGTGCCTAGCAATGCAGCATTACCAGTGCCTAGCAATGCAGCCTCACCAGTGCCCAGCAATGCAGCATCACCAGTACCCATCTATGCAGCCTCACCATTGCCAAGCAATACAACCCTACATAAAGAATGCAGGGCTCAACGGTGTGCTACATACAGAATGCAGGATTCAGCAGTGCACTACATAAAGAATGCAGGGCTCAGCTGTGCCCATCTATGCAGCCTCACCAGTGCCCAGCAATTCAGCCTCACCAGTGCTCATCCAATGCAGACTCACCAGTGCCCATCCAATGCAGTTTTACCAGTGCCCATCCAATGCAGTTTTACCAGTACCTATCCAATGCAGGCTCACCAGTGTCCATCAATGCAGCCTCACCAGTGCCCATTCAATGCAGCTTCATCAGTGCCCATTTAATGCAGTTTTACCAGTGCCCATCCAATGCAGCCTCACCAGTGCCAATCAATGCAGCCTCACCAGTGCAAATCTATAAAGCCTCACCAGTGCACAGCAATGCAGCCTCACCAGTGCCCAGCAATGCTGCCTCATCCGTGCCCATCTATGCAGCCTCACAGTGCCCATCCAATGCAGTTTTACCAGTACCCATCCAATGCAGGCTCACCAGTGTCCATCAATGCAGCCTCACCAGTGCCCATCCAATGCAGCCTCATCAGTGCCCATTTAATGCAGGTTTACCAGTGCCCATCTGTGCAGTCTCACCAGTGCCCAGCAATGCAGCCTCACCAGTGCCCATCTATACAGCCTCACCAGTGTCCAGCAATGCAGCCTCACCAGTGCCCAGAAATGCATCCTGACTAGTGCCCAGCAATGCAGCCTTACCAGTGCACAGCATTGCAGCCTCATCAGTGTCCAGCAATGCAGCCTCACCAGTGCCCAGCAATGCAGCCTTACCAGTGCCCAGCAATGCAGCCTCACCAGTGCCCACCTATGTACCCTCTCCAGTGCCCAGCAATGCAGACTTACCAGTGCCCACCTATGCAGCCTCACCAGTGCCCATCTATGTAGCCTCACCAGTGCCCATCTATGCAGCCTCACCTGGGTAGGGGATCAGAGATGAGAGGAAGAGGAAAGCCCACTGAATCATCACGCAGACCAGCGTCACTCCCGCTGTAACAGCTTTCATTCGAATCGCGGGCACCCGCCGTCACACAAGTTCCACCTCCTGGATCGGCTCCTACCTATGATAGACAGCGCTCGTCCCGGCATTGGACAAGTGTGCTGTCTATCAAAGGAGCCAAACTAGGAGGCGTCACTTGTGTGATGGCGGGCACCCGACAATTCAAATTAAAGCTGTTACAGCGGGCGACACCGGCCTGACACCCTCCAGTGTGTTGCACCTGGGGCGTTACGCACCCCCCCCGCCTCAGCACCCGCCCAGAATTGGCACTGCACCTGGCGGTGCCCCTGCAATCCGGGGACAAATCTGGGCACAGACTGGCTCCAGGGACAGTGTTCTCAGTCCGGTGACTGTCCCTGGAAACTAGGGACGTCTGGCCACTGTAATCTATTTGCATCCTCCCATGCCTCTGTGCATCCTCCCAAGCTTCCGTGTATCCTTCAAAGAGAGTCTACTTTGAGCAAGAGACATAATCATAAATGTATAACTTAAACAAAAAGGGGCGTAGTACACATTTGTGTGGCACCCCTGTACTAAGGGACAGGGTCGATGAGTAATGATTATCAACTTTTACCCTCTGCTGCCTGTCCACCAGGTGATCCAAAACCCAGTTACAAAGCAACTCCCAATTCCAAAGAGTTTAGCTTACAAACAAGTTTTTAAAAAAACTTGTTTGTTTTACAAAAAGCATGTGGGCATAATTGTTTTTGTTTTTTACGTAAAACAATACAGAATGTAAGGCCAATGCAATAGCATCCTCCTTATGCCCCGTACACACGATCGGACATTGATCGGACATTCCGACAACAAAATCCATGGATTTTTTGTGACGGATGTTGGCTCAAACTTGGTTTGCATACACACGGTCGCACAAAGTTGTCGGAATTTCCGCTCGCCAAGAACGCGGTGACGTACACCACGTACGACGAGACTAGAAAAGGCCAGTTCAGAACCAAGCGCTGCACCCTTTGGGCTCCTTTTGCTAATCTCGTGTTAGTAACAGTTTGGTGAGAGACGATTCGTGCTTTTTCAGACTCGTGGTTTTCAGATCGTTTTCTGCTGTTCAGTTTGTGCTTGTGGGTTTGTATCTGCTCTTCAGTGCGTGCAGCGAGTACCATTGACTTGTCATTGTGTTCTTGTTCGTTCGTTACTGTTTTTCAGGTTGCTTTTCACAGGCCTTGCTGTTCTCAGTGCGTTCTGTTACTTCGTTCTGAGCAGCCGACCGTTTTCTAGCCATGTTGCGTAGACGTACTCCTCGTAGAGTTCGTGCTGTGCGGGGGCTTAGTGTTGGGGTCCTTACCTTGACACAAGTCCAGTCCATGAACAGGGTGGGGAGGAGTTCATGGACCAAGAATTGGTTGCTTCAGTGTGACCCAGTTCTGTCACATGCCTTTGCTCCATGAGATCCGTGAGAATAATCCTGATGATTTCAGGAACTTTCTCCGGATGACGGACCCCGTATTTCACCGTTTGTTGGCTTTGCTGACCCCTTATATTAGCAGGCAGGATACCTGCATGAGGCAAGCCATCACTCCGGAGCAGAGGCTAGTCGCCACCCTGCGGTACTTGGCGACGGGGAGAAGCCTGCAGGACCTCAAGTACTCGACAGGCATCTCCCCCCAGGCTCTGGGGATCATTATCTCAGAGACTTGTTCTGCCATCATCCAGGTCCTGCAGAAGGAGTATATTAAGGTAAGGTTTTTATCCTTTAATATCACATTTTATTGTATTTAATGTTTGATAATATATTGTATTTCTTTCCTCATTCCCTAATTACCATGATTGGAATATGCTGTGAATGTCCCCTTTGTCCTCATGCATGCTGGATTTTTATGTAATTATTTTTTTGCTCCTTCGTACATATTTGCCTTCACTTACCTCCCCAGCATGGTCTCTCCTGGCCCTATATTCACCTCATGTAGTCACTTAACAATGTATTTCATCAGCTCCATAGTAGTGCTTTACCCCAAACACCCCCTAAAATTTTAAGAAATGTGATTGGTGCTTAAAATTCATGCAGAGTTCCCGAGTTTTTTTGGGGGGGTCCCCAAATCATTTGGAACCCTCCCTCCCCCCAACTGTTAAGTCAGCTGATACCAATTCTCTATCTATCCTCAATCATCTATCTGCTAACTTTGCCAAACCCATACACACTATAGCCATCTCTTTTGTGGTCAGATTTATGGATGAATTCCCCAAAGCATGTAGTGCAAGGGCCTGCCTGAATACTTTCAAATGGTACTGTTTAAAGTTTTTGTATACTATTATTATCTTGATAGGTAATAGCAGAATGTCCAAATGTGCTAAAATGTGTACAGTGTGTATTTATATCTTTGTATTATGACACTTCTTACCTGTCCAGTGTCAATAGTGTAACTAAGGAGGGGCTGGCCAAAGTAATACCCATTATTTAGGCATTCATCTCTCAATGAAGTGGAGAGGGTTACCTGTCCCAGAGTCCCCCCCCTTATAATGTTAGAAATGGCCCAGGAGAGGGGGGGGGGGATCTGATAGTTGGACCTTATACTTTGGTTTTAAAAAATTTCCTCTAATAAATGTTATCTTGATGTTAGCCAACAATGTTTGAGTCTAATCTGCTTTCCCTGTTTATGTGCACAAAGACTAATTTTTTTTTGGGGTTTTGACTCCACAGTTTCCTTCCATGCCACAGGAATGGCAGACTGTGGCCTCCCACTTTGCCCAGCGGTGGGACTTTCCTAACTGCGGAGGGGCAATTGATGGGAAACACGTCCACATCGTCCCACCACCCAACTCGGGGTCGTACTATTATAATTATAAGGGGTTCAATAGTAAAGTGATGTTGGCGGTGGTGTCGGCTACTTATGAATTTCTGTATGTGGACGTGGGGAAGAATGGCCGGATGTCCGATGGTGGAGTCATCGCCCAGATCGAGTTCTACAGGCATCTCCAGAATGGCAGCTTGGACTTGCCACATCCAGAAGACAATGTGGAAGGACTCCCATTCGTCTTCGTTGCGGATGAAGCTTTTGCGCAGGGGGACCATCTTATGCGGCCATTCCCGATGAGGACCCTCACCCTGGACCAGAGGGTTTTTAATTTCCGGCTGGCCAGAGCCAGAAGAGTGGTGGAGAACACGTTTGGAATCATGGCCAGCCGGTTCCGCCTATTTCTTACACCCATACATATGGCGGAGTACAAACTGAATCACATCATCCTGGCGTGCTGTATTCTACACAACTTTTTACGGCAACATTTTGCCAACTATGCTGGCTCAGTTGGGCCTGAGGCCAGAATTCAACATGAATCAACAATGACGGCGCTTGAAAGTGGCCGTACTGGCTTGCCCCCCCTGAGTGCCCGTGATGTCCGGCTAAGATACCTTGAATTCTTTGCGGGTAGGGGGGCTATCAATATGCCAGACAATGTGTAAAACCTTTTTAAAATTTAAAAAAAAACTGAAATCTTTGGTGACATTTACTGCTTGTGTTTTTTTTAGCTGACCCTGACAGAAATGTGGTGAGTCTTGAAAATGGCGTGATTGTGTAACATTACAAAGCACTGTTGGGTGTTATTTACTAAAGGCAAAGACACTTTGCACTACAAGTGCACTTGAAACTGCACTGAAACTGCACTTGTAGTGCAAAGTGTATTTTCCCTTAGGAAATAACCCCCATTGTCACAGAAAACACCAATTAGAGCACCACAAAAGTGTTGGAGCGTTGAGACAATAATCCACACAATCTTGATTAACAATCTTTTTAATAACAGCACAATTACATGTTAATTTCAAAAAGGTTTTTAAAACAAACCAACATGTTTGTTGTTTAACAATTTTTGGGGTCACATTAGAAAAAGTAGAAATGTCCATTTAAGATAAAACAGGCATGTGTAAAACCCACAAGAAAGGCACAAATTTAGAACTTACAAAGTTCACATTTGGTAGAACTTGAAAGCAATATCAGACATGAGTATTTACAAACTGTGTTTGATATTGCGTTCAGATGGGGTGAAGTCACCACTAGAAAACCCAAATTTGGAAGATGCACACAAATTTCCAAATGTCAACATGTGCTAGCTGCCATCACGGCGGATCAAGGGACGCGTTTTGGGGGTGCAACCCCTTCCTCACAGCTACTTATTATTGAGGAAGGGGTTGCACCCCCAAAACGCGTCCATTGATCTCCCGTGATGGCAGATAGCACATGTTGACACACTGTGTGCCTCTTCCAAATTTGGCTTTGCTACAAATTGACATAAAAAATACAAAAAAATTTGGCACAACAAAAACCCAAGGCATTTTGAGGGGTTTTAAATTCTCCCTAAAACATCAATGATGTTCTTCATTTTTTGCTGAACATCATTGATGCTTTTCACGATGTTTTCCAAGTCCCTATTACACCCCATGATCTGCCCAATCAGGATCTGTGCACTTTCACTGGTGAAAGGATCTGGATCCACAACATCACGATCCCCTAAAAAGATAGAAACAAAAAAACACCATGTATTATAAATATGGTGACATCCATCTCTTACCTGAGCCTGTGGTCGCAGACACTCACCTGTTGTGGTGACAATTTCCACCACGTCTTCTTCCTCCTGCTCTGCTGGTCTTCGGTGGATTTCCCCTTCTTCCAGAGGTGGGGGGTCTGTGGTCTCCTCGGATGAGGAGTGTCCTCCGAGTCTTTTATCCCCTATGTACAAAAAAATAGGTATACTTAGCACACAGATATTTGATGGAAGAAATAGGAATATGAAACATTGTTTGGAAGTGGGGTACAATTGTCTGTTTTGGCAGAGTTCCAAGATGTGGCATTTTTCTTGTCCTTTGTCAAGCTTTAATACTTACCTGTCTTGTACAAGCTTCACAGATGGAGACCCCCCTATAGTATACACTGGAGCACCTGTGTTTGGACCCCCCTAATAAAAAGGGTGTTCTTGTGTCCCACACTAGTGCTCCAGCATTCAGATGTGTAAACTGCTGCTGAGTGTCCTCTCCTTACACAGAATGTAGTTGGCATTTCATTATAGTAACAAACCCATCTACACAACCCAATTCTTTTTACACAAGTAGGCCCTAAAAAATGCTGGCAAATGCATATGGCCAAATGAACTATGTTTGATACGAACGAATAATGTGCCCATGAACATGAAAGTTGCCATTTTAAACTGGATAACAGTTAAGAAAAGCACATGGAGTAGCATGAACGTAATAAACATAAAGAATAGGAACACAGGACAACTACTTACTTTTTTGCAGCACTCTCCGGATCTTTCGGTACTGCTCATGCTCTCTTAATTTCAGGTCCAACCACCGCTTCCTGAGCTGATCTTTCGATCGTCGTACCCCAAAATTCCGGTGCAGGCTCTTGACTACTTTCACCATGATCTTAGCCTTTCGGACATTGGGGTTGGAGTAAGCTCCATACTTCCCGTCATAGTCGGCCTTCTACAGGATGTCCACCATCTCCAACATCTCCCCAAAGGACATATTTGATGCCTTAAATCGTCACTACCGGGATCGGGACGTTTCTGCCTCCGGGCTTTCCTCCTCCTCGTTGCTGTAATTAGCACGCACCTGCTCTGACTCCGCCATGTGCTCTTCCCCACTGCGCAGAACGAGAAGGGGCGGGGAAGAGACTAGAATGAACGTCAGGGGCGGGCGGAGTTACACGCATGCGCAGTGTCTATAAAGCGTAACACGCGTGCGTAGTACGTACGATCTGTGAGCGGAGGAAGGAGTATCGGAGGCGCCAATTGTGAAAACGAAGGTAAGATCTAAACTTGGGCTTATACTGCTTCTAAATTGAGGCCTATATTGTAACTATATTAGGACAGTTTCACCTGACATTAGTGTTTGTCTTGTGTTGTGTCTTGCAGAGAAAATGGATGGCTTCAATGACCACAATTTCCTCCCCCTGTTCATAGACAAATACAGGGAGCTGCCCTGTCTGTGGCAGGTGAGACATCCACATTACAACAATAAACAAAAGAGGCAGGCAGCGCTGGAGAAACTGCTGGAGTTGGTGAAGCCGGTGGTCCCCACAGCAACTATCCCCTATTTAAAAAACAAAATTGGTGGCCTGAGGAGCACTTATCTAAGGGAGGGCAAGAAGGTCCCCAGGCTGTGGTACTATGAGACACTGCGATTTCTGTCAGACCAGACTGGAGTCAGGGAATCCCTCTCAACCCTTCCTTCCACTCTTCCTTCCACCCCAGCTGAGGCTTCCGATGTCCAACCTGGGACTTCCAGCCAGAAGGAATGGAGGAGCTCAGCTTGAGCCAGGTATAGCATTCTTCTACAGATTTCTAGTCACTAAATAAATGATGTTTACTAGATGTTATTATTGAGCACTAATTGGTGATGTAATAAAGTGTTTTACATATCAATAGACAGTAGTGGGCACAAAAAATTCGGACAAGAAAGAAAAATGCTGGGCTCAGAATGATAATCTGTTATATTTGTTAACATTCAATTTGCAACAGTCATGAGATGAAAATTGTGTGTGATTGATGAAGAAAAAACTAAAACTATGTCCCTTTTTCATACACAGGAAGACCCCAGCCAGGAGGAGGCTGTGGAATGTGGCACACAGGAGGAGGCTGTGGAATGTGGCAGCCAGGAGGAGGCGGGGGTTAGTGGCAGCCAGGAGGAGGAGGGGCTAAGTGGCAGCCAGGAGAAGCCTGGGACCAGTCGCAGCCTGACAGAATCGCAGGTTCCTCCCCTCCGCCTTCCATACAAAAGACAGAGGAAGGGGAGTCACGTGCAGGATTCAGCGCTCAGGCTCATTCAGGAGGCTTCTGCGTCCCTCAGAGCCTTACCCACTCCTGAAGAGGCCTTTGCCTGCATGGCTGCCACCAAACTGAAGGGCATGCAGGAGGGTCAACGCAAGCTGTGGGAGGACCTTCTGTATAAAGTCCTAAGTAAGGGGGTGAGTGGCGAAATCACACCCAATACCCACCTGAGTGAGTTGGCCCATCCCCCTCCTCCTCCTGCCACAAATCCACCACCACAGCCACAGCGTGGAAGGAAGACCAGAGAGTGATGACCTGGGTTCAGTCTGGTCTGACAAAAGATGCAGTCTCTTGTATGACCACAGCCTGGGGACATAGATGTCATCTGCTGCTTTCATGATCTCTGGGACTTCTGGACCAGACTGCACTCCCTTATGCCGCGTACACACGGTCGGACTTTTCGTCTACAAAAGTCCGACAGCCTGTCCGACAGACTTCCTGCGGACTTTCGGCGGACTTGCAGCAGACTTTCTAACGAACGGACTTGCCTACACACGACCACACAAAAGTCCGACGGATTCGTACGTGATGACGTACACCGGACTAAAATAAGGAAGTTCATAGCCAGTAGCCAATAGCTGCCCTAGCATGGGTTTTTGTCCGTCGGACTAGCACACAGACGAGCGGATTTCGGGGTCCGTCGTAGTTACGACGTAAAGATTTGAAGCATGTTTCAAATCTAAAGTCCGTCGGATTTGAGGCTGAAAAAGTCTGCTGAAAGTCCGGAGAAGCCCACACACGATCGGATTACCAGCCAGCTTTAGTCCGTCGGCGTCCGTTGGACTTTTGTAGACGAAAAGTCCGACCGTGTGTACGCGGCATTAGATATGGACTCCTCAGACCACCAATTTTGCTTGCACATAGTTGATGTCTGTCCTGGGGGCCAAAGGCTTCACCAATTTCAGCTGTTTCTCCAGTGTTGCCTCCCTCTTTGTTTAGTTGTGAGCCCTTACTAAAGGAATTTTTGTTTCAATTATACTCGCCTATGTGTGTTTTCCTTCAAAAATGACAGTTTGTTTGTGAGGAGGCAGGGACATTTCAAAAATACAAAATTAACAAGAGACAACAACACCAAACAATCTCCTTGAGATTAAATAATATAAGATAATAATGGTGTTGTAGTAACTTGACACACAAAACACACACAAAAATATTATGGAGTAAAACAAAAAAAACAAAAAAAAACGTCAGCTTTGGAAAAAATACAAACACACACAAAAAAAATAAAAAATGCCTTGACCAAAAAAAAAAAAAAAAAAGAAATATTTAAAAACCAACAAAAAAAATTGGTCAGATGTGACAAATCTAAATATATTGAGGGAATCACAATAAATAATAAAGAAAGAAGTTTGTGAGAAGTCTGTGTGAATATGAGCAGCAAAACTACTTCATTCTTCTCACATTATAAAGAAGAAGAGAGTGCGCTGTATTAAACTATTTCAAACATTGCAGCCTGACGAAAGTGCTGTATCCATTCCGAACGCTAATTTTACCAGACCGAGTTGTTCCGTCTCAGAATTTCTTCTGAGCATGCGTGGCACTTTGTGCGTCGGAACTGGCCACACACGGTTGGAATTGACGCGATCGGATTTTGTTGTCGGAAAATTTTATAGCCTGCTCTCAAACTTTGTGTGTCGGAAAATCCGATGGAAAAAGTCAGATGGAGCCCACACACGGTCGGAATGTCCGACAACACGCTCCGATCGGACATTTTCCATCGGAAAATCCGACCGTGCGTACGGGGCATTAGACTGATTTTGTCTAAAAGCAAACTGGTAGTAATCCAGCCCCGGGGGAATACTCTGTTAAACATGATTTAAGAATAATCTCTCAAAACCGTTCATTACAATGGGAGTCAGGGTCACTGGGTGATAATCATTAAGGCAGGAAATACTAGACTTCTTTGGGATCAAAATAATTATTGATGATTTCAAGCAAGAAGGCACCACTTTCTGTTCTAAAGAAACATTCAAGATGTTCACAAAGACATCTGCCAATTGAAAGGCACATTTCTTTACAATAATTTCTGGGCTGTTATCAGGCCCTGCAGATTTCTTCTCATTAACCCCCAAAAGCACATCCTGAGCAGAGACTGTAAGTAGCATATCCCTGGTAATGTAGGACAGCTTTTCCCATCTGGGAGGGGAGGAGGGGCCGCAGCACCCTAGGGTGCCATCTGTGGTCATTAGGGATGCAAGGGCATCCTGGTTATGAAAGGCTGTTAGACCAAGCTCCTACTCCTCTGCCGAACTGTACATCAGAACAACAGGAGGTCGGTCAGGACAGTGAAGAGAATGCAGTGGAAGGGGGAGGTAGTGAGTACAGGTACAATACTGCAGTTTTTAAAAAGGCTGTGTGTGTGTATGTATGTATGTATGTATGCTTTTTTAGGGCTTGTTCATAATAGCGGCAAGGACTGTCACTCATCGGAAAAGTGATCCATGCTTGGATTGCTTTTCAGTGGTATATGACAGGTGATGAAGAGGCAATATATTGTCTCCTCACCACCTGTTTTAATCCCCTAAATGCAGCATCACCCTGCCTCAACTGCATGCATTGCACACGGTTGCGGGATGGTTGTAGTGCAGCCACATTTACCTGGGGGTATACTTCCAGCCACACCATGTGTACGTCCCTAGCTGTTGCCACTGCAGCTAAAGGAGGAGAAGTTGGTGGTGGTAAAAAAAAAAGTGTCTCAGCCATGAGATTATACTGTCCCCCAAACCTCACATGTGAATGAGCCCTTGGATCCCATCCTTGCAGCTGCGTGTAGGGCAGCCCATTCATTCCAATGGGTTTCCTTACCCGCAAAAACACAGGGAAAGAAGTCTCATGATTTTTTTTTTTAATCGTGCGACATGAAAAACACACCGTATTTGCCAATGCATGGGGGAACTATTAGGAATTAATGACATCTCTGTGCTAAAGAGAAGTGCGTTTGTTTGCATGTCAGGAACATGTACGATTTTGTGCACATTACCCTACATGCAGTATTGTGAACCAAGCCTTAGACTGGGGTGCCTCAAGGCTAAAAATACTTTTCAAGGGTGCCGTGACTCAAAAAAGGTTGAGAAGCACTGATGTAAGGAACCTAGTAATTATATAATTATTTTGATTATCAAAATGGGCATGAAACTCGTTGAATTCCTCTGGTAAAGAGGCCTCATATTCCCCTCTATCTGCCTGCCTTTCTTTCAAACCTGGATGAGTGAATAGTCTTCCACATGGTTATAGCACTAGTACATCCTGGACCCGTCTCTAGTCTTAGTTTATACCTTTTGCTTAACCACTTCTGGACCAAACCTATTTTTGACACTTGTTGTTTACAAGTTAACATCAGTATTTTTTGCTAGAAAATTACTTAGAACCCCCAAACATTTTATATATATTTTTTTAGCAAAGACTCTGGAGAATAAAATGGCAGCCATTGCAATATTTTATGTCGCACAGTATATGCGCAGCGGTCTTTTAAACACAATTGTTTTGGAAAAAATACACTTTTTTAAATAAAAAAATAAGAAAACAGTAACATTAGCCCAATTTTTTTGCATATTGTGAAAGATGATGTTACGCCGAGTAAATAGATACCTAACATGTTACACTTTAAAATTGCATGTATTCGTGGAACTACGTTACTTAAAGATCTCCATAGGCGAAGTTTTACATTATTAATGGTTACCAGTTTAGAGTTACAGAGGAGGTCTTTTGCTAGAATTATTGCTCTCGCTCTGACGATCGCAGCGATACCTCACGTGTGATTTGAACACCGTTTACATTTGCGGGCACGACTTACGTATGTGTTTTATTTGGTGCGCAAGCACGTGGGGATGGGGCGCATTAAAACATTTTTTTTTTCTTCTTTTTTTTTTTTTTACATAGTCTCTTTAAAATAAAAAAGTAGGAAAAGAGAGGAAAAGGGAACACATAGAACAGGGAGTGTGTGAGCTAGAGGTGCGCATCTTCACTGGTCTCACGATTTGATTACCCTGTCAACGATTTACGATGCATCACGATTACTTTTTTCTTTTTCCTTTTTTGTTTTGTATTTTCCTAATATCTAATTGGGACACCTTGTTTCTCTTTTTACTATGCTGTACTCAAGGTTTTTATTAACTGCTTGCCGACCAGCGCACGACAATGTACGTCAGCACAATGGCACAGCTGCGCAAATGGGCGTACCTGTACGTCCCCTTTAAATCGTGGGCTAGTGGACTAGTGGGCGTGCGATGTCCGCTGGTGGCCCGCAAATGTGACATGGAGAGGCAGAATGGGGAGATGCCTATGTAAACAAGGCATTTCCCTGTTCTGCCTAGCAACATGACAGGAACCTACTGCTCCCAGTGATCGGAGCAGTGATCTCTGTGATGTTCTATTGAGCCCATCCCCCCTACAGTTAGAACACAGTGAGGGAACATAGTTAACCCCTTGATCGCCCCCTAGTGTTTAACCCCTTCCCTGCTAGTGTCATTTACACAGTAATCAGTGCATTTTTATAGCACTGATCACTGTATAAATGTCACTTTTCCCAAAAGAGTGTCAAGTATCCAATGTGTCTGCCGCAATGTCCCAGTCACCATAAAAATCGCAGATCGCCGCCATTACGAATAAAAAAAATGAATAATAAAAATGCCATAAATCTATCCCCTATTTTGTAGACGCAATAACTTTTGTGCAAACCAACCAATATACGCTTATTGTGATTTTTTTTTATATAAAAAATGTGTAGAAGAATACATATTGGCCTAAACTGAATAAGAAATGTGTTTTTTTATATATTTTTTGTGGATATTTATTATAGCAAAAAGTAAACAGATATTGCTTTTTTCAAAATCGTAGCTCTTTTTTTGTTTATAGCGCAAAAAATAAAAACCGCAGAGGTGATCAAATACCACCAAAAGGAAGCTCTATTTGTGGGAAAAAAGGGATGTCAATTTTGTTTGGGTTCAACGTCGCACGACCGCGCAATTGTCAGTTAAAGCGACGCAGTGCCGTATCGCAAAAAGTGCTCTGGTCAGGAAGGGGGTAAATCCTTCCAGGGTGAAGTGGTTAAGTGATGAAAGTCCGTTGAGGCTGGGTTGTTTGGGAGTGACTGTAGTGATAACTGATTGATTCCACAGGTGTGTGGAGCATATATAAAGACACCTCTCCTAACCCCAAGCCTCGCTCTGAAGAAACTAGCCTGGCTAGTGAAACGCATCATAGTGACGTCATCATCACAGAGGCTGTGATGTCTTGATCCAGACAACAGCCACTTGACTTGCCTTGCTGCTCCAACTACCAAACAGGGACCCTAGCAGGCGTGACAGGAGGAGTGTGGATGTGGTGACTGATGTGCTGTAGAGACGGATCCCAGAGTTGACCAGTGAATCTTTTGGTGCTATCGTGGACTGGTGAGATTTACTGGACTATATACCTGCACCTGTTCGAGCCTGATACCACCCTATCTCCCTGTGGCATAGCATCTTCATCCACGGAAGTCCACTGCCTGTCTGTCTTGATCTGCACCAGCTCGGTTTTCTATTTATTGCACACTGAGTGTGCTATTTTCCATGTGAAATCCATTGATACTCGGCCGAGGATCTAACCCAGCAACTCCCTTTTCACACACTCCAGTAAGCTGCTGATTAACTTCATTTCAGATCCCCGGATTTTGATATCATTATGAAAAAGAGAAACTTAAATGGGACTTTATATGAGGACATTTGAAAAAATGTACCTCCATCCCTAATTTGTATACAACAAAAAAGAAAAAGGGGGGTTTTGGGACTTTAGATGAGGCATGCAACTGGGAAGGTAACACAACATAATAATGGTGAGAAAATGGATGCACCATGTATGCGACCACATCGTATTGCATAATAACAAGTTGTGAACAATAGATTATAGTAAATCAGGGAGACTTTATTTCATAGTAATATACATAGTAAAAACATCATAAAACAGCATGATAGCATAGCAGCATATTATAGTCATAATGGTGCCATAGTAAAAAATCATCAGACAGTTTATTGCATGTGACTGCATCATAGTATTAATAATGTCTGGTGATTGGACCACATCAGTGACCAAATGGCCTGCATGTAATAACATATATACAGAATAGTATAATAAAGGATATGAGTAAAAGTTCCATAAACCTGATCCACAATAACATAGTAGCCTAGCAAAATAGCAGCACGATGTGAGTCGCAATGGTGAGGTAAAAAACTCAGACTTATAGTTGTGTGTCTTCACTGTAACATAATAGCAGTGGGTGGGGTCCAAACGGCATAATTTGGTAGAAGTATACAAAGGTTATTGGTGTGAATAGCATCTAAAAGCTCGACGCGTTTCGTGGATCTTTCCAATCTTCAGGAGCAGATGCAATGTAGCTATCTATAAAAATGTATAAGGAGATTATTAAGTAAGTAATTACGTTATTACTTACAAATTTCACTCTCCCTTTTTCCCCCGAATCTTCAAACACCATTACTGCTATATCTTTTGGTTCATTTTTGTACCCACACAACAATTATTCACAATGACAACTATTCTATTTTATCTACGTATTATTTGATAGTCACTTTCAATAGTTTTATATTTATTTTTATAGGTCATGAATATGTGGTTACTAATCTCCTTATACATTTTTATAGATAGCTTATAGTTGTGTGTCTTCACTGTAACATAATAGCAGTGGGTGGGGTCCAAACGGCATAATTTGGTTTGGTTTCATGGATCTTTCCAATCTTCAGGAGCATCTGCTCCTGAAGATTGGAAAGATCCACGAAACGCGTCGAGCTTTTAGATGCTATTCACACCAATAACCTTTGTATACTTCTACCAAATTATGCCGTTTGGACCCCACCCACTGCTATTATGTTACAGTGAAGACACACAACTATAAGTCTGAGTTTTTTACCTCACCATTGCGACTCACATCGTGCTGCTATTTTGCTAGGCTACTATGTTATTGTGGATCAGGTTTATGGAACTTTTACTCATATCCTTTATTATACTATTCTGTATATATGTTATTACATGCAGGCTATTTGGTCACTGATGTGGTCCAATCACCAGACATTATTAATACTATGATGCAGTCACATGCAATAAACTGTTTGATGATTTTTTACTATGGCACCATTATGACTATAATATGCTGCTATGCTATCATGCTGTTTTATGATGTTTTTACTATGTATATTACTATGAAATAAAGTCTCCCTGATTTACTATAATCTATTGTTCACAACTTGTTATTATGCAATACGATGTGGTCGCATACATGGTGCATCCATTTTCTCACCATTATTATGTTGTGTTACCTTCCCAGTTGCATGCCTCATCTAAAGTCCCAAAACCCCCCTTTTTCTTTTTTGATATCATTATACTGACAAATCTGCTGTCCTAGCGCCACATTGAAACTGGGACTGGATGTTATTATTATTATTTTTTCATCTATCAGCAACATTCCCCTTTTTAGGATACTTGATGTGTGACTGTGTGTGTGTGAGCATGTAGGCATGAGCATGGTGGCTGCGAGTCTGTTACTGACAATGTTGTCAATAATTTTACTATGAAATGGTGACGGTATTATGGTTTTATGCAGGTTTATTTAATAAAGCATATTGTATTTTTTCATAAACCCGCTTTACTCCTCATTGATAAATCTCTTGAGGAATCCTTTGTCCTCCCTTTATTATATGTTGCCTTTAGTCTAGAGGAGTTATAGTTCTTAACTGAACGTAGATGGTGCCACAGCTGTGGGTTTTGATTAGAAGCCACACACACACACACACATTTTTACACGGAGGTGTAGCTCATTAAGCTTTATTTCTTCTGTTTATGCTGAAATTACAGGATCTCTTTTGTTCCTTTCCTTGCTTTTGAGCTTCCTCCTTGCTTGACCTTATTTATTGACCACTATTACCATTTCATGTGTTTTTAATTTGTTTGTCATTTGAGTGCTGCATAGTGAATTGGTTCAGTGTCTTTTTAAAATGGCGTACCTTTTGGATGAAAAAACTGAGACTGAAATACAAACTGCATTTTCGCGTGATTCTCCCTCAGAAGACCCTGGGAATTACTCTCTTAAAAAATGATTTAAGAACCATAAAAAAAACTTACTATTAAATATTTAAATAGAAAGCGGGATATTTCTTTGCTAAAATCCCATATCACACAGAGTGTCATTCCTAGAGGTCTCAGAGAAAGAGTGACACCTGCTGGACATCTTCATACTAATCTAGATTCTTGACAGTGTGGGGGAAAAAAAAAAAGCTGCTTAGACTGAGGGTTGGAGATCATGTGATTGATTGTAGAGGAAGAACAATCCCAGCTGATAGAAATTCAGGCTGAGATTGATCAGAGTGGTAAATTACTAAAACCATTAAGGGGGACTCCCAGTTTGATAGACATAATGAACAACCTAAAAAGGAAGTGGAGAGAGCTCAGATAAATCTGAGTTAATAAACAGGAAACATTTTGACAGAATATCCAGTATTGGGAAAAGGATGATATTTTTGATCCTACAGTACAGCCTGATAGAAGTTGCTCTCGACGTGGTAGAGGGAGAAATCAAACCCCCTCTTAATATACTCAATCTTCATCAGATAGTGATGGGGAACCTTTGGACAAGTCTGACACTTTTTTAGATCAGCTAGAAACAGGAGACCACAGTGTGGTCCCAAAGAAAGGAATAGTTAAAAAAAAAAAAACAGACAGAGGAGCAGGGACAACCCCCAGGTGACTTTGGTAAACAAAGAAAAAGGCCAAGAAATCAGAGGAAAAAGTCAGAGGGAGCTAGGAACAAGGACACGCACGAGATAACAGTATCTGAGACCAGCCCTGTTTGTGGAGATATGGAGGGGCAATTGGGTGATTTGAAGGTAGTTAACGTTTTCAACTTTCCCCTCAATCAGCATCACATTTCTCTACTTCAAAAGGGCTTGTCCTTTTGAAGTGTTCAAGGATGTCAGCCTTTTTGTGCGGAAGGTGATATTTAAATATTGGCACAATCATCGCCAAACTGACTCATTTGTGAGTCAGGTGGATAAAGAGGAAGAAGAATTGAAAACTTTGGTATCATTTCTAGAGGAAAATGCTGACAATGATCTAGCTGCTGATCAATCTACGTACCCCCCAAGTTGGAGAAGATCACCTAACATTCAAATTAAATCCACTAAAATGCCCCTACTCTCCAAACACAAATGGATTAGTCTATTTTTAGATCAAGTACAGAAGGACCCAGCTAAGGTTCATTGGAAGTGGAAAGCATGTGTGCGGGAGCCGCTGGTAACGGCACACTCACTGAAGCAACGGCACGTACGTTACATTGCTTCAGTGTGCATGTGCTGATAACATTGGCACATGCAGATACAGGGGATTTCTCCTAAACCGCGCAGTTTTAGGAGATATTCGGGTTTACAACCACTTTAAGGGCAGTGATAAGGGTGGGAATTTAGTTTTGCTGACGGAAGAGATGTATGAATGAGAAGTTATGCGTCAACTTACTGACATAACTACATACCAAAAAATATCTACCAGCCCATTCCCATCCATTGTTGATGCCCTTAATCGCAGGTTGAAACTGACTTGTGAAGTTAGATTGTCTGATTCACTGTCAAAACTCTAGATTAGTATGACAATGTCCAGCAGGTGTCAATCTTTCTCTAAAAAAATAACTGAATTTTTTAATGGTTCATGAATTTAATATACCAACCTTCTATATCATTCCTAAACTCCACAAGTCAGTTAATAATCCCCCCCGGGAGACCGATTGTCTCTACTGTCAAAGGCCCGTTGGAACGGGTGGGTAAATTTATAGATGCCTTTATTAAGTAATTGGTGTGAGAGTTACCCTCCTTTGTGCAGGACACGAGATGTCCTTCATAAGCTTGAATCCATCAACTTTCCAGGGGGAGCCCTATTGGTTGGCATCTACTTCGAATCACTTGATACGTCGATCCCACATGAATGTGGTTTACGGTGAGTGATGCATTTTTTTGAACAGAAATTTCCTGAACTGGGTGCCCACAATGAGTTTGTGGTTGAGACACTCGGGTTCATGCTAATTATTTCCGAATCTTGGGGGTTAACTATAAGCAATTCAGGGGTACCTTGATGGGTGCCCCTTGGGCTCCCTCCTATGCTTGCTTACATTTGGGCCTGTGGGAGGAAGAGGTGGTTTTCCTTTCTTTTTTGTACCTCAGCCATAGTCGTATGTGGCTGAGGTACATTGATTTTTTGATGCTTTGGGGGGGCACTAGTTAACAACTGTCAGAATATTAGATTGACCCATTCCTTTCACCATCAACGGTTACTCTTCCTGGACTTAACAATAGAGGCACTTAGAGGAAGAATCTCTACCAGGACCTATCGTAAAGATACCCCAGCTAACACCTTGCTGCAGGCCACTAGCCATCATCCCCAATCCCTAATTTGTGGAATACCTATGGGACAGTTCCTCAGAATTAAACAAATTGTTCAGTAGAAAAAGATTTCCAAGTTGAAGCAAAGAACATGTATCATAGATTCAGAGAAAGGGGCTCTTCCCATAGTTGCATCAGGAGGGCTAAAAAGAGAGTAATTTAGTGTAAACGTCAGGATCTCCTGCAGCCTAAAAAAGATCCTAAACAAGTGTCCCCCAAAAATAACCCCACTATAATTACCGGTATGGATAACAGTGGAACCAGGTTAAATTAATTTTGCATCAACACTGGCATATACTTACCAGATCTCTAGTGCTTGAAGGAATTGTGGGAGAAAGACGTTACAGCGCGTCGGGCCAAAAACTTGCGGGACAATCTTACCCACTCTGAGTACCGTAGAACATCCGATAGCAATTGGCTAACCATTTTGGCACCTTTGCGAGGCATGCATTCTGTGGGGGGTGCATGATTTGCAAATATGTGGAAAAAACAGACTCTATTTTGAGTTCAGACGGAGAAAAAAAGTTGAGGATCCATCATTTTATCAATTGTTCGACTACCCATGTTATCTATATGCTTACTTGCCCATGTGGCAAAGCATATGTGGGTAAAACTAAAAGGCAACTTAAGATTCGAATCAGTGAACATATTCAAAGATGATGAACAACCCTTTGCCCTGCACTTTATTCAACATCATGGAGGGGAGCCCAGAGGGCTAAAAGTTAAGGGTATTTATAGCTTAGGATCTTAGTTCAAAAAGAAAAGATGTGGATATGTTTAGATACCTTATTTCTGAAAGGGTTAAATACAGAGTGTAATCTATCAGCATTCTTAGAACAATAATGGGTGATCCTTTGCCTATAATTTTAGGACCCTTCCTGCTAGCAATACCTCAGGTAATTGTGTCTCTGACTGAATCATAAAACCTGTGTTTGGATTCTGATATATTTAAACAGTAAGCTACAGTGTAGCGAATCCTCTGTGAATTCTTCATGACATCCTAGCTGCGTTGCCCACTTCTTGTCCCATTGTGATTGTTAAAACATTCTTTTTCCTTTTTTGTTTTGTATTTTAAAATATCTAATTGGGACAGTTTATTTCTCTTTTTACTATGCTGCACTTAAGGTTTTTATTAAGTGATGAAAATCTGTTAAGGCTGGGTTGTTTGGAGGTGACTGTGGTGATAACTAATTGATTCCACGAGTGGGTGGAGCATATATAAAGACACCTCTCCCTAACACCAAGCCTTGCTCTGAAGAAACTAGCCTGACTAGTGAAACGCGTCAGCATGACATCATTATCACAGAGGGTGTGATGTCTTGATCCATACAACAGACACTTGACTTGCCTTGATGCTCCAACTACTAAACAGAGACCCTAGCAGGCGTGACAGGAGGAGTGTGGACGCGGTGACTGATGTGCTGTGGGGACGGATCCCAGAATTGACCGGTGGATCTTTTGGTGCTATTGTGAGATTTACTGGACTATCTACCTGCACCTGTTCTGACCCGATACCACCCTATCTCTCTGTGGCATACCATCTTCATCCGCGGAAGTCCACTGCCTGTCTGTCTTGATCTGCACCAGCTCAGTTTTCTATTTATTGCACACGGAGTTTGCTGTTTTCTATGTGAAATCCATTGATATCCGGCCAAGGATCTAACCCAGCAACTCCCATTACTACCGAGCTATGTCCCTCCTTTTCACACACTTCCACAAGCTACTGATTAACTTCTTTCCAGATCCCCAGATTTTGATATCATTATACTGACAGATCTACTGTCCTAGAACCACATTAAACCTGGGACTAGATATTATTATTATTTTTTAATCTACCAGCAACATTCCCCTTTTCAGGGTACTTGATGTGTGACTGTGTGTGTGAGCATGTAGGCATGAGCATGGTGGCTGCAAGTCTGTTACTGACAACGTTGTCAATTTTTCTATGAAATGGTGAAGGTTATTATGGTTTTATGAATGTTTATTTAATAAAGCATATTGTACTTTTTCATAAACCTGCTTTACTCCTCATTGATGAATCTCTTGAGGTATCCTTTGTCCTCCCTTTATTATATGCATCACGATTACTGCCCGTGGTTTTTATTAAAAAAATTCAAACAATCAGAAAAACTCCATTTTATTTTATCTGTTAAAAAATAAATAAAAAAAAGGATACTACCTGCATGTAGCAAAGTCTGAACACAACAGACAACAGTATTTATTTAGAACAGTAAATACTAAATGGCATAGCCTCCCTTTATATTACACAGCCCCTCTTTACATTAGGCAGGCTCGTTTTTCATTAAACAGCCCCCTTTACATTTCACAGAACCATTTACATTACACAACCCCCCCTTTACATTCCACAGCCCCCCCTTTACATTCCGCAGCCCCCTTTACATTCCACAGTCCCCTTTACATTCCGCAGCCCCCCCCCCTTTACATTCCGCAGCCCCCCTTTACATTCCACAGAACCCTTTACATTCCGGAGTCCGGAAGTGTCTGAAAGAAGCCCAGTTGCTCTGTTAGGAGATTAATACATCAAAAACGTCACTAGTGAGCCTTCTAAGTCACCCTGCACCATAAGATATCTGCTTTCTGGGTCAGAGAGGATCTGAGATGGTGAAAAGGACAAGCATTTAGATATGCAGATGGTGACTCCCCTCGCTTTATCTGGAGTGTTGGACATAAACAATGTAGGATAATGTTTATGAAAAATATTTGGGCTTATACGATACTGGGAAGTGTGTTTCTGGTAGAAACACCATTTCGGCTCCAATCGATTGAAAGTAATTAAAGGCCTTACGTCACCTTTACTGGGGAGTTTAGCCCCTGGACAATATGTGTCAGTATTGAAATGGGCTGCGTGTTCGGTGGACTAGCCATGGACATAAGTAGGGTAATCCCTTACCCTCCAGTCAGTTGGCACACTGCGGGTGGATAGGCTGGCCATGGATGGATTCCTAGAAGGTCTCGAGTATTTGCACTTTTTATTTTTTATTTTTATTATACATGATACAGCAGCGCAACATATTTAAACATTATATAAGACATATGTTATACACAATGGCTTACCTAATAGCAGGTTTGGAGACTGTATAGGAGAACTGGCTACCGATGGCTCTTTGTATTTTCAGAGTGGGTATCCCAAAAAAATAAATAATGTTTTATATATATATATATATATATATATATATATATATATATATATATAAATTCCACGGAGGCTGCAGTAGTCTCCCTCCCTCTACAAAACTCTTTTAAATCTTAAATACTAAACTCCTTTTTTTTTTTTTTTTTGCTTATAAATAACAAACACATTATACTTACCTGCTCTGTGCAGTGGTTTTGCACAGAGCAGCCCTGATCTTCCTCTTCTCGAATCCCTCTTCGGCGCTCCTGGCCCTTCCCCCCTGTTCAGTACCTCCACAGCAAGCAGCTCCATTGAGGGAGAGTCCCAGACAGTCGAGTCCCTCCTGCAACATTGCTGGACCGAGATGGGAACAAGTAAGTTTTAGGGGGCTGCTGGACACAGAAGGCTTTTATCTTAATGCATAGAGTCAGAGCCGTTACAAGGCATGGGCAGAAGGGGCACCTGCCCAGGACAGAGCTTCTCTGCGTAGAGGCAGGGAGCGCACTTGGAGCTCCAGCAGCTCCCTTCTCCCTATTTTTCTACAGAGCCCAAAGACAAGTGCAGGAAAGTAGTGTTCAAACATGATAAGAGAATGTTCACTTCACTGGCTTCCTGATCGCTGTTATCTTCTGTTAGCAGCAAATTGCTTGTGGAATGTGTCTCCAGTTGCTAGACTGCAGGACCTGTCAGCAAAGACTGTATCACCTTACACTATCATCCCGGTTGGACATAAGTGTGAATAGATTTACCACTCTACTTCCCTGCATGCTTTTGCTTGGCTACTCTTAGAGCTCCTTCACATGTATGGAAGTAACTGTTGCTCCTCTGAAAAGATCCATGCTTGGATCGCTTTTCAGAGCTGTTTGAGAGGTGGTGAGGAGGCAATATGTTGCCTCCTCACCACCTGATTTAACCCAATAATTGCCATATGGTGGCCACATTGAACTTTATTCTTTTTAACAGCACCACCCGCTGAAAGCAACATGCTGTTTAACCAGTTCTATCAGTGCCCATCAATGCTGCCAATCAGTGCCACCTATTAATGCCCATCAGTGCATCCTATCAGTGCCCCTCAGTGCAGCCTCCACAGTGCACATTAGTGAAGGAGAAAAACTACTTATTTGCAAAATTTTACAATAGAAACTAACAAAAACATATTTTTAAAATTTGCGGCCTTTTTTGTTTGTTTAGTAAAAAAAATTGAAAACCCAGCCGTGTTTAAAATACCACAACAAGAAAGCTTTATCTGTGTGAAAAAAATGATAAAAAATGTTATATTGGTACAGTGTTGCATGACCCCACAAGTGTCATTCAAAGTGTGTATTTTTAGTGTTCAGGCAGGCAGTTGGTGGGGAGGGGGGTTGGTAAAACCATGACTTTTACTGCCCCCAGTCCCATGTGTGAATCAGCCTTAATGATCCTTTCAAATGGAATGGAGCCCAATTCAATCTACAGGGGAATGTATGAGCACAGCCCATGCAGAATGAAAGCTGAACAGGACGGATGCCAGGTTTTATTTATTTTTTTACATCTGTGCCGTTCAGTTTGCTCAGTAGACACAGGTGGACCCATGAGAGCTCTATGGGCAGCCAGAGCTAAAGACTCCAGTGTCTGTTTACATCAGGCTACTGCCGATGTGTCACGTTTAGGTCCAGACCTGGATGGATTCGGAGATAGGCGGGTGTAAACAGACACAAGTCCATTTACATCAGCCTGTCCATAGGCATTCATGGAAAAATTGACAGGTACAGTAGACCTTATTAAAATGCCCATCTGAAAGGAACCTTAAGCTGGCCATAGAATGCATTAAGATAAAAAACCTTCTGCCTTTACAACCACTTTAAGGTAAGTTTTCATACTACTGAAGGGACCTCCATTTTGACATGTCTAAATTTATAAGCAATGTCCACAGATACTTTCATCACCACAGACCCATACTATCTCCCCTTACAATACTATCTGATATAACCAGAGGCTTGAACACTTTTTACTGGTCCCCTGTGGGCTAAAGTGGGGCTAAATTATGTATACTTACAGATGATTTTCAAATATTTCTTATTTCTTTCTATTAAAACAGGAGCAGTAGACAGAGCTTTAGAATGGGGGGGGGGGGGGTCAGATCTCTTTCTAAGTATTTATTAGACCCCTTTCACACTTGAGGCAGTTTTCAAGCCTTTTAGCGCTAGAAAAAGCGATTGAAAACTGCCCCCCATTCGCTCCAATGTGTGCTTACTCGGGCGGTGCGCTTGCGGGATGTTAGGAAAAGTCCTGCAAGCAGCATATTTGGGGCAGCTTGGCACTCCCAAAACACCCTTGCCCATTGAAATGGGTGCTGCAAAACGGGTCTTCTATCTGTTTTTAAAGGTCCCGTTGTCACGTGACCTAAAAAAAAAAACAGCCTGCTAGTGCCCGAAAAGCGCCGCTAAAGCACTGCAAAAACTACCGGCACTTTAGCGCTGTTTTAGCGACACTTCAGTTTAAAAGAAGCCTTATGGTCTGTATCCCAGCTGGGGCTCTCTTTGATCTGTGACCATTCTCACAAAGAAAGTAGGTCTTAAATTTTAACCACTTCAATACAGGGCAGTTCAGCAGCAAGAGGTGAGAGGAAATCATCCAATGTGAACAAATGGTTTGGTGACTATGGTCTAAGATAGAATTCTCCTAACTTTGGAGAGATTTCCTCTTACTTCCTGTTGTGTATGCAATGCAGGAAGTAAAGGGAAATATTCCCAGCAGGACAGGCAGCAAAAAACAGCCCAAGGATGTTAACCATTCCCTACTCTATCATTCAATGCATTTGACTTTATGTGAGTGAGATCATCCCTTTCTGTCAAGTAGCACCTCAGTTTATTTGTCCACATTTCCAAGGTTGTAAACACTAGAAGCTGTATGTAGCTACTCTTTCACTTCATTATGCCATAAACACGAATAGTTAGTGTATAATGCATAGTGTTCACTGACTCCCAATATTTTTAAATTAGGATGGGCACAGACAATATATAGGTGTGTTGCGTCTACTTTAAAAACAAATAAAGATCATAGAACAACTCATTTCTGTGCTGTAACACTCAAATGCCATTAATGATTTTACAGTGTATATGTAGGTATTTATACAGTATCCATAAGGATTTAAGTTTTCAAACCTCCATATGTATTTTAATTATTTCCATGCACATTCCACAAGGCACTGTGCCTAAAAATTCCTTCTTTGTAGGGTTAGTACTATATACTGTAGCAAGGTCTCAGGCCTCCTTCGGCCTAATGAACCTCCAGGGCCAGAGATAGCTGACATCCTTCTGAATATGGTGGGTTGTAAGACATAGTGGGTGCAAGGTAGTTAAAGTTATTGGGCACCAGACACTTCTTGAATGAAAAAGAGTTTTATTTCCCTTAACAGAACTTTTGGGAGAGAGGGTTGGGGCAGGACACCCTTAGGTAGTTGCAAGATTAATTGACAGACTCCGAGACTTCAACAGGAGAACAGCCATGCAGGGAAAGGCATCCAGCAGGATGCCACATCTGCATGTGTAGGAATGTCTCCTATGGCAACAGTCTTTAACAGTTCCTAACACAAAGTGTAACAGTTCTTTCACTTCCACTACAATCCCTTCTTGTAGTTCTTCAGCCCACTGAGCTCCCAGTGTCTCACTAAGCTAAATGATTCACTGACACTGAATCCCTTGAGCTCCTCCAATCTTCACGGTGGTATCTTCCCCAAGCGTCACCCCCGCTTCTCTGCTGGGTCCCTAGCTTGGCACTCTAGATACCTCTCAAGCTTCACCCCACTGGCCTGCTCGGTCCCTGGCTTTTATTACCTAATGGACAAAGATATAGACCTTCCCATTTTGCAAATTGTTGCACACAGGGGGTTGTCTATCTGTTGACATGCCCATGTGGTTGTTTCTATGTGGGCAAAACAAAGCTGGAACTACACGTACGGATGGGTAGACATATAACTAGCATGCGTACTTGCAATCCCGATTTACCCCTAGGCAGACATGCCCGGGACATACATCAGGGAAATTTCCCTAAAATCAAATTTCTGGTACTCGACCGGGGGCATCCCAGTAGTAGGGGGGTCAATTGGGACAAGATCCTACTACAAAAAGAGACCAGGTGCATAGTGGCCCTACAAGCCACGTCACCACCGGGCCTAAATGACTGCATTAGCATCGGCCGTTCCTGGAGGGATTTACATCTGGAACATGGGAGGGTCAGGGATAAAATGTCGGGAGTTGACTTGGCTACAGCATTCCCCCTCTCTTCTATTTAGCTATCGGCCGTTCCTGGAGGGATTTACAGAATATGGGAGGGTCAGGGATAAAATGTCGGGAGTTGACTTGGCTACAGCATTCCCCCTCTCTTCTATTTAGCTATCGGCCGTTCCTGGAGGGATTTACAGAATATGGGAGGGTCAGGGATAAAATGTCGGGAGTTGACTTGGCTACAGCATTCCCCCTCTCTTCTGTTTTGCCATAGTGGTAGACACCCATAACACCCTGGGGTTTTTCTACCTACTATTGCAACCTTTAACCAAACTTATCTCCTTTTCTCTGTTTTTTGCATTTCCCAATTCCTCTGTGGGTATGATCTATTTTTAGGTCCCCAATTGAGAAACTACACCACCATTTAAACGATGGATGGATGAATTAAGGGAGAGGAAAGAACAGACTTTAATAAACAGTTTTGTGAATATTTACACTCTATGGTCCATATACATCTGGGGCTCTATACCTGCAGGGTTTATCATTTGTTTTTTTGTTAGTACTGACTTATTGGATAAAATTTTTGTCTATATTGGTTCATTTGTTAGTCATTATACATGGATAGCTATTTTTTTTCTACTAAAACTCTGCCGGATATATGTCCCAGGGAACAT
This sequence comes from Aquarana catesbeiana, assembly GCF_042186555.1. Taxonomy (NCBI): domain Eukaryota; kingdom Metazoa; phylum Chordata; class Amphibia; order Anura; family Ranidae; genus Aquarana; species Aquarana catesbeiana. The sequence continues at coordinate 671,811,386 of NC_133325.1, forward strand.
ATCCAGTTTGTTGATGTTTTCATATGAAATAAGTTGGGTTGCTGTATTTATTTATTTCCACTAGATGGCGTCAGATGATTGGGCCAATCTCTCTTTGCACAAGTGGTTCTGCACCTACCTTCTCTTTTTTGTTGATACACTATACATTTTCCTACTTACTTATTCTTGCCATTCTTTCTCATATTTTTTTTATTAGTATTGCGCTTTATAGGCACTTTACTAGTCCCCCTATTGAGTCTGCTGATGAGGTCTAGGAATGAGCGCTCTATATTCACTTGGAGGAGCCGTACTACGGTGGCCCCTCCCTTCTCTCTCAGCTGATCTGTGCACTCCATGAACGCTGCGTTCCACCACTGACAACGTCAGTGGGAGTGACGCATGCACGCGGCCTCTTTCCCCATTCCAATCATTGCTGCACACACTGGGGCGCATGCACTGGCGTCACACACCAGCATATAAATACAGGAAACTAATCATTCCATCCCAGGCACATGCCAAGCTACAGCACGCTACACGCCAGACAGCGACACTTTCAAGTAGGTTTTTGCTACCTTGGGGATTTGAATTCATATTGAAACTTGTTTATCTTTCATGATACTTACCTTATGCATTGGTATATGTAGGACACACCGTTCCAGGGACATCTGGATATTTATCCCTTGGTCACTCAGCTAATATTCCAGGCTCCAGTGACTAGTTGTCCCCCATATTCCTATGGGTACTACATTGGCATAGACCACAGGATTGGTACGTTTTCTCCCCTTTCTGTCTTTTTTCTTTTTGGGTTATTTTGAACACATCTACTCTGCTGCTGTCTATTTTATATACATCCTGTTTGCTTCTTCTCTGAGTTCCTCTTTGGCCCCCGCTTATTCCATCAGGTCATTTTCTTCCCCCCTTTATGAGTGCAAGGATACTTACCGTGGGCCATGTCCTGTCTATCATATTCTTTTTATCACCAGCAGACTTTTTTATTTTTATTTTATTTTTATTTTTTTATATTTAAATACATATATCTTTATTTATTTTTCTCCAGTAAATGATTTTTTCACTTTTTCGTTTTTTTCTTTTTCCTTTTCTTTTTTTACCCATCCCTGAGAATGCTGTGGGGCGTCTCTTCCGTTACTCAATTTATTCCCCTTTTTTTTTCCACCACGCAGACATTGCAGACACTACGCATCTAAGAGTTGGTCCTTTTTTTCATAGTCTGACAGCCACGCAATACTATTATGGACTCTTTATCTTCAGTGCCTACTTATGCATGGAACCATCAAACTGGGTATGTGTATACTCACTGTTTAATTATGTACTCCTCGCCCCTATGTTTATTCATCCACATTATATTACATCTTTTGTATATGGCTAATGGTCTCGCTTTTAATACTATTTACACTCCGATTGTATGTACTGTCTGACATATCTCTTTGTATTTTAGAACCAATATACATGTAAAAAAAAACGTTTCGAACCCTCAGCCCCTGACAAAGGTATCTGAACACTTCATACCGGAAGCGCATCGGGCATTAGGGCATTCACATTGTATGACGTTCATGTACACAGTTGTTTGTTTTTGTTCTGTTTTTTCATGTGAGACTTGTTGTGCACTCTTGTCATGTCTTGATTTCACATGTATTTTATTCTATACTATTAAAGATTATTTTTTTATATATTATTGAGTGGATGGTCTGTTAAAGTCCCATGTGAGGGGGTGTTTTTCCTTTGTTTCACTTCCACTACAATCCCTTCTTGTAGTTCTTCAGCCCACTGAGCTCCCAGTCTCTCACTAGACTAAATGATTCACTGACACTGAATCCCTTGAGCTCCTCCAATCTTCACGGTGGTATCTTCCTCAAGCGTCACCCCCGCGCTTCTCTGCTGGGTCCCTAGCTTGGCACTCTAGATACCTCTCAAGCTTCACCCCACTGGCCTGCTCGGTCCCTGGCTTGACACACAAGGCTGCTCTGCAAGTGTCACCTCCATTGGTTGGGTCCCTGGCTTGATACCCACTGAAGATCTCACCATCCCCGGTTGGTGAGAATACTGCTCCGGTACTTGCTTCAGTTACTCACTGTGGTCCCTGGTAATAAGGTGGATGGTCCCTTAGTGGCAACAGCTTCCTCTCTACCTCTGACCATGACAGGTTCTCTGGACGACAGAACCGTCACTTCTGGTTGGATTGCAAGCCGCAATCCCAACCCTGTGCTGTTCTCTCGCTTCTGGATAGACCCTCAGACAGCCTAGCAGCCAGTTGTGCCCGGGATAGGCCCAATCTCTGGCCTAGCAGCCTGGACAGTACAACACACATCCATTGCAGCAATTACATACTTAGAGTGAAGTCAATTAATCTTTAACAATTAGCCAAGGTAGCTATACCTGGCAAGTAAATTTAGGAGCAACCCTTCCTAGACACCAGGGCTACATCACTATACAATACAAAAAAACAATTTAAGTCTGGATGCACAATGCTTATAAACATATTAGTGTCAACCATGCTATGCACTGTTAGATTGTAAGCTGTAACGGACAGGGCCCTCTTATTCCTACTGTATTAAACTGTACTATAATTGTACTGTCTGCCCTTATGTTGTAAAGTGCGGCATAAACTGTTGGTGCCTTTATAAATCCTGTATAATAATAATAAATCAGGTGGGCCTTTAGGCATTTAAAAGCATATTTTTACATATTGCCCAAAACACACAAAATCATGAGAGTTTGCATTTTGCCCTAACCTACAGTGCCTTGCAAAAGTATTCACCCACCTTTGGCATTTTTCATTTTTTGTTGCCTTACAACCTGGAATTAACATGGATTGTTTGAGGATTTGCATCATTTAATTTACAGAACATGCCCACAACTTTGAAGATGTTTTTTTTTTTTTTTTATTATTGTGAAGCAGCCAACAAATAGGACAAAATAACAGAAAAAGTCAATGTGCATAACTATTCACCCCCCTAAAGTCAATACTTTGTAGAGCCAGCTCCAAGTCGCTTTGGATAAGTCTCTATGAGCTTGCCACATCTTACCATTGGTGTTTTTACCCATTCCTCCTTGCAAAACTGCTCCAGCTCCTTCAAGTTGGATGATTTGCGCTTATGAACAGCAATCTTTAAGTCTGACCACAGATTTTCTATTGGATTGAGATCTGGGCTTTGACTAGGCCATTCCAACACATTTACATGTTTCCCCTTAAACCACTCAAGTGTTGCTTTAGCAGTGTGTTTGGGGTCATTGTCCTGCTTGAAGGTGAACCTCCGTCCTAGCCTCCAATCACACATAGAGTGGTACAGGTTTTGCTCAAGAATATCCCTGTCTTTAGCACCATCCATCTTTCCCTCAACTCTGACCAGTTTCCCAGTTCCGACTGCTGAAAAACATCGCCACAGCATGATGCTGCCACCACCATGTTTCACTGTGGGGATGGTGTTTTTTGGGTGATGTGATGTGCTGGGTTTGCACCAGACATAGAGTTTTCTTTAATGGCCAAAAAGTTCAACTTTAGTCTCATCAGACCAGAGCACCTTCCTCCATACATTTTGGGAGTCTTCCACATGCCTTTTCGCAAACTCAAAAACGTGCCATTTTGTTTTTTGCTGAAAGTAATGGCTTTCCTCTGGCCACTCTGCCATAAAGCCCAACTCTATGGAGCGTACAGCTCCTTGCACGGTCCGTGAGTTTTGGTGTGCGGCCATCTCTTGGCAGGTTTGCTGTTGTGCCATGTTCTTTCCATTTGGTTATGATAGATTTGATGGTGCTCCTAGGGATCATCAAAGATTCGGATATTTTTTTTTTATAACCTAACCCTGGACTTGTACTTCTCAACAACATTGTCCCTTACTTGTTTGGAGAGTTCCTTGGTCTTCATGGAAGTGTTTGGTTAGTGGTGCTTAGGTGTTGCAGCCTCTGGGGCCTTTCAAAAAGGTGTGTATATGTAATGACAGATCATGTGGCACTTAGATTGCACACAGGTGGACATCATTTCACGAATTATGTGACTTCTGAAGGTAAGTGGTTGCACCAGAGCTTTTTATGGGCTTCATAACAAAGGGGGTGAATACATACGCACATGCCAATTATCCGTTTTTTATTTCTGAAAAATTGTTTCATGTATATATTTTTCTAATTTTACTTCACCAACTTAGACTATTGTGTTCTGATCCATCGCATATAATTCAGATTAAAAAAACATTGAATTAAAGGCTGTAATGTAACAAAATAGGTAAAAAGCCAAGGGGGTGAATATTTTTGCAAGGCACTGTATATCGTTACAGACCTCCATGACTGGAGGGAGGACCCACAGTGCCTAACAGGCGATAAGCTATGGGACGCCCCTGGAAGTGTCAGATACAGTGCTGCTAGCTCTGCAAGACAGCAGGGATTGGAAGCACTACCCCTGCAGCTGTTGGCATTTTTAAAGCAGTGATGGGGCCGATTTGTTGAATACATAGCTGCATTAATGTGTGTGCCTTATACTGATCTGGAGTTTAGAGTTAACATCAATTCAAATTAAAAAAAAAGTAACCCAATTTTTTAAAATACATTTATCACTATTTTGAAAACAATCTTCTTACCTTCTAAATTGTAATGTTCACCCATCTAATCAATATTTTAGCTAAAGAAAACATGACTGTTGTTCTTTTTAACCAATTCCCCACCGCCACATGCCGACGGGTGCGCAAAAGGGGCGTACCCGTACGTCCATTCAAAATCCCGGGCTAGCGGGCGCGCTCCGCGGGAGTGTGCCCACGGATCCAGATGTCTGCCGGTGGCCCACGATCACAACGAGGAGAGGCAGAACGGGGAAATGAACGGGTAAACAAGGCATTTCCCTGTTCTGCTCAGTGACATGACAGGGATCTACTGCTCCCTGTCATCGGGAGCAGTGATCTCTGTCATGTCCTAGGTAGCCCATCCCTCCTACAGTTATGAACACGCTGAGGGAACACATTTAACCCCTTGATCGCCCCCTAGTGTTTAAGCCCTTCCCTGCCAGTGACATTCACACAGTAATCAGTGGCTATTTTTAGCTCTGATCACTGTATAAATGTCAATGGTCCCAAAATAGTGTCAAAAGTGTCTAATCTGTCCATCGCAATGTCACAGTCACGATAAAAATCGCAGATCGCCGCCATTACTACTAAAAAAAAAAAAATAATAATAAAAATGCCATGAATCTATTCCCTATTTTGTAGATGCTATAACTTTCACTCTTTTTTTGTTTATAGCGCAAAAAATAAAAAACGCAGACATGATTAATTACCACCCAAAATAGTATTTTTTCATCATACTTACCTGTAAAATCCTTTTCTTTGAGTACATCATGGGGCACAGAGTCAGGCTAATATTCATTACCTACTGGGTTGTACTTCATCATTAGGTGAATGGACACTGGTAGACCAAAGGTCTTCGGACAGGAAGTGATCCACTATATAACCCCTCCCATACAGGAAGTACTTTAGTTTTGTAGCAAGCACTAAATCCTCAAAAAAGAGGGGAGGGATCTCTGTGTCCCATGATGTAATCAAAGAAAAGGATTTTAAGTATGACAAAAAAATCCTATTTTCTTTTTCATACAACATGGGACACAGAGTCAGGCTAATGTTCATTACTTGCTGGGATGTCCCAGAACAATAGCCTTGAGAGGAGTGAGACACCCTGCCAAAAAATAGCAATCAGAACTTATACGGCAGCCCGCAGTACACTGCGGCCGAAAGCCAAATCCTCAGCTGCTCGAACATCCAATTGATAAAATTTTGTGAACGTATGCACTGAAGACCAGGTAGCAGCCTTACAATTCTGAGCCACAGATACCTGATGGCAAAAAGCCCAAGAGGTTCCTACACCCCTGGTAGAATGAGCTCTCACCCTAAAGGGGGGAGCTTTATGTTTCATAATGTGTGTGTATATGATCAAAGACAAACTATTCCTAATTTGTACTTCAAAAAAGAGAGGTGGAACATCAGCCAATTGGCCTGTGATAAACATAAAGTCAATGGATGAATGTCTATAAGTGAGATATAATGTCCCGCAGCACAGGAAGGTGAATATACTCCGAAGTCTGGTGGTGTTCAAATAATTATCCGAAATTGAACTTCACAGAAACCGGACCATAACCACGAGATGAAGCAATCATGGAAGAAATGGTATGTAGAAAACTCTTACCAGATCCCGTGGATTCCCGTGTCAACGACAGGGAATCACATGAGCAATGTGCCACCCAGGGCGTGGAAAGGGACGTCCTGTCACTCGAATCCTCTAGGCTGGAATCTGCATGAATCTCCGGGGGCCTACAGGCAGGTCCTCACAGCAAACAACCAGGATATGAATCAGGAGGGCAAAGACGTCACTTGTGGAGCTGAAGTAGGCACTTGACCTCATTAGGAAGGTATATGGAAAGAAAAGATATGCCTCCATATGGTGCAGATAAAAAAGGGGGTATTTTTATTTCTAAAAAAACACCATTTACAATTAAAAAAAAACGTGATCACAATGCATTAAAATAAGTGGGCAACATGAAGGGTGGTATATGAGCCCGACGCATTTCGACCTAGGGGTCTTCAACAGGGGCATAAAACATCCACTCCAGGTTGCCTGTATTTATAACTAAAACTGTCTAGAAAGGACCAATTACAGTGAGTGCAAATCAAGCCATTTTCATTGGGTGAGTGTAATCACCTGATCGCACTTGGGAAAACAGGAAGTAATAGCCTAATCCTATTGGATCTGTGCAAACCTCTCATATCGCCCTGTGTAATGGAAAAAAATTGGAGCCAATCACAAAAAAGCCCAGGGGTAACTGAAGGGTCTCATGGCCAATGATGGATTCGCACACAATGAAACTTCATGTCGGGAGACACCACTGTTGACAGTAGGAAGTATTTTCTGACAATAACAGTGCAAGGGGCCAATAGAAACATAGGAGTTGTGTGACAGGCGGATCAAACAGCCAATCGGATAGCTGACTGCAGTTCCGCTCCGACGTACGCTGATTAGCACGTCTAACTAGGGGAAATGACGTCACGCTGGGAGGTGCACCCGGCGTGCATCTCCCAATTGGTCCGGCGGCCAATCAGAGAGCGAGTGGGAGATTGCGCTCAGCCAGCCGCCAGTGCACGTGTCAGACTAAGGGAAATGACGTGGCACCTGGAAGCATCAAATCCTCATCACGTGATCGGCAACGGGAACCATGCAGGGCCAAGGAGAATTGAAGTCGCAAATGCGGAATCCATTCTCCCTGGTTACACTGCGCATGTGGAAACAAAAGTAAACATCAAGGTAACCTGACGAGAATGCCTCAATAGAGGGGATGACCAAATGTCACTGAAAGGGGCAGCACAATTCAAATGCTGAGGAAATGTGAATAATCAAAGCATCAAACCATAAATAAATATATAAAGAAAAAGAACTGAAAGCAATCATTAAAGGAAGTTAATAATACATTCCCTAATGAATGACCTCATGGTATAGGACTCATGGGCAATTCAAGACCTTTGTAGAAAATATTCTGAATGACATGGATCTTACAAAAATAGCAGACCCTAAATTAGGGACTAATTGTATAGAAAAGAACAAAGGGGAAATTAAGAGTGGAAAAATAAATATTAAATAATCAAGATTGGTTAATGAAAGAGTTGAGGTCCCACTCCACGTTCAACCCGAACGGGAAGTAGGACCTCAACTCATATATCCAGTAAGTCTCGAGGCGTGAAATGCCCCGAAAACGTGACTCTCCCCTCCACTGAGGGACAAACCTGTCGATGACCTGAAATAAAGTCCAAGTAGGGTCTCTATTGTGGCACCCTAGATAGTGCCGAGGTACTGTATGTTTACTTTTGCCCTTCTTAATGCCAGCCACATGCTCGTTGACTCTGGTAGAAAAAGTCCTAATAGTGCGACCAACATACTGTTTAAGGCAGGGGCAAGTCACTAGATAAACAATATATTGTGAAGTGCAAGTGGTGAAATGCTTCATATGATATATACGGGAAGTGACAGTGGATTTAAAAGTGGTATTTTTGCGTCTCCCTCCAATATTATGGCAACACACTTTGCATCTACGGCAAGGGTAATAACCCTTGCATTCCTGAAAAAAGGAAACTTTCTTGGGGGGATCTATTATATTCGGAGCGATTTGTCCCTGAATAGACCGTGCCCCTCTGAAAACGACAGCCGCTTGCTCCGGTAGAATCCGGTAGAATGGAGCTAAGAAGCCTGTCGTTTAGGAGCACTCTCCAATGTTTCTTTAGAATGGCCTTAATCTGTTTAGCCTGGGTAGAGTGGGTGGTAAAAAATGACCATTTGAACTTAGGCCTGATCGCCGGATCTTCGCAGATCTAGACAAATAAACCTTGATTGCCCATTCAACGTCCAAAGAATGCAGTCGTCTCTCTTCCGCCAAACGAGGCTGAGAGAAAAAAGAAGGCAAAATAATGTCCTGATTTAAATAAAAAGGCCGACACCACTTTTAGCAAAAAGGATGGAACAGGTCGAAACACGACTCTGTCATGGTGAAGGATCAAGTACGGTTCCCTGCATGAAAGGGCTGCCAACTCTCACACCCTTCTAGCCGAGGTGACAGCCATCAGGAAGGCTAGCTTGCATGACAGCAAGTCTAATAGAATTTCCTTAATAGGTTCAAATGGTTGTTTCTGTAACAGAGACAGCACCAAGTTCAAGTCCCAAGAACACATAGGTGACCTAATGGGGGGGAAGCAAGCGAGTTGCCCCTCGCATAAAGGTTTGGATCAGTGAATGGGAGGCTAAAGGCCTTTGGAAGAATACCGATAGGGCCAAAACTTGACCTCTGATTGTACTCAAAGCCAATTTGATTTCCACAGCTGACTGTAGAAAAAGAGAGAATTCTCCCAATCACATATTTCTGAGGATGCCATTTTCTGGCTTCACCTCAAGCAATATAAGTCTTCCAGACCTTATGATAGATCTTCAGAGTGACAGATTTTCTAGCATTCACTAGAGTAGACAGCACTGGTCCCGAGATGCCACGGTCCTTTAACACCCTGGCTTCAATAGCCATGCCGTCAAATTTAAAGACTGTAAATTGGGGTGGAATACAGGACCTCGAGACAGTAGATCGGGGCGAAGTGGAAGCGTCCATGGCCCGTCTATTGTCAGTCTCACAATCTCCGGGGAACCAGGGCCTTCTGGGCCAGGCTGGTGCCACCAGAATGACTGAAACCCCCTCTCTCTGAATCCTGCGCAACAATTGTGGAAGGAGAGGGATCAGAGGGAAAGCATAAACCAGGGAGTACTGGCTCCATGGAACTATCAGAGCATCTGCTCCAATTGCCAGAGGATCTCTTGTTCGAGACACAAACTGCTGTAGCTTGTTGTTGAACCTGGATGCCAGTAGGTCGACCTCTGGCCATCCAACGTTGGCAAATTTCCTGGAACAGCTCTGGGTGTAGAGACAATTCCCCCGGGCAGATCTGCTAGCAACTAAGATAATCTGCTTTCCAGTTCTCTACTCCCGGGATATGGACTGCCAATATAATTGGCACATGTCCCTCTGCCCAGGCTAGTATGTAGTTCATCTCCTTCAGAGCTGAACGACTCCTAGTACCGCCTTTGTGGTTTATATAGGCCACTGCCATGGCATTGTTGGGCTGAACCCTGATGGGGCAGTCCTGAAGCTCCACCGTCCAGGAACGTAGGGCCAGACGTACTGCCCGTAATTCTAGGACATTGATGGGCAGGGTCTGCTCTGTCCCTGACCATTTCCCCTGAGCTGTGAGCCCATCTAGGGTCGCTCCCCAGCCTGAGAGACTGGCATCTGTAATCAGTACTCTCCAAGTTACCGGGAGAAAGGATTTTCCCTTTCGCAGGTTCTGATCCTGCAACCACCAGTTTAGGCTTAATCATGCCCGAGGAGATGAACACATTGGATAATCCAGGGCTTTTCTTCCTCTGTTCCAAGCCAACAAGATGTCTTGTTGTAAGGGCCTGGAATGGAACTGGGAATAGGGTACTGCCTCGAAGAAGGATACTATCCTCCCTAGAAGACTCATACAGAGCCGAATGGAGGGTTGTCTGGTGCCCCTTATCTGACGCACCTGATCCTTCAGGGCACAGATCCTTACAGGTGGCAAGAAAACTCTTGCTTGGACCATGTTTAGGATCAGACCTAAATACTTTAGACTTTGAGCTGGTCTCAAGGCTGACTTTTCGGTATTTATGATCCAGCCTAAGCTTTTTGAATACCGCACTGTGTATATTATGCTCTGTTCTAGAGCCTGTATTGAGTGATCTCTGAGCAGGTCTTCCAGATACTCGAGCACCAGGATCCCTCGGGCCCTTAAAAGACCCGGTACTGGTGCTAGGACCTTTGTGAACACCCAGGGAGCTGTAGCAAGCCTGAAGGGTAGAGCCACAAACTGAAAATGACCTTCCTCTACTGCAAAAGGTAGGAACCTCTGAAGAGGCTGAAAGATAGGTACATGTAAATACGTGTCTTTTATATCGATGGAGGCTAGAAAGCCTCCCCTCTGGAGTGAGGTTACTCCTGAGCAGACAGACTCCATCCGAAAGGACTTTATCAATAGATACTTGTTCAGGGACCTTAGGTCCAAAATGGGCCTTGTGTCCCCGTTTGGTTTCTGAACCGTAAACAGGTTTGAGTAAAACCCTGTGCCCCTTTCGAATACAGGAACCTCTACAATCACTCCTTGATGCACTAGATAATTTAGTGCCTGAAGCAATAAGTTTCCTTTTGGAGGATCCGAGGGAACGCTGGATCTTAGAAATCTCGTAACTCCAGCTTGTAACCGCGAGATATAATTGAGGTGACGCACTCGTCCTGAATTGTTGTTTTCCAAATATCCGCAAAGTGCAGCAGCCTTCCCCTCACCCAATAGAGTGGGGGGGTCCCCTCAAAAGGAGGGCTTGGTGCTGGTTTTAGAAGAATTTTGGACCCAGGGCCAGAAAAGGAGGCCAGAGTCAGGATCAAAAGCATCTGCGACTGAGAAGCAGACATCGACTGGATATCTTCTTGTCCAGATTGCTTGGAAGCAGACTCATCTGCTGGGCACTCCACCGAATCCTTAGCTTTAAGCTTTTCCCCATCCTCAACCAATTCCTGCTCCAGACTAGGAGGCTCCAGGGAGGGGGATCTGTCACGCTTCCTGCCACCCTGTGGGATGGAGGCAATCATGCCAGCAATCCTGTGCTCTAACCTGGCTAGGGCTGAGGACAGCAGCTTTGACTGTAGGCACAATACCAGACAGCGGTTCCGATTGCCCGGAAGCCTCTGGTCCTTCAGGGGATACAACACTAGGGATACGACTAACATCCCTGGTGTTAGTCCCACTCCTCTTTTTGGAAGACATTTAATAGCCACAAAGAGTACTTGGTTGTAGTATTAAAACACCTCAGAAGGGAGACCCTTTAATAGGGCTCAACAAGCCCCTATGCAACAATCCTGCTAAGCACCTTTAGCCTGCTAAGCAACACCTGGTGACTTACGTGACCCGGGTAAGGAAAAATAAATCGCTGCAAGTGTCCATTCAGAGGCTGCTCTGTGTCCCACAGCTGTCTTCTGGAAGCATCACATGCTTGGCTTACACAGCTTAAATAAGCTGGGTGTGCGCCGGAACATTCTGTGCGTGTGTGCGCACGCACATACGCAGTCCCGGCGAACCGGCGTGACTGTATTCACATACGACGCAAATCTTCGTGCGCCCAGATAAAGGCTATTGAGCATGTGCGGCTAAGCAGCATGCGTCATGGCCACCAAACAAACTGCTGAGCACAACGGCACACTTGCGAATGCATGTGCGCCATGGTGAACCAAGGCAAAAGGGGGCACCGTCGTACACCATTATACAGGTAAGAAACAGCCAGACACAAGCAAAAAAGGTACACTTTGCAAACACCCACAGCTAGCCCGGAACTCCCCCTTATGGTCACCACACACAGGTGTCCAGTTTTTAGCTAGCTTGACTGATTGTTACAATCACTTGTTACACCCCACATTAATAAAATAAAGGGGTTTCACTTACCCGTCCAGGCGCAGGGCCACTTAGAAACTAAGGGCCTAATCTTCATCCTTCACAAGAGGTTCCTGTCACTTGGACCTTTAAGGACTGGGTACCCTTTTCATGTTTAGGGTCCACTCCCTTGGACCTGTACAGCACCCTGCAGGAAATGCCTTAGCGCTGTAGTGTCCAGGGTTTCTACTCCACAGGGTCCAGCACCTGGAGGCTACATTACAGGCAAAACCTCTCAGGATCTTGAGTCTTCTTCCCGAGGCTTGGGTACCATTTATCTAAGCATAAAAGCCTCTGTCAAATGGATCTGATCGGTCAATCCCTTGATTCATTTTGGAACCATTTGTGGGACTAGAGACCTGGAGCTCAGAGAGCTCAAACAAACCGTGCCATCCACCTTGCAGACACTGGTATTAAACTAAAGTACTTCCTGTATGGGAGGGGTTATATAGGGGATCACTTCCTGCCTGAAGACCTTTGGTCTACCAGTGTCCATTCACCTGATGATGAAGTATAACCCAGCAGGTAATGAATATTAGCCTGACTCTGTGTCCCATGATGTATGAAAAAGAAAGAAAGCTCTATTTGTGGGAAAAAAAGGACGTCAATTTTATTTGGGTACAATGTCATATGCCCACGCAATTGTCAGTTAAAGCTACGCAGTGCCGAATCGCAAAAAATACCCTGGTCATTAAGGGGGTAAAAACTTCCGGGGTTGAAGTGATTAACATATAATGCATTACAACTATGGAAATGCAAATGAGTATTACCCTTTAGTACAATACCACCCATTAGGCAATTGTTCAAAATTTGGATAAAGGCCACAGCTACTGATATTTATAATGAAAAAGACCACATAACATTTATGATGAGGCCCCATAGACAACAAAACATTGTCGTGAAATGCGTGAAATTGCTGCCAACTACTGGTGCTTCAATAAGTGAACATTGGCCAAGAAAACTAAAGGAACTAAATATAAATACAATGATTTCTTAGTACAGAAAGTGAGACCACAAAATGTCAATGTATGGAATATCTTTATTTGAATTGAATCAAATAAGCTGTAGCAGCGATATTTCTGAGAGGTCAAATTCGTCAGAAATACAATCAGAATATCAGTTTGGTAAATTTGTTTTATGTAAACTAAGTAATTCAGTTGAATAATAAATACAATGTTTACTGTATGTAAAATAAATGGATCAGTGTATTAAAGCACTACCCCAGGCAAAGCTTTTAAAAATAAAAATTGATCCACAGATTGCAAAATTCACCTTTAATCCAGACAATACTCTTTTTGAAACAAGATGTCCACAGTTTCATGTTGAATGATGCCCAGCAATACCCACCCTAAAATACTGTGGAGATACCATGCGTGCAGGGTCTCCTGAGCCCACCCCCTGAGAGGACGTCACCATGGCACCCTTTATTCACAGCATAATAATGAAGAGTGACGCTCGTCATGTCAGCACCACTGTCTGAATTATCCAGGACTACCCACCAAAGAGAGATCAGAAGAAGAGGACCCTGAGCATCTTGTGATAAGCCAGAAGACTTCGGAGAAAGGGAAGAAAAAAAAAAAAAAGCAAGAGTCAGCTGTGCCAGCACAAAGCTGGACTGAAAAAAACAGATGCTGCCAAAATCAATATACCCAAACAGACCTGGTTTACCTTATTTCATTGCAATGGGAAAAAAGTAAATGGAAATAACATGGAAACCAGAATCTGACAGCTTGGGAAAGTCTTTTGTCACTGGGCGCCTCCATCACCGAACACCACAGCTTAGACAGAACAGGGGAAAACTGCTATTGTCATGTGGAAACTAGTCTTCTTTTCCTCATTGATTCATAATTGCTTGGGTATGACATGCTGAAAAGCAATGATAAACGGGTCCTAATTTTATTTTTTTATTTTTCCTCATGTGTTTGACTGTTCAGATGAATGGGGACCACATAAAAAAACAGTAAACATTTTTTCACTGAAACTGATTTTCTGTTTATATTTTCAGAAGCTGAAAATGAACATTGTGCCACATAAAGACAATCTTCATAATAGTGATCACATACCTAACAATAACTTCGATATGATAGACAAAGATATTATGAAGAAAACAATGTTGGTGTTTTTACAAAGCAGTCAAATGTTTAATAAGCACCACAATGTTCTTTCAGAATGGCTGATCTCAAAGCTGAACACTGCAGGCATTCCAATATGCATCAGTAAGTCATTTTTATGGGGGAGAGAAGTAGTTTTCACCATAAGATATAATATAGTCTTAGAAGATGACATGCAACCTGATGGAGAACAAGAAACCACCTCACAATTTATACTCATCGCGTCTCTAAAGGAAAGGCATCTCTCTTTTCTTCCACTCTTCTTCTAGCTTTGTTTCTTATACTACAAAAACAGAAACAAATGTTTTTTTCCCAGAATAAAAGAAAACTCAGTCCAGGACTGAAAATATGCCACTGTCTCCTAGCAACTTGCTGATTTACTGATAAAGCACCAGCTGAATTTTTAAAGTACATTTAGTTGGCTCAAGCACTGTTTTATCATAACATGGCATTTTTTTAATAAAATAGGCATTTTTACCTTTTTTTCCATCCTTTGTTGCATCTCCACTCTGCAGCATCTTTGCAGCTACTTCCTTTCTATGCATGCACTCCAAAAATGGCTGGATGGCAATTCTTAGGGTCAGTGCCCGGATGGCGTTGACAGTGGACCATTCTTGCAATCACTGTGTTGAAATGGCCACTTGTATTCTCCACTGGAAACCCATAAGACAGGGTGACAGTATAGGAGCACAACTGGTCAACAGGGACAGAGCTTTGTCACCCATAACATGAAGTGGCTGAACAAGGTCCAACATGGTAAGATTATCAGGTATTATTTTAATGAAAGCTGCAAATTTAAACTTTAGCCAAAACAACTTGATAAAAAATAAAGTTCTTTAGCAAGGAACACACATTCCACATTAATTATGCTACCAAAATGAGCGTGTGCTATAAATTGCCTCCAGCATTGCTTCTGTTTCTTTTTGCCGGAGGCTGCCATTTTACTGAAACCCAGAGCCCCTGAACAGCAGTAAATCATAAAGCGGAACTAAATCCATCAAAATCCATCAAAGGTTTCAAAAAACAGTTACATTCCTGGAATGCCGGGATTGCCAACTGTCACATTTGCTTGTGTCCTCAAACAAACTGTCAAACTATCAAATGGCTGGTGTCATAACTAATGACATGTGCAGTACCAGGGCAGTTGTAGATCGAACAGAAGCCGCTTCCTTTACTGTAACGCAGAGGTCTCAAACTGGCGGCCCTCCAGCTGTTGCAAAACTACAAGTCCCATCATGCCTCTGCCTGTGGGATTCAACACAAACACACAAATCCCCGTTCTGTCAGGGGAGAGGAGACTGTTTTCCAAAACCGTTACATTCAAGGCATGCCTTGAATGATAAATGTTACAGTTACTAGTGTGTTCATGTCAGCTCTCAATCCAACTGTTAAAGTGACACTAAAGTCTTGTTTGTTTGGTTTTTTTTTGTTTTTTTTTTTACAAGTAACAAACATGTTAAACTTACCTGCCCTGTGTAATGATTTGCACAGAGCAGCCCCGATCATCCTCTTCTGAGGTCCCTCTTCAGCGCTCCTGGCCTCTCCCTCCTGTTGAGTGCCCCCCACAGCAAGCAGCTTGTTATAGGAGCACCTGAGCCAAAGCTATTCTATTCATACACGGAGCCACAGCCCACCCCCCCCCCCTCTCCTCATTGGCTGACTGACTTTGACTGACAGCAGGGGGAGCCAATGAGAAGGGGGTTCTGGGCAGCCGATACACTCCTGCAACAATCGCTGGATCTAGATGAACCTCAGGTAAGTGTTAGGGGGGCTGCTGCACACAGAAGGATTTTTATCTGAAGGCATAGAAGGCAATAAGATAAAAAAAAAAAAAAAAAACTTTAGACTTTACAACCACTTTAAGCTCTAAAATGGCTGGTGTCACGTGCAGCATCATGGAAACTGCAGATCAGAGGCTTAAAGCGGGATTCCGGCTTAAAAAAAAAAAAATTAAAAGTCAGCAGCTACAAACACTGTAGCTGCTGACTTTAAATAAGTACTTACCTGTCCTGGGTGCCTGCGATGTCGGCCGCCTGAGGCCGACCCATCCCTCGGCTCTTGGGTCCCGGCACCGCCATCCTAGTGGCGGCTCCACTGCCAGTTTCCTACTGCATACTCGCGAGCCACGCGGCGCTCTGTGAATGGCCCCGTGGTGTTCTGGGAACACACACAGTTCCCAGAAGACAACGGGGCGGCTCACCGAGGAGCAGAAGACGCCGCGGAAAAGGAAGAGGCAGATTAGGAAGACTGCCTAGCAACAAGGGTTTAGATAAGTTTAAACATTTTTTTTTTTTCAAATGTTTCTTTTTTTATTTTTTTTAGGATTTTTGGTGTAATTTTTTTTTCAGGGTGGCCATCCACTTTAAATAGCAGCTCCCTGGGCTGTAAAGGGTTGGAGGGTTTAGTTCCACTTTAAATATGCAATAACTAGTGTAATGTGCAGTAACTGATTACAAGGAATGAAGCTCTATTTTTTTTACTCATCTGACTACAGTAAACCGATAGCTGCCCAGTTGCTAAAAGTTATTGCACTTTACTTGGAATGGGGTGGGCTAGTGCACTAGAGTAAGGGCCCCCTTGCACCTGTGCATTGTGTCGACACACTCTAAATTGCCCATTTTGACAAGCATTATCACAAACGTATAGCAACAAGTGTACTACAGTAAGGTGCTTTGCCGTTCATTTTGAATAGCACCCCAACACATAAACACAAGGCTTTGAAATGCTCATTAGCACACAGATGTGAATAATTGTGAGTTGCAGGTGAGCTGAGCTGTGTTCAGAAAAGTGTAGCATCCACCATCTTTGGAGCATTTGGGTTTATTCAAAATGAATAGGCTTCCTAATGCAATGCATTACACACACACACACAATAATGTGCGTTCACATGTGTTAATGCAATGCACTGGTGTAAACGGGCCCCCTTAGGCCTGCATGGAAAACTGAAATAGTGAACAGATAAGGCTGTACTCCCTTGTATATCAATGCTTATTTTTTTGACTGGCTAAATTTGTTTCCAAACAAAACTTTGGCTTTGGATTAGGATTTTCTTTCACATACCTTATTCATCACCCAGTCAGCATCCTCTATGGCTCTTTTAATGATCTGCTGTATTCGTTCTGGATCATCTTCATCAGCATGAACTTGAAAACTCTGTTAGAAAGCACATTTAGTAATTCAATGTAGTCCAACATACATTTTAAATGTTTTAAGTGACTTAAAAAAAAAAATGTGTGACAGATTCCACACATACACCATAAGCACCTGCTTGGATATTTGCAAGCATGCATATTATTTATATTGTTGCTTTAAATGATGGAAGAATATACTTAATTAATATCATTACTAGTTAAGCTACAGTTGACTTAGGAGCTTTGCATGGTGTACTGTATACAAATTCTACACATGGTAACCTTGAAACCATCAGTACAAAGTATCTTCACTTAAGGGGTCCATTCATAAAAGTAGCACTATGCAGGATTCACACAACTGAAATAGGTTGTTATTTTCCACGCTATGGTAAAACAGATGTGGCAGCTACCTACCCCCAAAGCTCCACAGAGTGGAGTTAGTAAGAAAGGTATAAGGAAAGGGGAGGTAAAATGGCACTGCCTAAATCTAATAAGTGGTTGTGTTGGAAAAATAAAATAAACCGTCTAATAACGTGCCCTCTCTCTTCAAATTACAAACCACACAAACATTATTAGTGTTAAATCGTATGAGTGCTCAAAATAACATTTGCAATCCTGGATGGCTAATAAAAAGTTCCATAAAACAAAAAATACAAATATAAAGTGCTCAGTGTGCTTATTGTACAAATAGTGTTCATACAAAATATTTGTCCATAAAAAACGGGATTATAATCCGTATAAAAATATATATATATGTAAGAATCCACTTTTGTAAACCAAAAAGATCACAGTTCAAAAAATATAATAACTTCTAAAGTGACTTGTGCCCGGATAAACAATATCTCTTGGTTATCAAAACAATATGGCCCCAGTATCCAATGACTTTTAGGAGACTCATATCTATATCCTTATTTATCTCCCTTTTTCCTCTTTTAATTAGTATTCTATGATCTTTGTTTTAAAAAAGGATTATTGTGCGAGTTTACTGTGTAATATCTGGGTTAAATTTACCAGTTACTGCTAAATTGTACTGTTTGTATTGTGTGAGTTGCCTGGCAATACTCCTTCTGACAACTGGAGGCTCAGTGATGTGAAACACATGCCTTGCAATGATGGGCTGCGTATGATTTCTGTGGTTATCAAACTAATATGGCCCCAGTAGTCCCCAGTGTGTCCTGTTACTTACGCCTGGCAATAATTTTCTGTTGACCGCAGGGGGCTGAGTAATGTGGAATATATGCCCTGTATTGACGGGCCGTATATGACTCCCGTGGCAACTAAATTAAATATGGCCCCCAGTGCGTCCTGTTGGCATGGCGACCGCACGAGATAAAAGACATGAGGTGCTCCAAGATGGTGCCGCTTCTGAAGACGTCTGTATGATGAAACGCGTAAGTTGGAGCGCCATCACATTACTTCCAGTCTATGGAACTCAAGGTGCCTAAGATCTATTGCTGTGGTATTTATACTGACCTTGCAGCACTATTGAAAGTGTGATTTTAAAACTTTGATTTGAATAAAATTTATTTTTATGGATTTACGCTATGAGGAGCATTTTTTTCCATCCACCCATATGCGAGTGTACCCAATGACTAGACCCACCGTGGAGGAGATTCCACCAGACAAGAGACCAGAGACGACCCTGCTTGAATGTGCTTTACCCCTGCAGGGATACATCTTTCTGGTGAGTGTGGAACCGAGAGGGGAGCACATGGGGAATTCACCTAATTTTTTACCAAGAGATATTGTTTATCCAGGCACTTTGGAAGTTATTATATTTTTTGAACTGTGATTTTTTTGGTTTACACCAGTGGATTCTTACATACATACACATTATATATACACACATACATATACACATTATATATATATATATATATTATATATATATTTATTTTCTTTTTATACAGAGTATAATCCAGTTTTTAATAGACAAATATTTTGTGTGGACACTTTTTGCACAATAAGCACACTGAGCACTTTATATGTGTATTTTTTGGTTTACTGAACTTTTTCTTAGCCATCCAGGATTGAAAGTGTTATATTGAGCACCCATACGATTTAACACTAATAATGTTTGCGCGGTTTGTAATTTGAAGAGATAGAACACATTATTAGGTCGGTTTATTTTATTTTTCCAACTTTTTTATCACAACCACTTATTAGATTTAGGAAGCCCCATTTTACCTCCCCTTTCCTTATAGGATTCACACAATGCCTGGCATTTAATGGATTACTCCAAAAATGCAGATGCTGAGTGGACTGTAAACTTTGGTGTCCAGCAGACACAGGTATCTACTGTCTACCAAAAATGGTCCCCCAAAACCAAATAATTGCATCTGCCCTGAGATTAACTCATGGACATCACTAGCAGTGGCATTTACACCAATAATAATGTCACATAATCAGGTAAGCAGGGAGCGGACTGCGCCCTGCTGAAAAGTGGGACTAGCTAAATAGGTACAGAAGAAAAGTGTGACTTAGTCATAATTAATGTGTCCCTCTGCAATAACAGGTTTACAGCTTCAAACCCCTAAACCACCTAATCCATACGCTTCTAAAGGATGCCAATCCCTTGTATGGCAACAGCTGTCACTCACAGCACTACATCAATAAGCAATGGCTGCCCACTGAATAAAAACTAGACTCCAGCCTTACCCTTAGTCTTGTACAGTTGTGCAGGCTCCTCTCCTGTACTAAAATGCTTACTCTGATTTAAAGGATAAGTTCACTTTTCTAAAAATAAATAATAAATGCACATTTTTTTGCAGGTAAAAAAATGTGCATGTATTATTTGTTTTTTTTTTTGAGCCTATAAAGCATTGCACCAGCGATCAGCAGATCGCTCGTGCCATGCAGGTCTTCTGCAGGCAGAACAGTCAGTGTATCTTTGGGCCGTACATCCTGTACAGGCAAGCAGATACACTGACAGGAAGAATCAATGAACTACCATGGTGCTCCACAGCGCTGTGGTAGTTCATTGAGAACTACAAGCCGCCAGTACAAAGGATGTCAGGGCTTGTAGTTCATTCACACAGAGCTGTGTGAATGAATGATGCAGTCGTGTGGGCGGCGCCCAGCATGGCCACGCTGATTTTAAAAAGTGACAGCTAGTATGGGGAACTTCTTCCCAAACTGCTGTCACAGGAAGTGCAGGGATCAAGCAGCGGCTGCAACATTGGGAACATGTTCCACCTTAAAAACAGGTGGAACGTGTAACATGTTTCCAAAGGTGAACTTATCCTTTAACTACACACTGTGAGCTCATCACGGTGTGCATTACAAACTGCAGGAAGTCAGAAGGAGCCTGCCTCTTCTCCTGGTTAGAGCACATCCAGCTCATCTAATTTTCCCTCCCTAGACTTACTGTTCTTGGCCTGCCCATTTCATTATTTAGAGTTCAGTTCTTTCAATCATGGATGCTCAGAATCATATGTGGGCATTACCTAGGGAAGTCAGGGGACACCTCCCCTTACCCAGGGAACACATCCCCTGCTGAAGCAGAGCAGGACACAAGTTTGTGTCCATTATTTTGTTTTTTGCTGCATTTAAATATCAGAGCTTTCCTGACCTATATTAGATACAGTATATGGGTTACCGGATATAAACAGACTTCCATCTGATTACATACAATCCACCATGTTTAGGTCTGAAAAAATAGAAAGGGACACAGACCTTTTCCAATTTTTCCTTTGGACCAGGATGGACTCAAATGTAATGGGATGCAAGCCCATTTTCATCTCGCAGTTCACAAGCTAACAAGGAACTTTCAATCAGATCCGCCTAAAAAACTGACAGGAGGATCTGATCAGGCTGCCTCTATGAAAGGGCCCAAGATGATACCCAAACATTCTCTGATGTCATTTATTTTTAATAGGGATCATGCTGTCTTTTCCTTCTGTCATATGGGATCTGCCCGAGATAAATTTAAGGTGTTTCAAGTTATGCGCCCGTTGGCTTGCAAGTATATCTTTACAAAACAAAAAAATATTTATATATACACAGTATCTCACAAAAGTGAGTACACCCCTCGTGTTTTTGTAAATATTTTAATATATCTTTTCATGTGACAACACTGAAGAAATGACACTTTGCTACAATGTAAAGTAGTGAGGGTACAGCTTGTATAACAGTGTAAATTTGCTGTCCCCTCAAAATAACTCAACACACAGCCATTAATGTCTAAACCACTGGCAACAAAAGTGAGTACACCCCTAAGTGAAAATGTCCAAATTGGGCCCAAAGTGTCAATATTTTGTGTGGCCACCATTATTTTCCAGCACTGCCTTAACCCCCTTGGGCATGGAGATCACCAGAGCTTCACAGGTTGCCACTGGAGTCCTCTTCCACTCCTCCATGACGACATCACGAAGCTGGTGGATGTTACAGACCTTGTGCTCCTCCACCTTTTGTTGCCAGCAGTTTAGACATTAATGGCTGTGTGTTGAGTTATTTTGAGGGGACAGAAAATTTACACTGTTATACAAGATGTACACTCACTACTTTACATTGTAGCAAAGTGTAATTTCTTCAGCGTTGTCACATGAAAAGATATAATAAAATATTTACAAAAATGTGAGGGGTGTATTCACTTTTGTGAGATACTGTATATACTGCTGCCCTGCGAAAGTTAGGCCCCTTTAACACTTGTGTGACTTTTCTTGCGACTTTGGACATCAAAGTCGCATGAGAGGTCATGCCCCATGATTCCCAATGATAACCATTCATATCTGTGCGACTTCAAAGTGTACTACTTTGGTCCGACTCTGATGTGAGTTGAAGTCCACAGACCTCAAGTTTACACAGGCATTCCCTGAAATTGCGGCAAAATTGTTCAACTTTCAAGTTGCGGCAGTGTGAAAGCGGCCTCAAAGAAAAAAAAAGTCAATGTTACCCAAATCTTCCTGGCAAAGGAAATATGTAACTACAGTGTACTGTATATCAACATTTTTGATATTCCTTCATATGTTCAAGTTATTTTAAAATCAATTGCGATATATTTAAGCTTCTGCACATTAAAACATACCTGTCGTACTGCATGTCTGTAATGATGCTGGAGATTCTCATTTGGAAGTTGCTTGCAACAACGAATAAGGTATCGATAAAGCTGTAGGGGTTTATGCACCATTTCTGCACCAGCTAGTGGTACCATTTTATGTTCAGTTTCCTTTTAATAGAAGTAAGCCAGGCGTCACTACTTTTTCTTGCATGCAGCTAACTCGCAGTCAGTTTGCATCTTTGACCTTGAATAAAAATAAAGCATCTAACTTTCACTGCCATGACCACCAATGCAGGAAGTGGGGGGAGGGGGTTAAAACTAGAGTTAATCTTACCAGTAACTGTTTCTAGGAGTCGTCCTGGACAGCACTAGAGAGATAGGCTCCACCTCTGGAGGCAGGAAGCACATCAGCAGATCTTTAAAGGGCGGCTTCCGTCCCTTTGCTTCAGTTTTTAACTGAGAACTTCCCCAGAACGGCTTCTGAAACAACAAAAACACTCGTCCAAAGTTATAACAGCATATAGGGAGGAAATCCCTGCTGTCCTGGACGACTCCTAGAAACAGAGTTACCGGTAAGACTAACTCTAGTTTTCTCTAGTCGTCTGTCCAGGACAGCACTATCAACGATCAACGAGAATTTACCAGATTGGGGGGGGGGGGGGGGGAACTACCGCTTGGAGGACTTTTGGAGGACTTTTCTCCCAAACGCTTGGTCTTGCGCTGAGGTAAGGTCCAATCTATAGTGCTTCATGAAAGTCGAGTAGTTTGACCATGTTGCTGCTTGACAGATTTGTTCTGGTGTCGCACCAGCTCGCTCCGCCCAAGAAGCCAATAGTGCCCGTGTGGAGTGAGCCATGGGGGAAAAGGGACATTTCTTTTTCATAATTTTGTAGGCTTCCACAATAGCTTGTTTAATGCACCTTGCGATTGTGTTTTTTTGAAGCTTGAGACCCCAATTTTTCCCTGCATGTAAAATAATTAGAGCATTGGATTTTCTAATGTTTTTCGACATTTCCAGATACCGGAAGACAAGCTCTCACATCCAGTTGGTGAAATTCTATTTCCTTTGGATTGGCGGGTGACCCACAGAATGATGGCAAAACAATTTCCTGTTTTCTATGGAATTTTGTCACTACTTTAGGTAAAAACCCTGGGTCTGTGCGTAGTACCAGCCTGTCTTCAAACTTGCAAAAAAGGCTCTTTAATGGAAAATGCCTGTAGCTCGTTAATGCGGCCATCTGTGGATATGGCCACTAAGAAGACCGTTTCGAGCATGACCCATTTTATGGAAAGCTCCTCTTCCTGTGACATTTTATCAAACCCTGTAGAACTATCAATAGGTCCCATTTTGGCAAAATATTAAATGGAACAGGTCTAATTCTGGCTAACCCCTTAAAGAACCTGCTAACTAGCAGGTCTAACACCAGGGGTTGCGCTAAAAAAAACAGACAAGGCCAAAACCTGAACTTTTAATGTACTAATGGCCAGTCCTTGATCCGCACTGTCTTGTAAAAACTCCAAGACGGCTGGAATACCTGCAGACATCTTCTTGGTATCTAACCATGAACAAAAAATTTTCCAACACTTAACATAAATCGCTTGGGTTACCTTCTTTCTACTAGAAAGAATTGTGTTTACCACCCTGTCCGAGAGCCCCTTAGACTTCAGGAGGCTTTCTTCAGACACCAAGCCGATAATTTTAGAGCCTGTATTTTTGGTAACAGAACTGGGCCCTGGGACAGGATATCCTTCCTCTTGGGCAGCATGAGGGGAGGCTCCTCTGTCAGGCGTAACAGTGTGGAAAACCACAACCTTTTCGGCCAATACGGGACCACTAATATCATCGTGGTCCATTCTTGAAGAAATTTCCTCAGGACTAGAGGAATAAGTTTGAATGGGGGAAAGGCGTAGCACGTGGGTAAGGCCCACCTCTGGGCCAAGGCGTCTATCCCTTTGGCCCCTGCTTCTCTTTCTAGCAAGAAGTACACCGTTACCTGGGCATTTGTTCTGTTGGCACATGTGGGAGACCTCATTTCTGTACTATTAGCTGGAAGACCTCGTTGTTTAGTGACCACTCCGACTCGGACACTTGGTGTCGGCTCAGAAAGTCCGCCAGGTGGTTGTCCACTCTTCTCAGATGGACTGCAAATACCGATTTCAGGTTTCTTTTGGCCCAAAAAAAGATGATACTTGTTAGTCTGATTAAGGACAGACATTTTGTTCCCCCTTGTTTGTTTAAATAAGACACTGCTACCACATTGTCCGAGAGGATCTGTACGTGGTGACCTTTCAGCTCTCCTGCAAATGTCTTTCGCGCTTCCCAGATCGCCTGTAACTCCCTCCAGTTTGCAGACCTTTGGGACTGTACTTTCTCCCAGCGCCCTTGGGCTATTTTTGACCCCAATGGGCCCCCAAGCACTGGCGCCCGTGGCGATACAGATGGAGACTGGAAGAGACCACAATAGACCCTGCACAAGGTTCTTTTCGTTCCTCCACCACCAGAGACCTTCTGGTCTTTGAAGATAGGCGGATGGTTGTGTCTAGCGATTCCTGCACTCCGTCCCAGCTGTTCAGGACGTTGGCCTGCAGACACATGAAATGGGCCCTCGCCCATGGTACCACAGGAATTGTTGCTACCAGAAAACCCAGACCTGACATAACTGAGAGGAGGGAAATTGCCAGATTGTTTTGTAAAAAAGGTTGCAGTCGCCTTCACCTTTTCTACCTTCTCCTCTGTGAGATAGATCTTTTGCGTCACTGAGTTCACCAAGAACCCCAGGTACTGTAAGACCTGTGTCTTTTCTTTGTTTATCAACCACCGCAGTTTTTTTAAAAGGAAATGGCCGCCCGCAGATCTCCCTGTAATTGGAGCACGGAGAGGGCAAAGAATAAAAGGTCGTCCAAATATGGTATGACCGATATCCCTTTCAATCTCAGGGGAGCCAGTGCTTCCGCCAGGATTTTTGTAAAAATGCTGGGGGATGAGGACAGGCCGAATGGTAGGGCCGTGAACTGAAATTGTCGGACCTGCCTTCCCCACTGGATTGCTATTCTCAAAAATTTGAGAGTCCTAATGGATTGGGACGTGTAGATAGGCGTCCCTCAGAACGAGGGAGGTCATGATACAATCTAGGGGAAGAATTGACTTTACCGAAAAGATTGTTTCCATCCGGAATTTTTTGTATGCTACCCAGTTGTTTAGTAACTTTAAATTTAGTATTAGACGGAATTTGCCAGACGGTTTCTTTACTACAAAAACGTGAGAGTAGAAACTGTGGTTTACTTATTTCTGTGGCACTGGAACAAGAACCCGCTGGTCCACCAAGTCGCCAATTTGTGACAACAAGGCCGTAGCCTTCTGAGGATCCCTGGGAGGCGTGGTCACACACACACATCCTTACGGGTGGAGTGCCTTCTGTGACAGACCTAACCAGGACAGAGGCTTTTGGAGGGGACTGAATGCCAGCCTCTTGCCTACCGATTATGGGCCCTGGCATTTGGGGGAATCGTGCTTGTTGTGAGCAGTATGCCTGGGACCCTGGAGGTGGTGTTACTTTAGATTCAGGTCCATGTCCCCCAAGACACACAGACTGTGGGGACCCTGGATATGCCATTGTGACGGGAGTCACTAATAGGGGCACAGGTTGAATGAGAACCCCACTATGATCTGTGCTAGTCAGACTCAATGCTGTATATATGTATATATATATATATATATTATATATATATATATATATATATAAAATGTGTGCTGTCTCATTATGTTGTGTACTATTTGCTGGTTCGGGTGTGAGTGTATTCTATTGTCTATTGTGGCTGTCTGGCTCAACTATTATGGGAAGTGTCTTGCTGTGAGGAAAGAGGGAGGGGGGATTCTTCCAGCAGCCCCCCTGTTAAGACTGTTTACTGATGAGAAGTTAAACACACCTGACCTGTGTGTTCATTGTCATTGGACAGTTTAACCCGCCCTGTTTTCCAAGGGTGGGGGGAAGTGTTTTGAAGTGGGATCTGTATAACACCTGTTTGAATAAAGATTCAGTCCTGCTTGAAACTCAAGACAGAGCCTCGTCCTCGTACTTGGGGGGAAAATTATTTGCATGGGTTCCTTGTTCGGCTGATTGAAATGTTCGGTAAATACCTTTGTGTTTGGGTATGGAATGTCCTAAACGACGTTAACCCCTTTCATACTCGGGTGTTGTTACTCCTTCGAACTGTATTCGACAGCCCTCCCTGATTATCCTCAGTATAAAAGCATTTGGGGTAGTCTTTTCCCACTGTGGGAGGAACTGCCACAGTCTCCCTCCCACGGGAACCAAATCACTGGGATTTAGTGTTTTTTTTTTTAGAAGAGGAAAACAGAACACCTTTCTGTTTTCTCCTTTCCACTGTTTTTTAGGAGTTGACCCCTTAGAGCTCTGTCCTTGTGATGGCCCTTGTCTTTGGTGACGAAAAAAACGTTTCCCTGTGGCTTTCTTAGTTTTGGTGCGTCTGCCATATAGCCCGCTGCCTTAAGCAGCATGGGAAGGGAATCCAAAATTTCCTGCCTGGAGGTCCCACTTTCCAAATGACCTTGTAATTGGTCCAGCCAGACTTCCAAATTACGAGCCACTATTGTTGTAGCCATTGCAGGTTTTAGGTTCGCCATGGCTACTTCCCATGACCTTTTTAGCAGTACCTCCATCCTCTTGTCCATGGGTTCCCTAAGGACACCCATGTCCTCAAAGGCGAGGTCTGTTGATTTGGCGCACTGGGAAAAGGCTGCTTCTACTTTAGGCACCTTGTTCCAAACACAGGTGGAATCGTCACTGAAAGGGAATCTCCTCTTCAAACTCTTGGGAAAAAACAATTTTTTCTCCGGTTCCACCCACTCTTTTTTAATAGAGTCTGCAAGCGCGCTGTGTACAGGAAAAACCCTGGTTTGGTCTTCCTTCAGGGTCCGATACATCTGGTCATGCAAAGACAAGGAGACTTGCTCTTCTTTAATCTCAAGCATCTCGTAGATCACCCCCAATAAGGCATCAACCTCCTCGAGTGAGAGCCTGTATCTGAATGAACTTGTCCCTTGGCTCGGAATATCTTTGGATGATGCCGCCTCACTTGGTTCATCCAAAGAATCCGATTCCTCTCCCCCTGATTCGTCAGCCATGTCTGGGGCGGAAGCAGGGGGACTGCGGCTGGTAGTTTTGGGGTTTCAAGGTTTGTCAGCATTGTCTTAATGGCCTTCATTTCTTTCTGGACCCCAGAAATTAATTCTTTGCAGGCCCCCGTTGCCTCTTTGTAAACCAATTTGTTAATACAGGGCTTACAGAGGGGCTTGTTCCACCCTTCCTTAAATTTGTTCGCACATGACGGACATTTCCTCTCCCCCCCCGACCTCTCCGGTTCTTTGGGCTGAGGAGGAGAAGGAGGACAAGGGAAGGGAAAAAATAAAGACAAGCTACCATCAGCAAACCTTTTAGCAGAGTATGGGTGTCCTTCACCAACACCTCAGTGCACCCCCACCAGCTGCTGATGGGATTCACAGGACTCCTTAGTCCGGATCCCGTCTAAAAAGAGGGGTCAAAAAATGGGCTACCTAAGAGTCCATCACCCCCCCCCCAGCCCCGTAGGTCTAAGGCACCCCTGTGTCCGCCTACCTGAGCTGGGTCGGCTCCACTGCCACCTGGATCGGCTGCATCCATGCTGTCTGTTTCCTTCATTATGGACGACTGTGCTGTGGAGTAGTATTTTTTTCTTCTGTGGCTGGTGCTTTTCAAATAAAGCGCCCTGGCCCTCGCCGCGTGACCTGGAACCAGAAGTGGTGCACCGGTAGTCCCCGCCCTCCTCCTGCATTTCAAGGGCCGGGAACTCGTGGCCTACACCCGCCCCCCCCCGTATCTGGCAGCCGAGCGGGGAACGCCAGCCCTCCCAGGGTTATCAAGGAGGAGGACACCGGCACCAGCTGCTGTTATCCTGGCCGGGGGACCCAGATGCCTGCCACCTTTTAGCGACTGCTGACTGCAGGTATGCAGATCTCCTTCCCCTTCTCCCATGGGTGACTCCCAGGGTCAGGGGAAGGAGAGTTCCTATATCCAGCCTCCTCCTCCGGACACAAATACTGAAGCAGAGGGACGGAAGCCGCCCTTTAAAGATCTGTGTTTCCTGCCTCTGGAGGTGGAGCCTATCTCTCTAGTGCTGTCCTTGACAGACGACTAGAGAAAGTGGTATTAAGGGGGGCTAGGAGTTGCACATAGAAAACATGGAACATACAACATAGTTTTTTTTTTTTTTATAAAATAACAAATATGTCTTTGTGCAGTGGTTTTGCACAGAGCAGCCCAGGTCCTCCTCTTCTTGTGTCCCCCACTGACACGTGTGGCTCCTCCCCCTTCACCAGTGCCCCCAATATCAAGTCGCTAGCTATGGGGGCACTGATGCGTACTCGCTCCCGAGCCCCGCTCTATGTGTCCATAAGACACAATGTCGCGCCTTGGCCCCCGCCTTCCACTCTCTCCTCATTGGCTGTTATTGACAGCAGTGGGAGCTAACGGCTCTCACTGCTGTCTCAGCCAATGAGAAGAGGGAGTCCTGGGACAGCCGAGGCTTTCGTGCATATCGCTGGATGAAGAGGGTGCTCAGGTATTAGGGGGGAGCAGCACACAGAAGGTTTTTTACCTTGATGCATGCTAAAAACCTTTAGCCTTTACAAGCACTTCAGCTTTCAATGCAATGACCACCAATGGAAAGGGGGGGGGGGCTTAATGTTCACTGTCGTGCCCACCAATGCTAGGGGAGATGGGGAGGTTAGCCTTTACTGTCCTGACCAGCAACATAAGGGGGGGGGGGGGTTTAACTTCCACTGCAATGCCAACCAATCCTGTGGAGGATTGGGGGGGTAACTTTTACTGCCATGACCACCAATGTGGGGTGGGTGATAGCTTTCACTGACCACCAATGTGTGGAGGGAGGGTTACATTTCACTGTCACTGACCACATGTGTGTGTATGTTTGTAACAATACTGACACCAGTGCTGGGTGCTACTATTGCAGCCACTGACACCAATATCTCCTGTCACTGACATCAATGCTAGGGGTTATCGTGCTCCAACTTTTTCAATGTGCAATACGTTGCAAAAAATGCAGCGGGACTGATATTTATGGCCATTGAGGTGAATTATAATGCAAGAAAATGTGCTGCTATTATGTGGCCCTCTGGAAGAGCTCAAGTCACACTGCATGCCAACATCTAACGTCCAGGTGCATCAAGGATACCAGAAGTGAAGGGAAATTTCCCCAATGGTGTATAGACAGCAAAATAAAAAAAATAGCTTGGCAGGGTTTTAACCCTTCCTCATCTATTCAAAGCAAAATAAAATTATCTGACTACACATACACCTAAGGCGCCATTCACAACTAGCACAAGTCAACAACTTCATGCATTTATCTGTCGGTATTCGGAATACCGTTAAGAATTAATGGCACTTCAAGCGTGACTCGCGTTTTTCACGCATTCCCAGGACGTGCAGGTGTGAATGCAGTCTTAAAGTAGTATATTGTTTTCTTTTAAATAACAAACATGTTATACTTACCTGCTCTGTGCAGTGGTTTTGCACAGAGCAGCTCTGATCCTCTTCTTTTTATGTCACCTGCCAGCACTCCTGGCTAGTGTTGCCACATCATAACTTTAATGCATGACACATATGAATTACACAGGTTCTGAGGCTGATTTAATGCAGATAAGGCACCAAGTGAGTTTAACCACTTCAGCCCCGGACCATTTGGCTGGCAAAAGACCAGAGCACTTTTTGCGATTCGGCACTGCGTCGCTTTAACTGACAATTGCGCGGTCATGCGACGTGGCTCCCAAACAAAATTGACGTCCTTTTTCCCCCACAAATAGAGCTTTCTTTTGGTGGTATTTGATCAACTCTGCGTTTTTTTTTGTGCTATAAACAAAAAAATAGCGACAATTTTGAAAAAAACGCATTATTTTATACTTTTTGCTATAATAAATATCCCCAAAAAATATATAAAAAAACATTTTTCTTCCTCAGTTTAGGCTGATACGTATTCTTCTACATATTTTTGGTTAAAAAAAAAAAAAAAATCGCAATAAGTTTTTATTGATTGGTTTGCGCAAAAGTTATAGTGTCTACAAAATAGGGGATAGTTTTATGGCATTTTTATTAATAATTTTTTTTTTTTTACTAGTAATGGCGGCGATCATCGATTTTTATCATGACTGCGACATTAAGGCGGAGAGATCGGACACTTTTGGTGCTATTTTGGGACCATTCACATTTATACAGCGATCAGCATGATTACAAATGCATTGATTACTGTGTAAATGTGACTGGCAGTGAAGGGGTTAATACTAGGTAGCGCTGTAGGGGTTAAGTGTGTCCTAGTGCGTGATTCTAACTGTGGGGGGAGGGGCTATGTTTGACATGACACTGATCACCGCTCCCGATTACAGGGAGCTGTGATCAGTGTCCTGTCACTAGGCAGAATGGGGAAATGGGGAAATGTCACTAGGCATTTCTCCGTTCTTCCTCTCTGTGAGACGATCGTGGGTATCCCCATGGACATCAAGTCCGGGGACCCGCCATCACACTCACAGAGCTCGCGGCAGCGCGTGCGCACCCGCTTCTTAAAGGGCAACATAAAAGTACATTAATATGCCTGTACTTGCCCTTCTGCTGACGTATATTGGCGGGAGCCGGTCGGCAAGTGGTTAATTACCACCTTAATCAGCCACAGAACCTGTGTAATTAATATGTGGATTAAAGGGATGATGTGACAACCCTACTCCTGGCTCCTACCCCCTAGGCAGTACCCCTAGAGAAAGCCGCTTTCCCTGGGGGCACCACTGCGTGCTCGCATCCAAGCCACTGCTCTATGCATTCATAAGACCCTTTGAGCCGGAAGGTTTACAACCCCTTTAAGATCTCTGTCACCCAGGACCGTGCTGAGCATGCAGCGTTGTATGAAGTCACCATGACATTGGTGGTAAGGTGAGCAGTGCCATAGAGAATAAGGTATGCTGTAATAGAAGAGTCATGCTGCTAATACAGGGGAACACTAACCGCTAGGCTCCTCTGTGTGTACGGACCTTGTTTAGTGTGGGACCCCCGAGGCCTCTTCACTTCCGGTCCTCTCCTCACACACGCCTGCTAGTTATACTGTATTTGCTGTCTCTGCGACACCAAAGCTCCCCCTGGTGGCAGACAGATGTTACTGCCGCTCCTATACTGACGTTCCATAATACACACAAAACATTACTTTGCATCTCATCATGTGCACAATACTCTTTGTGGTGAGAGTCTTGTCATGTACCAAAAACATCGCTTTATAACCACTTGCCTACAGGGCACTTTTACCCCCTTCCTGCCCAGGCCAATTTTCAGCTTTCAGCACTGTCACACTTTGAATGACAATTGCGTGGTCATGCAACACTGTACCCAAATGACATTTTTATTATTTTATTTCACACAAATAGAGCTTTCTTTTTGTGGTATTTAATCATCGCTGGGTTTTTTATTGCGGGCTAAAAAAAAACTGAAAATTTTGGAAAAAAAAAAAAAGTTTTTCTTAGTGTCAGAAAAGTTTGTAAATAAGTCATTTTTCTCCTTCGCTGCACTGATGTGGTGGCACTGATGAGGAGACATTAATATGCAGCGCAGATAGGCAGCATTGATAGGTGGCACTGATGGGCATTGATAGGTGGTACTGCATAGTTGCCAACATTGAAAAAAAAATATGTGGGACACTTTTTTTTGCTGTAGGCGGAGCCAATCAATAATTAGGAGGCGGGGCATTCGTTTGTAGGCGTGGCCTAGTAAAAAATAATAGAAGCGCGCCGCGGCGAAAAATGGGCGTGGCTTACGCGGAAAGTGGGCGTGGCTTACGCGGAAAGTGGGCGTGGCTCAAGAGGGTATGGTTAGAGTCTGAGATGAATGGGGGAGGGAAAGGGGGAGAGGGAAAGGGGGAGAGGGAAAGGGGGAGAGGGGAATGACGGGACAGCAGCCCCAGATCCTACACAATAGAAATATGTGTATTCTAGAAAGTTTAACAATCAGCAGATAAAGATACTCCAAACACCTGGTGTTAACGCTTCAATCATCCCGGCACCATGGTTGTTATGGTGTCAGGATGATTGAAGCGCATTATTTCTATTATTACATTGTAATATAAAATTAAATCATTCAACTCACCATAATGCAGAATCAGTGGGATCCCTGAGCGTGTCACTAGCCACGTCGCCTGCCACCAGCAGAGTCTGTCCTTGCATCAGGTGCCCCCGCCAGAGTCTGTCCTTGCATCAGGTGCCCCCGCCAGTGCAGCCCCCCCTCAGTTAGTGCAGCCCCCCCTCAGTGCAGCCCCCCCTCAGTGAAGCCCCCCCTCAGTTAATGCAGCCCCCCCCTCAGTTAATGCAGCCCCCCCTCAGTGCAGCCCCCCTTCAGTTAGTGCAGCCCACCCTCAGTGCAGCCCCACTCAGTTAGTGCAGCCTCCCCCCCTTAGTGCAGCCCCCCCAGTTAGTGCAGCCTCCCCTCAGTGCAGCCCCCCCCAGTTAGTACAGCCTCCCCCCTCAGTGCAGCCCCCCCCCCTCAGTTAGTGCAGCCCCCCTCAGTGCAGCCTCCCCTCAGTGCAGCCCCCCCCTCAGTTAGTGCAGCCCCCCCTCAGTTATTGCAGCCCCCCCTCAGTTAGTGCAGCCCCACTCACTGCAGCCCTCCCTCAGTTAGTGCAGCCCCCCTCACTGCAGCCCCCCCCTCAGTTAGTGCAGCCCCCCCTCAGTTATTGCAGCCCCCCCTCAGTTAGTGCAGCCTCCCCCCCTCAATGCAGCCCGGCCCCCGCTCAGTGGAGGAGCGGCCGGTGTTCTGCCGAGAAAGTTCCCCTCGGCAATGGCGGACCCCCTGTACTGCGCAGGCGCAGCGCTTGCGCAGTACGGGGCTGGGGAACTTTCAGGAAGACACGGCGCCGGCGCCGTGTCTTCTGCTCGCTTCAGTGGAGAGGGGAGGGGCTGTGCAGCCAAAGAAGCCGCTTCATTGGCTGCACGGATCGAGCCCCCTTCCCCTCTCCACTAGAGGCAGCTAGAGCGGCAGCGCCGGCCGCCATTTTGCTGGAGCCCGCTGCTCCAAAAAAAAAAAAAAAAAAACCAACATTCCCGATTTTCCTTATGGAAAATCCCGATTCGGGACACTCTCCAATCGGGACGAGGGTCCCAAAATCGGGATTGTCCCGGGAAAATCAGGACTGTTGGCAACTATGGTACTGATGGGCACTGATAGGTGGCACAGATAGGCACTGAAAGGCAGCACTGACTTGCATCACTGATAGGCAAAGATAGGCATAACTGATGGGCACTGTTGGGACTGCACTGATAATCAGGGCACTGATCTCTACAGGTCTCCCCTGTGAGGAGATGCCACTGATCGGCTCTCCTCTCCTCACACTCTGTCAGTGTGAGATGAGGAGAGCTGATAAATGGCACTTCCTTGTTTACATGTGATCAGCTGTGATTGGACACAGCTGATCACATGGGTAAAGAGCTGCGTCATCGGGCGCCTGATCGTGATGAGACTGGGTGACCCCATATGATGTCGTCCCAGAACAAGAGAGCATCCTGTCGTCATTTGTCTATACAACGGCTGGGAGGCAGTTAGGGTATACTCAAATACTGTGCTATTCTTATCATCTTCAATAAAGCCTGCATTTCATTAGGTCTAAAGGATGAGAAAAGCTCTTTTACTTACCTGATTCTCCACTCTCCCAGCAGGCTGCTCTTCCCATATGCTCCACATTGGACTGTCTCCTAGCGTCCTCAGGTCCAATTCAGGGCTATAGGCTCTGCATTGTACTTGATGATGTCAGAAGGCATTACACCTCCAGAGCGCAAGGGAGAAGAGGCCACAGCTACTAGTCTAGAAGCGTAGAGAAGCAGTGGAGTAGTGGAGGATCAGGAAAGTAAAACACACTTGCAATGCATACCCAGCAATGCATGCCCAGGAAAGATTTCTACTGTACCTGGAGTTCAGCTTTAAGTTCAAAGATACTACAATCCTTCATAACATTAGTTACTATCACATCAGTTCCTCAAGTGCTCAATCGTGGGGGTAGTGAGAGCAACTCCATAGTTGCCAACAGTCCCGATTTTCCCGGGACAATCCTGATTTTGGGACCCTCGTCCCGA
The DNA here is from genome assembly GCF_042186555.1 of Aquarana catesbeiana. Classification (NCBI taxonomy): domain Eukaryota; kingdom Metazoa; phylum Chordata; class Amphibia; order Anura; family Ranidae; genus Aquarana; species Aquarana catesbeiana. The sequence continues at coordinate 671,845,795 of NC_133325.1, forward strand.
TTGGAGGCTGTCCCGAATCGGGATTTTCCATAAGGAAAATCGGGAATGTTGTTTTTTTTGTTTTTTTGGAGCAGCGGGCTCCAGCAAAATAGAGCTCCGCCGCTCTATCTACCTCTAGTGTTGAGTGGAGAGGGGAAGGTGGCTCGATCCGTGCAGCCAATGAAGCGGCTTCTTTAGCTGCACGGCCCCTCCCCTCTCCACTTAAGCAAGCAGAAGACACAGCGCCGTCGCCGTGTCTTGCTGAAAGTTCCCCAGCCCCGTACTGCACAAGCGCTGCGCCTGCGCAGTACAGGGGGTCCTCCATTGCCGAGGGGAACTTTCTCGGCAGAACACCAGCCGCTCCTGCACTGAGCGGGGGCTGGGCTGCATTGAGGGGGGGGCTGCACTAACTGAGGGGGGCTGCACTAACTGAGGGGGGCTGCACTAACTGAGGGGGGGCTGCACTGAGGGGGGGCTGCACTGAGGGGGGCTGCACTAATAGGGGGGTCTGCACTAATAGAGGGGGGCTGCACTGAGGGGGGGTCTGCACTAATAGAGGGGGGCTGCACTGAGGGGGGGAGCTGCACTAATAAAGGGGGTCTGCACTAATTGAGGGGGGGTCTGCACTAATAGAGGGGGGCTGCACTGAGGGGGGGCTGCACTAATAGAGGGGGGCTGCACTGAGGGGGGGCTGCACTAATAGAGGGGGGGCTGCACTGAGGGGGGGTCTGCACTAATAGAGGGGGGGCTGCAATAATAGAGGGGGGGTCTGCACCAATAGAGGGGGGGTCTGCACTGATGGAGGGGATCTGCACTGAGGGGGTCTATACAGACTCTGGCGGGGGCACCTGATTCAAGGACAGACTCTGGCGGGGGCACCTGATGCAAGGACAGACTCTGGCGGGGGCACCTGATGCAAGGACAGACTCTGGCGGGGGCACCTGATGCAAGGACAGACTCTGGCGGGGGCACCTGATGCAAGGACAGACTCTGCCGGGGGCACCTGATGCAAGGACAGACTCTGGCGGGGGCACCTGATGCAAGGACAGACTCTGCCGGGGGCACCTGATGCAAGGACAGACTCTGCCGGGGGCACCTGATGCAAGGACAGACTCTGCTGGGAGCACCTGATGCAAGGACAGACTCTGCCGGTGGCACCTGATGCAAGGACAGACTCTGCCGGGGGCACCTGATGCAAGGACAGACTCTGCTGGTGGCAGGCGACGTGGCTAGTGACACGCTCAGGGATCCCACTGATTCGGCATTATGGTGAGTTGAATGATTTAATTTTATATTACAAGGTAATAATAGAAATAATGCGCTTCAATCATCCTGACACCATAACAACCATGGTGTCGGGATGATTGAAGCGTTAACACCAGGTGTTTGGAGTATCTTTATCTGCTGATTGTTAAACTTTCTAGAATACACATATTTCTATTGTGTAGGATCTGGGGCTGCTGTCCCGTCATTCCCCTCTCCCCCTTTCCTTCTCCCCCTCTCCCTCTCCATCCCTCATTCATCTCAGACTCTAACCACACCCTCTTGAGCCACGCCCATTTAAGCCACGTCCACTTTCACGTAAGCCACACACACTTTTCACGTAAGCCACGCCCACTTTTCACGTAAGCCACGACCATTTTCGCCGCGACGCGTTTTGCGCGCCGCACTTATGAATTTTTTGCTGAGACACGCCTACAAACGAATGCCCCGCCCCCTAATTATTGTACGGCTCCGCCTACAGCCAAAAAAGCGTCCCACATATTTTTTTTTCAAATACCACGCCCTCCACGCGCCCCCTGGGGCACGCATCCAGCGAGCTCTGTGATCAAGCTGATCACTTGTGTAGCGGTACCCCCCGTAAGGGCTGCTAAGTGTTGTGGTCCGTCTGTCACCCTGCCCAGCCAGGCACATAGTTCTTATTCACCCTCAGGCAGAAAACCAGTCCTTGAACTTTGTTTTGTATTTTTAATTGAGGGGAATAAACTTGGATAGGGATGGGATATTCATGAGATGCCCAACTGATTGAAGAAAAATACATGGAACAACTATATACACCTCGGGTATATACAGCTCCAGCACATCACTCCAGCACTTCACTTGCTTGCAGACTATCTCTCCTCAACACCTCCAGCACATCACTTGCTTGCACTTCCCGGACTAGCTAGCACTGATTTGTAGGCCTGACACTGGCTCACTTAGGCCTAAATCAGATGCCCTTTGCAGGGAGGGACCGCGGGCCCTTTTGGTGTAGCAAAAAAATGTAGAAAGACCCAGTACTAGCTGTCCACGTGGCAACTGCTGCCAGTACCACATCTTCAGGCCCTGCCAGTCCTCCCGGCTGCAGCTGCCTCTCTCCACTGCCCGTGCCACCACAGTCCACTCCACTGGCTCTGCACCCATCTCAGACTGCAATCTCCTGGTTCTCTCAGGCGTGCCTCTCCAGTCCTCTCCTGACTGTGTGCTCTCTTGGCTGTGACTGTTTGTTCCTCTCCTGGAGACTTTGCCTGGCAGTGCTCTCCTGCTGTCCTCTCCTGCTCTCGTGCCACCTGTCCAGTACAACTCCTTGTGTCTTGAGAAGGGTCCTGTCCACACCCGAACCCATGGCCCAAGGTCACCACCCAGACTGGGGAGCTCCCTCAAAGGCCACGACAGCCTAGCACTCCATCTCCAGCTTCCTCCCGAACAACGCCTTCCCAGCTGGGCTGACTCTGGGTATGGGCTCCTCAGAACACCCCAACAGCTCCATCGCCCCACTCTACCTCCCTTTCCAGAAAACACCATAACATTCTGGAAAGAAGTGGGAGGTTTTGGTGATCCTGTTTGTGAGTCACCCAGCTCTACTCAGAGTCACTTCCAACCCAGATCAAAACATACCGCCAAGCCTGGAAATGTACCTACTCTCACAAAACATGCACTATCCTTCTAGCACACTAGAGGGTGCTAGACTCTTAAACAAACTTGTCGGTTTTTGACTATTACTTTCCTCACACGCTGTCACAGCAATTCTGAAGGGACATTTACACTAATAGCAGGGCACTGATTATCAGTGCAGCCGCATGAGTGCCCATCAGTGCTGCCTATCAGTGCCCATCATTGCCTCCTATCAGTGCTTCTCATCAGTGCTGCCTATTAGTGCCCATCTGTGCTGCATATCAGTGCCCATCAGTGCAGCCTCATCAGTGCCCATCTGATGCCGCCTTATCAGTGCCCATCAGAGCCGTCTCATCAGTACCCATCAGTGCAGTTTCTAACAAGAATAATTTTTTTTTCAAAATTTTCATTTGATTAGCAAACAATAAAAAACCCAGTGGTAATTAATTACCACCGAAAGAAAGTTCTATCTCAACCTTAACCACTTCAGCCCCGGAAGGATTTACCCCCTTCCTGACCAGAGCACTTTTTACAATTCGGCACTGCGTCGCTTTAACTGCTAATTGCGCGGTCATGCAATGCTCTACCCAAACGAAATTTGCGTCCTTTTCTTCCCACAAATAGAGCTTTCTTTTGATGGTATTTGATCACCTCTGCCGTTTTTATTTTAAAAAAAAAAACGGAAAAAGACTGAAAATTTTGAAAAAAAATGATATTTTCTACTTTTTGTTATAAAAAAAATCCAATAAACTAAATTTTAGTCATACATTTAGGCCAAAATGTATTCGGCCACATGTCTTTGGTAAAAAAAATGTCAATAAGCGTATATTTATTGGTTTGCGCAAAAGTTATAGCGTCTACAAACTAGGGTACATTTTCTGGAATTTACACAGCTTTTAGTTTATGACTGCCTATGTCATTTCTTGAGGTGCTAAAATGGCAGGGCAGTACAAACCCCCCCCAAATGACCCCATTTTGGAAAGTAGACACCCCAAGGAAATTGCTGAGAGGCATGTTGAACCCATTGAATATTTATTTTTTTTGTCCCAAGTGATTGAATAATGACAAAAAAAAAAAAAAAAATTTACAAAAAGTTGTCACTAAATGATATATTGCTCACATAGGCCATGGGCATATGTGGAATTGCACCCCAAAATACATTCAGCTGCTTCTCCTGAGTACGGAGATACCACATGTGTGGCACTTTTTGGGAGCCTAGCCGCGTACGGGGCCCCGAAAACCCAGCACCACCTTCAGGATTTCTAAGGGCATACATTTTTGATTTCACTCCTCACTACCTATCACAGTTTTGAAGGCCATAAAATGCCAAGATGGCACAACCCCCCCCCCAAATGACCCCATTTTGGAAAGTAGACACCCCAAGCTATTTGCTGAGAGGCATGGTGAGTATTTTGCAGCTCTCATTTGTTTTTGAAAATGAAGAAAGACCAGAAAAAAATTTTTTTTTTTTTCTTTTTTCAATTTTCAAAACCTTGTGACAAAAAGGGAGGTCTGCAAAATACTCACTATACCTCTCAGCAAATAGCTTGGGGTGTCTACTTTCCAAAATGGGGTCATTTGGGGGGGTTTTGTGCCACCTGGGCTTTCCATGGCCTCCGAAACTGTGATAGGCAGTGAAGAGTGAAATCAAAAATTTACGGCCTTAGAAAGCCTGAAGGCGGTGCTTGGTTTTCGGGGTCCCGTACGCGGCTAGGCTCCCAAAAAGTCCCACACATGTGGTATCCCCGTACTCAGGAGAAGCAACAGAATTTATTTTGGGGTGTAATTTCACAAATCCCCATGGCGTGTTTGAGCAATATAACATTTAGTGACAACTTTGTGCAAAAAAAAAAAAAAAAATTTGTCTCTTTCCCGCAACTTGTGTCACAATATAAAATATTCCATGGACTCGACATGCCTCTCAGCAAATAGCTTGGGGTGTCTACTTTCCAAAATGGGGTCATTTGGGGGGGTTTGAACTGTCCTGGCATTTTATGCACAACATTTAGAAGCTTATGGCCCACATTATCCACTCTTCTAACCACTTGAAGACAAAGCCCTTTCTGACACTTTTTGATTACATGAAAAAATTATTTTTTTTTGCAAGAAAATTACTTTGAACCCCCAAACATTATATATTATTTTAAAGCAAATGCCCTACAGATTAAAATGGTGGGTGTTTCATTTTTTTTTTTCACACAGTAATTGCGCAGCGATTTTTCAAACGCATTTTTTGTGGAAAAAACACACTTTTTTAAATTTTAATGCACTAAAACACACTATATTGCCCAAATGTTTGATGAAATAAAAAAGATGATCTTAGGCCGAGTACATGGATACCAAACATGACATGCTTTACAATTGCGCACAAACGTGCAGTGGCAACAAAATTAATACATTTTTAAAAGCCTTTAAAAGCCTTTACAGGTTACCACTTTAGATTTACAGAGGAGGTCTACTGCTAAAATTACTGCCCTCGATCTGACCTTCGCGGTGATACCTCACATGCATGGTGCAATTGCTGTTTACATTTGACGCCAGACCGACGCTTGCGTTCGCCTTAGCGCGAGAGCAGGGGGGACAGGGGTGCTTTTTTTTTTTTTTTTTTTTTCTTTATTATTTTTTTGCGTGCGTAGGTGTTCGCGGTACTGGCGCTAATCTGACGCTGCCTGGGGCGACGCATATCACCGCCGGGCGATCAGGGGGCTAAACCTTTATTCAGTAATAAACGGCGGGTGCCCTGACACTAAAAAAAATAAACAAACTAACCAGCGTCACCCGTAACAGTTATACGGTGATCAGTGGTGAAAGGGTTAACTAGGGGGCAATCAAGGGGTTAAAACATTTATTAGGTAGTATATGGGGGTCCCTGTCGCTATAAAACGCTGACAGCGAACCTAAATATTTACGTTCCTAACTAGCGTCACCAGCGACACTAATACAGCGATCAGAAAAATGATCGCTTAGCGACACTGGTGACAGGGGGTGATCAAGGGGTTAAAACTTTATTAGGGGGGGTTAGGGGGGTACCCTAGACCTACAGGGGGCTAATACTAACTGTCCTACCACTGCTAACTGTCACAAACTGACACCATGCAGTAATCAGGAAAAAAACAAAACAAAACAAAAAAACCTGCTTGCTGTCAGTTTGTGACAGGGGGGGGGGTGATTGGGGGGGGATCGGGGGTGTTTAGTGTGCCTGGCATGTTCTACTGTGTTGTGTGTGTGTTGGTGCACTTACATGTCTTCTCTCCTCGGTGCTGGAACGGAAACTGGCCAGCCGAGGAGAGATGACATCACATCCTCTGCCTCTGTGTACTATACAGAGGCAGGGGATGTTTCTCATTGGCTGGGAGCGATCGCGAGGGGGGGGCCACGATCGGATGGTCTCCCCCTCGTCTCTCAACTCTCCCAGCCAAACGCCGACCGCCGATGGCACCGGGGGGGGGTCCGATCGGACCCCCCGCCCGCGGGAAGGCAATCACGTACCAGGTACGTGATTTTGCCTGCCCGTGCCGCTCTGCTCACGTATATATGCGTGAGGCGGTCGGCAAGTGGTTAAGGAAAGAAGTATTCTTGCCGTTGGCGAAGGCACTAAGATAGTGCCACTTTAAAGCGGGGGTCCACCTATCTATCGTTTTTTTTTTTTTGGAGTTCATTCACAAACTTTTCTTCTCATGATTATCTACTCACATGTTCTGTGTAATAAGTCCGCCTGTGTCCGATTTCGTTGTAAAGAATAACTTAAAAAAAATTCACTGAAGGCGGTTTCCATCTGCATTGTGGGCATTTGAAGCCCACAAGCATGTATTTCCTGGATGCGGTGAATGCTGTGCTCCCAGCATTCACTGAGATGTTGTGATGACGCTGTTGCACAATGCATGCTGGGAAGCCTGAGACTAGCTCCCAGGGGACTGTGGGAGGTCTGGGAGAGGCTAGAAACACACCTACTCCCATGGGAGGAAAACCAGGAAGTGCTAAGAAGATTAGAAAAAAAAAGGTAATTACGGCGATTTAAATTTTTTTACACAGCATGTCAGCATCTAGGCAAGGAAGAGAATGCATAGAGATAATGTTCAAAATTTGGGTGGAACCCCGCTTTAACTGCCTCATGAAGAAGTTGTTACCGTTGAATATGGCATAGTAGCCAGGGTTTGAGGGCCCCACTGTTGCCTACAAATGCCGCTGGATTAACGCAAATAATGTTAACTTAACAAGAAGGACATTAGACGCTTTGTCACCATGGTGAATGCTAAAGGAGAGTCCATAAAGCGGAGGTCCACCCTAAAAAAAAAATTTACATTAACAGTCTATTTAAAATATATTAAAAAACATTTGAAAAAAAAATGCTTTACTTACCAGAAATGGCTGTTGCTAGGCAGTCGTCCTAATCTGCCACTTCCTTCTCCACGGAGCTGTTCCTTCTCTTCATCCCTTGCGTTGCCTCCTGGGAAATGGGGCACGCTGTCTTCTGGGATCTGTGAGTGTCCCAGCAGACAGCCGCCCATTCACAAAGCGCAGCGTGACTCACGCATGCGCAGTAGGAAACAGGCAGTGAAGCCGCAAAGCTCCACTGCCTGTTTCCCTTCGTTAGGATGGCGGCGCCGGCACCCGATCCGATGGACGGATCGCCCTCAGAGGGGCGACATCGTGGGCTCCCTGGACAGGTAAGTGTCCTTATTAAAAGTCAGCAACTACAGTGTTTGTAGCTTCTGACTTTAAAAAAAAAAAATCGCGGCTGGAACACCACTTTAATTTTGCCCGATCCTGGGTAATACTGGTAAATTCCATGAAAGTGCCCCTATGATTTACCCTCTGTGGATTACAAATGTGTGCTGTATGAAGTTAAGGACGCTATGCTGTAAGCCAATTCACCTTTGCAGAAAAGTTGTTGCTAGAGAAAGAACATTCTAGGACTGTACTGCTGAGATTGTGCTGGACTAAATGCTGCCGGCAGATACAGGGAGTGCCCATCTGAGCCACGTTGGCTAGTGATTGAAATTGTTGCTTCACTCTGAAAAGTGACCTGTGATCTTCCGCAGGTTGTTGTTTCTCCAATTGATGAAGAAATTCTTCTCAGTCCCCAGCTGTCATATGGACAGATTGCGGACATCCTTGCAAGGGGTGTGAAAAAGAGGGGATAGGTATAGCGCTGCTCTTATTAAGAGGTGACCTACAACCTCTAAATACTTGAGGGGTGTGTGTCACTGGTGCATTTAGTGCAAAAAGTGACAATAAAAGTGCAGAAAATAAATATTTGTATATTCACAAAAATCCACAAAAAAATCCTACTGTGTAAACTTCCTAACCGCTTATATATAATGCATGTTGTTATGTTCAAACGAAAACACAATCCTGTGCAAAACCTGCAATTCAAAGTGACATTTCTGTGCAAAACAATCCAACATATATGACTGGTGTATATTGTTGCTGTGAAACTGGGTTCAGAAATATGCATATACCGTCCTTAAACCCTGGGGTATAAAAAAAAGTCCAATAAAGTGACAATGTGCTCCTTCAAATTGTTCTGTGCTTCTTGGAAAACAGTGCCCCAAAGCACTCACCGCTATTATTCACCCCACAAGGAGGTATTTCACCTTCACAGTATGAGCCACTGTGCAGCCTGTGGAGTGGGAGGAAACTTCCTGTCCTGTGTTCTCCAAGTGCCTCCTTATCTGCGATGTAAGTGGTCTCCTCACTGTTAACCTCTTAGATATTGCCCACATGTAGAGAGGAAAGAGACTCCATAGTGTGATACCGTACAAATATCCAAACATTTATTAATAATACTGATGGGTACTCACATTTATTAAAAATCATTAAAAGCGAAAACAGTATTTAAAAACAGGAAACTGGAGCGTTCTGCGCTCCACGGCTCACAACTGGAAGTGATGCAATTACGCTGTATAGTCCCGCCCTATGCGTTTCATCAATGGGACGTCATCTGGAGCGGTGCCATCCTGCTACACCATCCAGTTTTTATATGGTATGAGGTGTGTCCTAAATTGATGGCCATGTGACCGCAGCCATTTTTGGTTAGTCCAGGCTTTAGCATGGCGGATGCTATTGCTAGTAGTGCCAATAGACAACACTACTCAGCAACATGACGAAGGATAATTTTAAAAGGACTGCTTAACTCCAAGTTGTAACGGACACACCACATAATACCAAAATACATATCATAATACACAATATTACAAGTTAAAATTAAGTTAAAAATGGATAAGAAATATAATTGCATTATGATATTGTGCTGGACTAGAGGTAAAAAAATGATGTTAGAGGATGTATAGTGACATCTGAAAGTGGACGTAAGAGAAAAGAGGGTATTATTGCGATAAAAAAATGCAAAAAATTGCAACAAATCGCAACAAGTCGCATAAAGTCGCAAGTTGCAAAAAAATGCTGGAAAATTGCTAAAAATTGCTAAAAAGTATGTAAAGTGCATTTATACATGCCTTCATCATTCAAAAATGCAAAAAAAAGTGGAAAATCGCAGCAAGTCGCATAAAGTTGCTAAAAAAGTGTGTAAAGTGCATTTATACATACAAAAATGCCCTCATCATTCAAAAATAGTGCAATGGTGTTATACTAGTGGCATCTTAGATTAAAGGTGGAAGTGATGTATAGTGTAGTAACATCAATAGGTCATGAGAAATAGGAAAAAAGAAGGGGGTGTAATTGCGGCAAAAGTGCAAAAAAGCCAATAATTGCAAAAAACGCCATAAATCGCATAAAGCCGCAAATAGCTAAAATTGCTGAGAAATGTATGTCAGATGTATCACATGCATATAGAAATGCTTTAAAAACATATGATGAAGACCATAGTTGATGGGGGAACCCTTTATAGTAAAAACTTTGACAAAAGGAGATAAAATTAGAAGTTGGTGAGGAAGCAGTTTAAATCTATAACAAAGTTCAGGCCTTTAAGTGCGATCCCTTGCATCATGGCCTGGCTGCTTGATATCTGAATGCAGCTGTGCCTCTTTGTCCCCGGAGTTACCCCTAAGGCCCCTTTCACACTGGGGTGGTGGGGGCGTCGGCGGTACAACAGCGCTATTTTTAGCGCTGCTGTACCGTCGTTCTTGCAGCTGTATTCGGCCGCTAGCGGTGCGGTTTTAACCCCCGCTGGCGGCCGAAAAAGGGTTAAAATTACTCATACAGCGCGGCTATAGCCGCGGTATTGCCGCGGTATAGCCGCGCTGTCCCATTGATTTCAATGGGCAGGAGCGGTTTAGGAGCGGTGAATACACCGCTCCTTCATCTCTCCAAAGAAGCGGTTTGCAGGACTTTTTTCACCGTCCTGCCAGCGCACCGCTTCAGTGTGAAAGCCCTCGGGCTTTCACACTGAACAAACAGCGGAGGCTGTTTAGGGGCGGTTTCCAGGCGTTATTTTTAGCGCAATACCGCCTGCAAACCGCCCCAGTGTGAAAGGGGCCTAAGGAAGAAGGAGAACTGCTCGGAAGTGTTGTCCACCCCCAGTGAAATTTGATGGACTGTGACACGTCATGGGCACTGGGTGTGTAGTTAGTTAGGTAGAATGAGCTGTGGCAAAGAGGCAAATTCTTACCTTCTCTGCGAATAAGGGACTAATCCATGCATCAGGACTGTTGCTTGATGAACATTAGGGAAGTTTGTTTTTGATAAGAAAAAGGGGGTGGCATTCCCGGCTGAGAATGGGTCCTGCTTTCATGATGTGTATAATGTAGATATATTATAGGGTGTATTTACACTGCTATGCTGCTCTCGGCCGAGGGCAACTAAAAACCACTTAATCACGTTTGTATATACTGCACCATGTTATTATAGGATAGGATTAGGGATGAGCCGAACACCCCACCCTACCAGAACTTGAAAACAGGCAAAAAATTTGTTCGAACACGCGAACACTGTTAAAGTCTATGGGACATGAACATGAATAATCAAAAGTGCTAATTTTAAAGGCTTATATGCAAGTTATTGTCTTAAAAAGTGTTTGGGGATTTGGGTCCTGCCCCAGGGGACATGGATCAATGCAAAAAAAGTTTTAAAAACGTCCGTTTTTTCGGGAGCAGTGATTTTAATAATGCTTAAAGTGAAACAATAAAAGTGTAATATCCCTTTAAATTTCGTACCTGGGGGTTGTCTATAGTATGCCTGTAAAGGGGCGCATGTTTCCCGTGTTTAGAACAGTCTGACAGCAAAATAACATTTCAAAGGAAAAAAAGTCATTTAAAGTCACATAAAAGTTCATTGATAAAAACGGCATGGGAATTCCCCACACGGGAACCCCAAACCAAAATTTTAAAAAAAAATTACGTGGGGGGGGTCCCCCTAAATTCCATATCAGGCCCTTCAGGTCTGGTATGGATATTAAGGGGAACCCCGGCTAAAAAATTTTTTTTAAATGGCATGGGGTCCCCCTCAAAATCTATACCAGACCCTTCAGGTCTGGTATGGATTTTAAGGGGAACCCCGCTCCAAAATAAAAAAAACGGCGTGGGGTCCCCCCCAAAAATCCATACCAGACCCTTATCCGAGCACGCAACCTGGCAGGCCGCAGGAAAAGAGGGGGGGACGAGAGAGCGCCCCCACCCCTCCTGAACCATACCAGGCCACATGCCCTTAACATTGGGAGGGTGCTTTGGTGTAGCCCTCAGAAACACCTTGTCCCCATGTTGATGGGGACAAGGGCCTAATCCCCACAACCCTTGCCCGGTGGTTGTGGGGGTCTGAGGGCGGGGGGCTTATCGGAATCTGGAAGCCCCCTTTAACAAGGGGACCCCCAGATCCTGGCCCTCCCCCTGTGTGAAATGGTAAGGGATAAAGAAGGCCTGGGACTTTGTTACATTAGTAAATGTTACCTATAATTGTGCCACACCAAGCTCTATTTATGAAGCCAGTGCCATCTTTTATAAGTCCACTGACTCCTTTTCAGGCAGCCTCATCTGACCACAAGTGAAATTAACAAAATCTTGCAGATGTGCCACCCGTTCAGCTAGGAGATGAGGTTAGGCAATGACCACTATCAAAAGAGCTAGTTTATTTATTAGAGAAGGAGGATGATATCACCACAACACAGCGCACAGAACATAGCCACATTCATCATCTGTCCTGGCTTCAGGGAGATGCAGGGACCATTGATAAATGTGTACAGGTGCTGTCGTATATACCCCTGAACAAACTGCAACACAGAGCCTATGTAAAAAGTTAAAAGGTTTGCTGGGGGATACCATGTGCATGACCTAAAGCTTGCAAGGTGAGCTGCCATCTGATTGAAAGTGCATTTGTTGACTTTACTTTCACTTTAATTTCTAGTTGTATTCTTGTCATCTTTAGTCAAGGAGTATTCATTGTACAGTGTAGAGTACAGTACAGGCTAACATTTATACCCTGTCCACCATGCTGGTGATCTATTCAGTATACAGTCTAAAGTAGGGTACAGGCTATCATCTACACTGTCTACACTGTCGCCTAGGTTGGTGGTATATTCAGTATACAGCACAGAGTACAGTGCAGGCTTACACCTACCCCCTGTGTCCTATGCTGGCAATATATTCAGTATACAGAGTAGAGTATGGTACAGGCCTAGAGTATGGTACAGGCCTACACCCTGTGTCTCCTATACTGGCGATTAGTGATGGGCTCAGGCATGTTCGGATCGTACGTGCCAGGAAGCCGTCACTGCACACCACCAATCATAGGCAGTGAGGCATTTCCTGACTGGCAACTGCACGTACACACGCTGCCTATGATTGGCGGTGTACAGTGCCGGGGCTTCCTGTCGGGCTCGATCCGAACACACCCGAGCCCATTCCTACTGCCGATATATTCAGTACAAAGCATAGAGTACAGTAGAGGCTTACACCTACACCCTGTCTCCTATGCTGGCAACATATTCAGTTTACAGCACAGAGTACAGTACAGGCTAACATCTACACCCTGTCTAATATGCTCCTGATCATAACATGTAGATATTCAGTATGCAATGTACAGGAGAGGTGTGCACCTACCTGCACCCTGTGCTTGTAGACCCTTAACCATTTGCCGACCAGCCGCTGTCATTGTACTGCAGAAGGTCGGCTCGTTCCCACGAGTCGCCGTCATTGTACATTGGCTCGGGAACTCTAGTTTGAGGGTGGGCATGCACCGCTGCGCGCACACCCAATGGCCATCGGGGGAGTCAATCAGCAGGTGGGGCGGACTCGATGTCCACAGGCCACCCGCGATCGTTCCCCGCAGTGACAGAACAGGGATCTGCCTGTGTGAACAAGGAAAATCTCAATTCTGACAGGGGAAGACGGATCTGTGTGTTTCCCCTGGCAGCCCATCCTCCATACAGTTAGAACACACAGTGAGGGTACACATTTAGCCCCTTGATCACCCCTAATGTTAACCCCTTCCCTGCCAGTGTCATTAGTACAATATCAGTGCATATTTTTAGCACTGATTACTGTAATAACGTCATTGGTTCCCAAAAAGGTGTCAAACATGTCAGTTAGGTGTCCGATCTGTCCGCCGCAATGTCACAGTCCTGCTAAAAATCACAGCTCACTGCCATGACTAGTAAAAATAAAATAATAATAATAAAAATGCCATAATTCTATTCCCTATTTTGTAAATGCTATAACTTTTGCGCAAACCAATCAATATACGCTTATTGCGATTTTTTTTTTTTTTTTACCAAAAATATGTAGAATAATATATATTGGCCTAAACTGAGGAAGAGTATTTGTTTTTTATATTTTTTTGGGGGATATTTATTATAGCAAAAAGTAAAAAATATTGCTTTTTTTTCAAAATTGTCTGTCTTTTTTTGTTTATAGCACAAAAAATAAAAAACACAGAGGTGATCAAATACCACCAAAAGAAAGCTCTATTTGTGGGAAAAAAAGGATGTCAATTTTGTTTGGGTACAGCATCACACGACCGCGCAATTGTCAGTTAAAGTGACGCAGTGCTGTATCGCAAAAAATGGCCTGGTCATTAAGGGGGGAAATCTTCCGGTCCTTAAAGTGGTTGTAAACCCTTGTTTACAACTTTATGTTACAGGTAAGCCTATATTAAGGTTTACCTGTAGTTAACAAGGATATCTCCTCAACCTGCACGGTTGAGGAGATATCCCTGTATTTGCATGTGCCGACATCATGCGGCACATGTGCACTTAAAACAACTGAAGTAATGTTGCTATATGCCGTTGCTTCAGTTGTACTGTTCCGTTCCCGCGCGCATGTGCGGAGTGACGTCATCACAGAGCCGGAGCCGCGATACCCGGAAGTCACTCTGGGACAACATGTCGGCGGTCGGAGGGGGAGACGTGGACCAAATCGGGGGCTTCGATCTGATGTAAGTAATACATAATTAGCTAGTATGCTATGCATACTAGCTAATTATGTCTTTGTCTTGCAGGGTTTTTTCTTTTTTCGTTTTTTTGCTGAGGGTTTACTTCCTCTTTAAGTGGTTAAAGACATCATCTGCATTCTGCCACCCATGGCAGGCATACAGCAGTAATGTATTTATAAGAGACCTGTGTTGTACACCTGTGCTAGTATAACTTTTTCTGTATTTTTATTGTGATTTTGTGTATGGGAGGTAGATGGTGTATATCAGTTCACATCATCCACATCTACACAATGGAAGCATGAACAAAAATATCAGCATACAAAATGCAACCATACTAACTATAAATATTAAACAACCTGGTACTTGTTTTTGGCTAATCCATTACATTGCTCTAGTTTGCTTTTTTCAAATTTTTCAGATGCCTGCAGATGGAGCCAGTGCCTTATTTTGTAGCTAGAAGACCCTGGTATCCTGAAGGTTTGAGAGCTGTGTGTGTTTGCTGTGTTCATTCATTCTTTCAGGGACACCCTATATTGATTACACATTGATTCATTTGCACATGCATGTGCTAAAGGGCTTTACTAGACTGCTTTCCATTCCAGCCATAGTGGGATGATTTTAGTAATCAATTCATCAATATTTCCAGTACTAATAGCTTAGGCAGTTTTGTATTATGAGAATTTTTAATTAACATTATTTCTGTTTTTTGCCCATTCTGATCTTCTTGTTTCATAATCATTCATAAAAATTTTGTATGAAAATGGTAAAAATAGGTATGAAAATTGTATCTGCAATGAAATTATTTAAGTCTTTTATTATAATTATTTAGTCCAATACTACATCAGTAATCTTAATGAATGGCTCAGAAATATGACACAGTAGCAGTCCTACGCAGAAGTTATTTTACCACCTCTTCTTCATTATGCAAAAAATGTAATAAATGAATTACCTTGTGTATTATGAAGTGATGTAACTATCTAAAAACTATAGTGGACTGAGCATTAGCACTTTTTCTTGTTAAAGTGAACCTGAACTCAAAAAGTGAAGATGTGCTTTGTTTTATAGAACATTCAGAAATGGTAATTGTGCTATAGCAATATCCTAAAAATTCACTGATGTTTAGGGCCTTTTGCTATCATGGGATACATCCCTAAAGCATACAGCCCTAAATGTGAGTACCACTCGATACAGCATCCAGCCATATTTCTGCCTGTCTTAGATTTTTACAGTCTGTTGGCAGTGGGGCTGAAAACTGCACCTGCACTTCCTGGATGCTTGAAAATGCCAGGACTTGGCTTACATGGGAAAAAACACTTATGTGTATGTGGCCTACCTCTTAACCACCCTGCCAATATTATAGTGGGCCTTGAATGGAAAATGTAAAGTCCACATTAATGATAGCCCTCCATCTCCCACATACAGTTGCATAAAAGCTAAAAAGATGGCACCATTAGAAGAAAAAAAAAAAAAAAAGCTACCCCAGACTTCCATCCTGGGGGTACTGGCGATGTTACTGTGTCACGTTGCTGGTTATTCAGGATTCTGTGAGAATATACCCCTGGACTGTGCAGTGAAGGCTCAGGTAATGTTTGCTATTGCCTGCTGTAGGTTGATTATATACTGTAAGTTTCCTTTAAATAATAAAGGGTACATATATATAACCGATCAGCCATAACATTTTGACCACTGACGTGTAAAGTGAATATAACTGATTATCTCGTTACAATGGCATTTGAAGGTGGGTGGGATATATTAGGCAACAAATAAACATGCTGTCCCTGATGTTGATGTATTGAAAGCAGAAAAATTAGGCAAATGTAAGAATTCAACTGTAACTTAGGGCAAAATTGTAATAACTAGACGACTCTGGGTCAGAGCATCTCCAAAACTGCAGCCCTTGTGGGATGTTCCAGGTCTACGGTGGTCAGGACTTACCCAAAGTGGTCCAAGAAGGAAAATCAACAAATCAACAGGACTTGCCCAAAGTGGTCCAAGGAAGGAAAACCAACAAATCAACAACAGCATTAGGGCGGCCAAGGCTCATTGTTGCACATGGGGAGCGAAGGCTGGCCTGTGTAGTCTGCTCCAATTGGAAAGCTACTGCAGCTCAAATTGCTGAAAAAGTTAATGCTGGTTCTGATAGAAAGGTGTCAGAACACACAGTCCCTTCGCAGTTTGATGTGTATGGGGCTGCGTAGCCGAAGACTGGTCACAGTGCCATTGCTGACCCGTGTCCACAGCCAAAAGCACCTATATTGGGCATGTGAGCATCAGAACTGAACCACTGAGTCTGGGTGCGTGTGCATCACTTACCTGGGGAAGAGATGGCATCATGATTTACTAGGAGAAGATGGCAAGCTGATGGAGGCACTGGGGTTTATTTGCTAAAGGCAAATCTACTTTGCACTACAAGTGCACTGCAAGTGCACTTGAAAGTGCAGTTGCTGTGGATCTAAGAGGGACATGCAAGGAAAATAAAAAAACAGCATTTTTGCTTGTACACGATTGGATGATAAAATCAGCAGAGCTTCCCCTCATTTCAGATCTTTTTCTCAGATCTAAAGAGACTGCACTTCCAAGTGCACTTGGAGTACACTTGTAGTGCAAAGTGGATTTGCCTTTAGTAAATCAACCCCACTGTGATGCTTTGGGCAATGTTCCGCTGGGAAACCTTGATCCTGCCATTCATATGGATGTTATTTTGACACTTACCACCTACCTAAACATTGTTGCCTACCAAGTACACCCTTTCATGTAAACAGTATTCCCCGATGGCAGTGGCCTCTTTCAGCAGGATAATGTGCCCTGCCAAACTGTAAAAATGGTTCAAGAATGGTTTGAGGAACAAAAGTTTTGAGGTGCTAACTTGGCCTCCAAATGCTCAAGATCTCAATCCAATTCATTGTAAGATAGTAAGTTTGTAATAAAAGGGTCTATGGCATGCCTGCATGGATCAATAAGTGGGCAAAAATGTGAATTGATAACACTTATATAAAAACACTTTTTTAATAGTCCATCCTAAAAAATAGATAGTCCTTCCTTATCCTAATAATTATATCTGTAGTAAAAGTAGCTATTGTCATGAGATGATCTTTTTCTAGTCAGGTCAATGTCAGAGAGCAGCAGTAGACACCAAATGGTGGTTATTGTCAGGGGAACAAACTTTTAACTAGGTTCATTTTTTACAACTAATTCTTAAGGTTTTCTTTGAAATCATGACAGCACTGATGGGTTTGGTGCTTTTTGACCATCTCTGCCCTCCAATATGTAAACATCCGTGCTCATACAATGTGAATGCAATTGCAGTTTAAAGTAAAAAAGAAAAAGACTATTTGGCTGTCAGCTAATGACAGCACATCATAAGGCTTCCTGATTACTAGATGGAGAGAAATACAAAAAACAAAATAATATCAAAGCCCTGCTACAAAAACATTTTCTATAAAAAAAGATCTGAAATGTTCTGATCCTTCTTAAAACATGAACTGTAGCAATTTTGAGATGCTTTTGGTTCATTTCTCTTAGGGAATTTGTAGAAATTCATGTTTTTCTGTGTACAAATGCCTCCTGGATGTATAAAAATAGACTCCCTCATTTTAGTCTTACCCAAAGCCCATTTGTGTCTTAAAGCACCTCTATGTAATTAAGTAATATGACATAATTCTACAACTGGATTAATAGAAAATATTTGAAGCATATGTTTACATGATGCTAAAAGTGTCTTAATAAATTTTATTTTAAATTAATATTAATCCAACCCAATTTAAAATAATTCATTTTATTTTAAGGAACCACTTTGAAAGCATACCAGGGCATATGGGCTGATATCAGCATGGTGGATGGCCTGTATGGTAAACAGTTATCCAGACATGGAAATACTTGGTGCTTCCCATGTCTGGAGTGGCACACACTTTAAAAAAAAATGTATCAAAAATTGTATTAAAAAAAAACTATTATAACACTCATGCTTTTACAACACAGAATCAGCACTGTGGACAGCTCAAATGACCATTTCTTAGCATTAATTTACACACAGTAATAGCTACAACTGAATCTGACACTTTGAAAAGCAGGCAGCACTTTGATCCACTGTTGGCTCCATGCCCACTCTGATGGGGTCCCTTTTAGCCCATAGTGAGGCACAATAGACAGGAAGGAGGGAGCAGGCAGAGCTGGCAACTTTTAGAAGCCCAGTTATATGAATGTCAGGCTGTTCTGAAGGACAAAATAGTGACACTTCCAGGTAATGTCGAAGCTTGGGGCTCCCTCCCACTTTTTACACATTTCTGCCTTACTCATTGGGCCATAGCAATGTACAGGAGGCAGAACTGGGTGGGTACCTTGACCATCTGAATGACCAAGTGCTTAGGAATACCAACAGAGTTAGAGGTTTCAGTGGGCATGTGCAGGTACTTCTAGGTGCTTGCACATTAAATAATAAGGGAGTGAGCAATCATGTGAAATACATTCCATATATATATATATATTGTACAGGACGCCAAGTTTGGGTCCTGGACAGGTGCTATATAGCATTGATATTTGGGTTATGGTCCCTTTAAGGGAAGTGTGGTAGTATTCAGGGGGTTACCCAGGAGGGGTGAGGAATTCCCGGGAATAGCTTTAATCAGGAGAGGACTGACTCACAGTTCTCTCTGTGTTAATAATGAGATATTTGGGACCCGGAATTTCGGAGGCTCTGAAGTGATATTCAGGTGGGAAAGAGCATCCACTCCCTGACTACAGGGATTCCAGCACACACTGGGTTAAGAGCCTCCAGGAAGCAGCTCTTAAAGGCAGGAAGTAGTGCTAGGAATGGTGGTGAGGAGAAGTTGGTGAATACCTTTCTTGAAGAGCTGTGAGTCTGCTGGAGGCTGCTAAAAAGATTCAACAAGGACAGTTAAACCTTTGGGGCTAAGACCCACCCATGAACTGAATGTGCATTTTTTACTTTTACTTTTATTTTGTGCTGAAGACAAGCGGACTTTATTTTGTATTTTTGTGCTTGTGTGCTGCTGGACTGCTGGAAGCCTTATTTTGATTTGCTTGCTGAAAATAAAAGCCTTTTTGTTTAAAGTTTAACGGCTTTGCACCTGGTCCTGTGGAGCGCCAATCCCCCAAAATGACACTATATATATATATATATATATATATATATATATATATATATATATATACAGTATCTCACAGAAGTGAGTACACCCCTCACATTTTTGTAAATATTTTATTCTATCTTTTCATGTGACAACACTGAAGAAATGACACTTTGCTACAATGTAAAGTAGTGAGTGTATAGCTTATATAACAGTGTAAATTTGCTGTCCCCTCAAAATAACTCAACACACAGCCATTAATGTCTAAACCACTGCCAACAAAAGTGAGCACACCCCTAAGTGAAAATGTCCAAATTGGGCCCAAAGTGTCAATATTTTGCGTGGCCACCATTATTTTCCAGCACTGCCTTAACCCTCTTGGGCATGGAGTTCACCAGAGCTTCACAGGTTGCCACTGAAGTCCTCTTCCACTCCTCCATGACGACATCACAGAGCTGGTAGATGTTAATGACCTTGCGCTCCTCCACCTTCTGTATGAGGATGCCCCACAGATGCTCAATAGGAGTAGTGGTCCTATTGGAGGTGTGTTGGCATTCATGGTTCCCTCAATGAACTGTAGCTTCCCAGTGCCGGCAGCACTCTTGCAGCCCCAGACCTTGACACTCCCACCACCATGCTTGGCTGTTGACAAGACACACTTGTCTTTGTACTCCTCACCTGGTTGCTGCCACACACGCTTGACACCATCTAAACCAAATAAGTTTATCTTGGTCTCATCAGACCACAGGACATGGTTCCAGTAATCCATGTCCTTAGTCTGCTAGTCTTCAGCAAACTGTGGGCTTTCTTGTGCATCATCTTTAGAAGAGGCTTCCTTCTGGGATGACAGCCATGCAAACAAATTTGATGCAGTGTGCGGCGTATGGTCTGAGCACTGACAGGCTGGCCACCCACCCCTTCAACCTCTGCAGCATAGCTGGCAGCACTCATATGTCTATTTCCCAAAGACAACCTCTGGATATGACGCTGAGCATGTGCACTCAACTTCTTTGGTCGACCATGGTGAGGCCTGTTCTGAGTGGAACCTGTCCTGTTAAACCGCTGTATGGTCTTGTTCACCGTGCTGCAGCTCAGTTTCAGGGTCTTGCCAATCTTCTTATAGCCTAGGCCATCTTTATGTAGAGCAACAATTCTTCTTTTCAGATCCTCAGAGAGTTCTTTGCCATGAGGTGCCATTTTGAACTTCCAGTGACCAGTATGAGAGAGTGAGAGCAATAACACCAAATTTAACACACCTGCTCCCCATTCACACCTGAGACCTTATAACACTAATGAGTCACATGACACCGGGGAGGGAAAATGCCTAATTGAGCCCAAAAGTGTACTCACTTTTGTTGCCAGCGGTTTAGACATTAATGGCTGTGTGTTGAGTTATTTTGAGGGGACAGAAAATTTACAGTTATACAAGCTGTACACTCACTACTTTACATTGTAGCAAAGTGTCATTTCTTCAGTGTTGTCACATGAAAAGATATAACAAAGTATTTACAAAAATGTGAGGGGTGTACTCACTTTTGTGAGATACTGTGTATATATATATATATATATATATATATATATATATATATACACAGTGGGGACGGAAAGTATTCAGACCCCCTTAAATTTTTCACTCTATGTTATATTGCAGCCATTTGCTAAAATCATTTAAGTTCTTTTTTTTTTTTTTTTTTTTTTTTTTCCTTGTCAAAAGAAGTTTATTGAGTATACAATGTTATAAAGATACATAAAGTAAGTTTACAAGGATCTATAAAGTAAGCTCATTGTTTTACAGTAGGGTTTATATAGGTAAATATCATGAAATTTCAAATATTAAACATTGGGTTCACGTAAACCTAAATTAAAGATATATATAATTTCCTTAGTTACTTTTGTAGGTATTTAAATGGTTTATACCTACTATACATATTGTTTACAAGTAGAGTGTATATAGGTCAAATAAATTCTGATAATGAGCTTTAATCGTAAGGTGGAGAAAAGGAAAGAGAAAGAAGAAAAAGGGTTGAAAGGTAGAGGTATGGTCCACAAGGTTGTCCCGCTCGTCAGTTTATTATTCTTTTTAGTTCTCTTTGAAGCCTTAGAATGGGTGTCTCTGTAAGTCATTTAATCTGTTACCATGGCAACAGGACAGAGTCATTGAAGTTTGACAGGAACTGTTGTTTTATCCAAGGATGCCAAAGTTTTTCAAATTTTGGAATTTGATTTTGATCGATGGCTACCATCTTAGCATGGGACATTGTATTATTCATTCTGTGAATTGTTTCTGCTAGTACCAATGTAGGAGATTTCCATGCCTTGGCCACTGTTTGTTTTGCAGCCGTTAGTTGGATCATAAGTTTGAATTGAGAGAGTGTTAACCATTCTGGTTTTAGATTAAGTAAAGTTAAATATGGATCTGGTTGTATTATTTTTTTAAATATTTTAGATGCAATCACGAAGACTTCCTTCCAGAAGGTTTGGATTACTGGGCACGTACACCATATGTGTAAATATGTGCCTATTTCTGGACATCCTCGAAAACAAAGAGCTGAGGTATTAGGTGAATATTTTGCCACTCTAGCGGGTACAAGGTACCAGCGAGTTAGGACTTTATAATTTGTCTCCAGTGCTAAGATGTTGGGTGAAGATGACTTAGATGTGAGCCATATGTTAGACCAGTCCGTGTTTTCTAAAGTTCGTCCCAGGTCCTCCTCCCACCTCTGAACGTAAGAGGGTCTATTAAGATTTGCTACTCCATATAATTGATTATAAAGTGATGAAATTGTACCTTTAGCAAATGGATCTTTTGTACAGATTGATTCAAAAATGGATAATTGGGATAATGGTGTATCCCCCTTTAGGAATGGTGTATAGAAATTTTTGATTTGGAGATATCTAAATATCTCAGAGTTTGGTAGATCATATTTTTCTCTAAGCGATGGGAATGAAAGGAATGATTTAGATGCTATGAAGTCATTTAGTGTCTGAATGCCTGATGTTGTCCAAGCTTTAAAAGAATTTGGGTAGATCCATGCCGGATAAAAGGCCGGATTTCTGATAAAAGAAAGGAGAGGATTGTGTGGAGATTGTAACTGATATTTGGTTTTTAGTTTATCCCAGAGAGATAAGAAGTGTTTAGTTATGGGATTATGAATTTTAAAGCGGTCTTTAGGATCAAGCCATAATAAATTTGATATTAATAGAGGGTCATTTTCTGAAGCCTTTATAAATACCCATAATGGGATTTCCTGTTTTGCATGGTATTTGGACAGACTGGCCAAATGTGCTGCTCTGTAGTAGTTAGTAAAATTAGGGTATCCCAGGCCTCCTTTATTTTTGGGAAGATGTAGTGTGTGTATAGGTATACGTGGTTTAGAAGAGCCCCATATAAACGAAGTTGCTCTTTTTTGTACTATTCTCAAAAAATAGGAAGGAATTGGAATAGGGAGGACTCTGAATAGATAAAGCAATTTGGGTAGAATAGTCATTTTGATTGCATTAATCTTCCCTATCCAGGATAAAGGAAGTTGCGACCATTGTTTTATTAGATTTGTGATCTGTCTTAATACAGGAGGATAATTGGTTGAGAATAAGTCAGAATGAGATGCTGTTAAATGAATTCCAAGATATGGGATTGATTTTTCTGCCCATGTGAATGGGAGTGCAGTCCTAGCCAGGATCAATTCCATGTTTGTGAGTGAAATATTAAGCACTAGGCATTTCTTAGGATTAATCATAAGGCCGGATAGGGCTGCAAATCCATCAAGAGCTGGTATTAAGTTAGGACCAGAGACCTGTGGTGATGATAGAAAAAGTAATATATCGTCTGCAAATATACATGATTTGTGTGTAATACCTCCTACTTCAATGCCAGTTATAGTTTGGTTTGTTCTGATGTATTGGGCCATGGGTTCGAGTATAAGGGGAAATAATAAGGGAGATAATGGGCAACCCTGTCGGGTACCTCTTTCGATATTAAAGGCTTCAGATTTGTATCCAGCATATTTTATATAGGCTTTTAGTTTATTATATAATGCTTTGATCCATGTTAAAAAGTGGGGTCCAAAACCCCATTTTTGTAATGAATATTGCATATATTGCCAGGATACTGTATCAAATGCCCTCTTAATATCGAGAGATAGAAAACATAAAGGGATTTTCCGTTTTTTAGCAATATGTGCCAATAACACTGCCCTGCGTATATTATCGCCTGCCTGTCTATTTGGCATGAAGCCTACTTGATCTCTATGTATTAATTTTCCTATAATGCTATTGAGGCGTTTTGCTATTATTTTTGCTAATAATTTAATATCGAGGTTTAACAGAGAGATAGGCCGATAATTCACACAGGAAGTATCATCAGAAAGGGGTTTTGGGATCATACAAACAATTGCCATTAGTGTTTCTCGCCGAAAAGAATGTCCATCTAGAAGTTTGTTAAAAGTTTCAGTGAGAATGGGAGAGAGTATATCTGAGAATGTTTTATAGTATAAAGCCGAGTAGCCGTCTGGGACTGGTCTTTTGTTAAGTTTTAGGTCTTTTATGGCGTTAGCAACTTCATCTATAGTTATAGGCTCATCCAAACTGCTTTTTTGATTCTGAGATAACTCAGGTAAGGTTATTTTTGAGAAGAAGGATTCAGCCTCTGTAGGATTAAATTCATTGTTTGTCTTGTATAAAGTTGCGAGATGTGAGTGAAATTTATGGACTATTTTAACTGGATTACAAGTGTAAACATTTTTTGATAATTTCAAACGTATTGGTTTGAAAGATTTGTCAGTTGAATTTAATGCCTGAGCCAAATATGTACCTGGTTTGTTTGTATTCATGTAGAAATTGTGTTTGGAGCGTTTGAGGGATTTATCAACTGACTCAGTGAGAAATAGATCGTATTCCAATCTAGATTTTTCCAGATGAGATTTTGTACTCTGAGATGGATTATCTTGAAATGATATGTAGGCTGCATTAAAATTGAGTTCTAGAAAAATATGATCTATTCTGGTGAAGGTTTGATGAGGGTGCGAGAAATAAGTGAATTTCTTTTTCATTGGGTTACTTTCTCTCCACGAATCTACCAGATTGTATTTGGAAAGAAGTTGAGAAAAAGGTAATCTAGAGGTTATTTTGGATGGTGTAAAAGGTGATTTATCTAGAAATGGGAGGAGGACCTGGTTCGAATCCCCACACATTATCACTGTTCCTATTTTGTGTGTATTAATCACTTGTAATATATGTGAGAGGAATGGTGTAGGTTGTTTGTTAGGAGCGTAGTAGGAAATCACCGTGATTGCTGTATCCATTATATAACCCATGAGTATCAGGTATCTACCTTCTGGGTCTTTAATTTCTGATGATAAGGTGAATGGTGTGGATCGGTGAAATGCAATTAGAGTTCCCCTTTGCTTGGTACAGGCAGAAGCCGTGTAAATTTGTTGATAAAAAGGAGAAATATATTTTGGAGTAGAATCTTTGGTGAAGTGTGTTTCTTGGAGGCATACTATGTGAGCCTTCTTGTTATGGAAAGTACGGAAGGCTTTGGTCCTTTTTTGAGGGACATTTATTCCCTGAACATTCAGGGAAAGTATATTCAGTGGTGCCATGGCAACAGATCAAATAGTTTTGACTTACTTTTTGTTATGCAGAGCTGACTGCGCAGATCAACCTGTGTGGACTGAAGAGATGAATAGATAGAAAAGAAACCAGTGAATTCTGGAGTAAAGAGTAAACAAAAAACATATGAGATTAGATGATACATTGTATAAATTATTTTTTGCAAGTAATCACAATTTACCCGTGAAAGAGAATAAATATCTCTCTCAGGGGAATAAGTGCCTTCGTCACACTCCCACATAATATGGTTGGGAGAATGAGGAGGGCTAATGGGGGTACACAGATCTTCCGCTTACAGGAGAGAAGTGCTATGTCAAAAGACATCAAAATGATGTTTCATTAATTGGAGTGCAGAATATAGTTTTTGTTGAAATTATTTATTCCAGGGTGGTTGTATATGGTTAGTCTTGCCCTAGGCTAAATAATTCAGTTAGAAAAGGTACTGTTAATAACTTTGGTATTGATGAAGATAGTTTGAATTATTTTGGGATTTTAACCCTTTTAGAGTAAACAATTACATATTTTATTCATATGTAACTGTTTAGATATGTTAACTCATAAAATTGATGTTGTATTGCTTCAGATTAGAATAAACAAAAACATAATTCTAGGAACTAGTTAGGTAATAATATATTTGTTTTAAGAAAAGAAAGAAAAAGCTTCCATTACTTCTGGATTATTGAACATATTTGTCCTAAAAAGTAATAAATCTATTGTTATTACCTGATAATATATAACTGAACAAGAATTTCCTTATTTCACTTATATATTCTAAGGCTATATGAATCAGAAGTAATAAGAAATATAACTGGAATGTAACATGATCCCACACAGTGTGTGACTATCAGAATGCAGTTACATTCAGTTATAAATACAGGTTTTTTATAGAGAACCATCTCTTAGTATAATAAATGAAGAGATATCAGGAATTAGGCTGTCAGTCCATTGAATCTTCTTGGTCCATGGATGATGTGGCATAACGGCCTCTTTTGTGAGAATGATGATTCCCATTTTGTTCTGAAATTTTCTGAGTGCTGCCTGAAGGTGAAGATGATGCCATTCTTCTGCGTGTGGGAGAGTTGCTGCTTGTGGGTTCTGTCAGATTTAATTTTAAAAGGGTTTGTTGTAGTTCATCTGCTGATCTGCTTCTGTAAATTGTACCTTGGTAGTTAAATCTGACTGAAAAGGGGAAGCCCCATTGATACATAATGTTGTGGCGTTGCAGTTCCATTAGTTGGGGTTTCATGGATCGTCTTTTAGTAATAGTAAGTTGGGATAGGTCAGCAAAAATTTGATAATTGTGTCCTTGAAAATTAAGTCCCTTTTTTTCTCTTGCAGCAATTAGTATTTGTTTTTTCGTTCTGTAATAATGAAATTTTGTGATTATATCACGTGGGGGTCCATCTTTCTTTTTGGCTGTGAGGGCTCTATGCACTCTGTCCAGTTCTACACGTTCAATAGGGATATCTGGCTTTAGTTCTTGTAATAGAGCAGTAATAATAGATTGCAGGTCTGTCACAGTTTCAGGTATTCCCCTTATGCGCAAGTTTGAACGTCTGGCTCTATTTTCGTAATCTTCGAGCTGAGTTTGAAGTATTAAATTCTCTTCTTTTAATTGTTCCAATTCTGTTATATTTACTTGGGTTGTAATTTCAATTTCATCCATTTTTATTTCTAGGGCTGCGGTGCGGTTTCCCAGCTCTCTTATTTCTTTGGTTAGGCTTTTTGTTATTTGGTCTGAGGTTTGTTTTAAAGCCTTATGAAGCATCTTTTCAAATTGTAATAATATTACTGGGGATGCTGAGGAGGCTTGTGGAGAAGTTTGTGAGAGGATTTGTTCTGTATCTGACTCAAATGGAGAGTCTTGCTGTGACATTTTCTGTCTGTGAGAGCGCCCTGATGCTGTATCTTGTGAGGTGACTGGAGCTGCTTTAGTTGCAGTGAGTGCCTGTGAGCTCTTTGTGAGGTGATTTTTATTTCTGCCACGGTTTCCTCCCAGTACCATATTTCCTGCCCAAACTTTCACAGTTTGTTCCCTGGGGCAAAAAGGTTCAAATGGATACCTTTTGAGCCTGCAGGCTCCGCTTTGTCCTTCTCTTCTCTCCTCAGCGGTGCGGAGCTCTAACAATGCATGTCTGCTCCGCTAGGCTCCGCCCATCTCTTAAGTTCATTTTTTTTCCTCATTAATGTACACACAGCACCCAATATTGACAGAAAAACACAGAGTTGTTGACATTTTTGCAGATTTATTAAAAAAGAAAACTGAAATATCACATGGTCCTAAGTATTCAGACCCTCTGCTCAATATTTAGTAGAAGCACCCTTTTGATCTAATACAGCCATGAGTCTTTTTGGGAAAGAGCAACAAGTTTTTCACACCTGGATTTGGGAATCCTCTGCCATTCCTCCTTGCAGATCTTCTCCAGTTCTTGCAGGTTGGATGGTAAACGTTGGTGGACAGCCATTTTTAGGTCTCTCCAGAGATGCTCAATTGGGTTTAAGTCAGGGCTCTGGCTGGGCCATTCAAGAACAGTCACTGAGTCGTTGTGAAGCCACTCCTTTGTTATTTTAGCTGTGTGCTTAGGGTCATTGTCTTGTTGGAAGGTAAACCTTCGGCCCAGTCTGAGGTCCTGAGCACTCTGGAGAAGGTTTTTGTCCAGGATATCCTTGGCCACATTCATCTTTCCCTAGATTGCAACCAGTTGTCCTGTCCCAGCAGCTGAAAAACACCCCCACCGCATGATGCTGCCACCACCATGCTTCACTGTTGGGACTGTATTGGACAGGTGATAAGCAGTGCCTGATATTCTCCACACATACCGCTTAGACTTAAGGCCAAAAAGTTCTATCTTGGTCTCATCAGACCAAAGAATCTTATTTCTCACCATCTTGGAGTCCTTCAGGTGTTTTTTAGCAAACTCCATGCAGGCTTTCATGTGTCTTGCACTGAGGAGAAGCTTTCGTCTGGCCACTCTGCCATAAAGCCCCGACTGGTGGAGGGCTGCAGTGATGGTTGACTTCCTACAACTTTCTCCCATCTCTGGAGCTCAGCCACAGTGATCGTTGGGTTCTTCTTTACCTCTCTCACCAAGGTTCTTCTCCCCGGATAGCTCAGTTTGGCCAGACAGCCAGCTCTAGAAAGGGTTCTGATCATCCCAAACGTCTTCCATTTAAGGATTATGGAGGCCACTGTGCTCTTAGGAACCTTAAGTGCAGCAGAAATTTTTAGGTAACCTTGGCCAGATCTGTGCCTTGCCACAATTCTGTCTCTGAACTCTTCAGACAGTTCCTTTGACCTCATGATTGTCATTTGCTCTGATATGCACTGTGAGCTGTAAGGTCTTATATATAGACAGGTGTGTGGCTTTCCTATTCAAATCCAATCAGTATAATCAAACACAGCTGGACTCAAATGAAGGTGTGGAACCATCTCAAGGATGATCAGAAGAAATGGATAGCACCTGAGTTAAATATATGAGTGTCACAGCAAAGGGTCTGAATACTTAGGACCATGTGATATTTCAGTTTTTCTTTTTCAATAAATCTGCAAAAATGTCAGCAATTTTGTGTTTTTTCTGTCAATATGTGGTGCTGTGTGTACATTAATGAGGAAAAAAATGAACTTAAATGATTTTAGCAAATGACTGCAATATAACAAAGAATGAAAAATTTAAGGGAGTCTGAATACTTTCCGTCCCCACTGTATATACACTGTATATATCCCTTAGGGTGTGTTAGATCTTAAGGTACCCATGGGGAAACATTTTTTAAACACTATGACAGCACTTGTCATTTATTAAATTGTGTAATAGCAAAGCAATGCTTACTTTCTGTATCTCTGCATCAATAATTTAAAATAAAGATCATTAGAACACAACGCTTGTTGTGATATGTGTTCTTATTTCAAGAATACTGATGGCATAATAAAACATTTCCCATTATTCTAGACCTAAACTTTAGTTCAGTACTCTACTATAATATATTAGACTTCCCTGAACATATCTGAGACAAATTTGATAGAACAGTAAGAATATTGTTAGTTAAAGATTATTTCCTTGTCATGCAGTACTGATGGATAATGTAGGGTGACATGGGAATGTAAAACCAGAGATTGAAACATATTACATCTTAACTACTTTATGTCAATGTATATTTAGTGCCAGCAGTCTTGAGTGAACTTAATAGGTACATAAATTTTACATCAGCAGTAGTTGTGCTTGGTGACAGAGGCCTCATCCTGAGATCAATTAGGTGATCAGCCTGCACTATCAATCAGTTCTGTAGTATAATCTGCTATTGAGCTGCACAGTGTTGCAGCTTGAGGTTCCTAACAGTGACAGACTGTGCATGCAAATCAGAGCAGATTGATGAATGTCATCTGGAGGTGCCAACATGTGATTATTTCTAGAGAGATCTCTATTTAGCTTTTTTTACGTAGAATGATGCATATAATACTGTTATCACCAGATGTTGCACCCCTTTGGTGATGCCAAGAATTTCCAGCTAAGTGCCTCTGCACCAGATAACCCCTGAGGAAATACTTAGAAAGAACATACGCTAATGACTCAGTTCCTCATCATTGACAATAACTGACAATGTCATCTATCAGTCTGAGGACATTTAAATTATACATAGGTCACGTATCTGCACTTTCACTTTACATGCAGGAAATTTGACAGCCTAACCAAGTTGGAAATTCATTCCAATGTGGAATATGCCCTAGACTGTTGGTCTGAAACAAGAGATTAAATATAAGAGATAAGTACATTATCGGTTAAAGCTAAATGACACATTTTATATATAGTATCTCACAAAAGTGAGTACACTCCTCACATTTTTGTAAATATTTTATCTTTTCATGACATACTGAAGCAGAGCATGATCCCCTCCCTTTGGAGACTGGGCTGCAGTGCAGTATTCCAACATTATATTGACCCCAAACACACTGAAGAAATGACACTTTGCTACAATGTAAAGTAGTGAGTGTACAGCTTGTATAACAGTGTAAATTTGCTGTTCCCTAAAAATAACTCAACACACAGCCATTAATGTCTAAACCGCTGGCAACAAAAGTGAGTACACCCCTAAGTGAAAATGTCCAAAGTGTCAATATTTTGTGTGGCCACCATTATTTTCCAGCACTGCCTTAACCCTCTTGGTCATGGAGTTCACCAGAGCTTCACAGTTTGCCATTGGAGTCCTCTTCCACTCCTCCATGACAACATCACAGAGCTGGTGGATGTTAGAGACCTTGTGCTCCTTCACCTTCCATAGATGCTCAATAGGGTTTAGGTCTGGAGACATGCTTGGCCAGACCATCACCTTTACCCTCAGCTTCTTTAGCAAGGCAGTGGTCGTCTTGGAGGTGTGTTTGGGGTCAATATAATGTTGGAATACTGCCCTGCGGCCCAGTCTACGAAGGGAGGGGATCATGCTCTGCTTCAGTATGTCACATTACATGTTGGCATTCATAGTTCCCTCAGAGAACTGTAGCTCGGCAGTGCCGGCAGCAGCCCCAGACCATTACACTCCCACCACCATGCTTAACTGTAGGCAAGACACACTTGTCTTTGTACACCTCACCTCCTTGCCGCCACACACGCTTGACACCATCTGAACCAAATAAGTTTATCTTGGTCCCAGTAATCCATGTCCTTAGTCTGCTTGTCTTCAGCATACTGTTTGCAGGCTTTCTTGTGTATTATCTTTAGAAGCGGCTCCCTTCTGGGATGACAGCCATACAGACCAATTTGATGTAGTGTGCGGTGTATGGTCTGAGCACTGACAGGCTGACCCCCCACCCCTTCAACTTCCACAGCAATGCTGGCAGCACTCATACATCTATTTCCCAAAGACAACCTCTGGATATGACGCTAAGCATGTGCACTCAACTTCTTTGGTCAACCATGGCGAGGCCTGTTCTGAGTGGAACCTGCCCTGTTAAACCGCTGTTCGGTGTTGGCCACCGTGCTGCAGCTCATTTTCAGGGTCTTGGCAATCTTCTTATAGCCTAGGCCATCTTTATGTAGAGCAACAATTCTTTCTTTCAGATCCTCAGAGAGTTTTTTGCCATGAGGTGCCATGTTGAACTTCCAATGACCAGTATGAGAGAGTGAGAGTGATAACACCAAATTTAACACAACTGCTCCCCATTCACACCTGATTCTTGTAACACTAACGATTCACATGACATTGGGAAGGGAAAATGGCTAATTGGGCCCAATTTGGACATTTTCACTTAGGGGTGTACTCACTTTTGTTGCCAGTGGTTTAGACTCTAATGGCTGTGTGTTGGGTTATTTTGAGTAGACAGCAAATTTAAAAGTTATCGTAGCAACAACAAATTCTGCAGCACCTTGCAAATTAAATGGGGCCAATGACATCAGCTCTTGCCCGTTCCTAAAAGTAAGCTATTGATCCTTGTAGCCCATGCTTGAGTTTTATCTCAAGAATAAAAATAATAAGACGGTGCTTGTAATGTACTGTATATTCCAATAATAAATGCACTATTAGCGAAAAAAAGCATAAAACTTCAAACAGTATTCTACTACAGTAATTCCACATGCTATATATATTCTGTGTGCTTAATTATCCAAATCCCAAGTGTTCTGGATAAAATTTGTACATTCTGCACTCCACCATGCCCGTATAACACATATCACACTCACAAGACTATATTGACTGTGACAGACACAACTGGGACAGAGGCTTTTGGAGAGGACTGCAGGGTGGCCTTTTGCCTACTGACTATGGGCCCTGGCGTTTAAGGGAACACTACTCTTTGGGAGCTGTGTGGTCTTGTTTCTGATTCAAGTCCATGTCTCCCCAAAACACACTGACTCTGGGAACTGGAGGACCCATATACATATTTGAGACCTGTATGCCCAAATCAGCAATGATTGTTTTATGCCCTGTACATTCCGACAACAAAATCCTAGGATTTTTTCCGATGGATGTTGGCTCAAACTTGTCTTGCATACACACGGTCACACAAAGTTGTCGGAAAATCCGATCGTTCTGAACGCGGTGACGTAAAACACGTACGTCGGGACTATAAACGGGGCAGTGGCCAATAGCTTTCATCTCTTTATTTATTCTGAGCATGCGTGGCACTTTGTCCGTCGGATTTGTATACACACGATCGGAATTTCCGACAACGGATTTTGTTGTCGGAAAATTTTATATCCTGCTCTCAAACTTTGTGTGTCGGAAAATTCGATGGAAAATGTGTGATGGAGCCTACACACAGTCGGAATTTCCGACAAGAAGGTCCTATCACACATTTTCCGTCGGAAAATCCAACCGTGTGTACAGGGCATAAAACTGTGAGACTCGATTATGGAGTACAGAGAACAGATGCTGAACATTTCAGAAGTTCGCTGGCCACAGAAAGACTTGGAGTTTCTAGCTGTTCAGCAATTGGGGCTGGAGATCGCCTACAGATGGCTGCTAGACTCTGCTCAGCAGCATGGCATGGCTCCTAGCTCTGAAACCCTGGCTGAAGTTTCGGCAATGGGACAGAGTAACATTGTGCTGTGCCCACCTCCAGATATGGAAGCTGAACTTTTGGCAGATGCAGCAAGTGTTGACCCACCTTGACAAACCTGTTTCTGCACAGGATGAGATTGAATGGAGGAATGTGTCTGCCCAGCAGG
Organism: Aquarana catesbeiana; assembly: GCF_042186555.1. NCBI lineage: Eukaryota > Metazoa > Chordata > Amphibia > Anura > Ranidae > Aquarana > Aquarana catesbeiana. Next base: position 671,878,322 of record NC_133325.1, read on the forward strand.
CAGATGAAGGTGTGGAAGATGGAGCAGCCAGCTCAGCTCCCCAGTGGCAGGTCAAGGACCTGGGAGAGGAGATAGTGAAACTCTATCCCCAGCCACCATCTCCAGAGACTGGGGATTTAATAGACGTTTTTGCTGAGGACAAACAACCCAGTGAGCCTCCAGCAGAAGAGCTGATATCAAGGCAGATTGCTGCTGACCTCTGCCTATAGCAATCAGTGGCCCTGTAAGATTTGTGCAAGGCCATGGACTTTTCATTTTACTTCCCAGTGGAAGAGCTGGCATCAGGGCAGAACATCACTGAACTCTGCCCAGCCCCAACAGCAGCTTCAGCTTTCCTGAGAGAAGAAGCAACCAGCCTTTCTCCCACACCGCCAACATGGACATGATATTACATGCCAGCAACAGAGCTGTCATTAGAGTAGAGTTCTACAGACCTCCACCCCACACCCGTTGCAATTCAGGAGGCCCAGGGTGGGAAGGTGGCGGTTCTTTTCCCCAGCAGAAGTCAGAGATGCAGGGAGGGGAGGAATAAATCCCCCCCCAGCAGCAGGTCCACAGTTCAGGAGAGAAGGTGGTCGTTCTCCCTCCAGGGCCGATCCTAGGGTCACAGACGCCTGGGTGCAGAAATATTTCTGGCGCCCCCACGTGGGCGTGGTCATCTTACCAACTCCTCCCCTTTACAAATGTTACTATGGCAACAACTCAAACACAGAGATGCTCCCCTAAGAAGACTTTGTTACCCTGGGATCCTCCCATGATCTTTTAACAATAAAGAAAATACAGGAAGAGTGTACACTAATGAGACCTGGAGCGGAGTCTCTCTGATGCACACAGAGAGGGCTTCTATTAGAGAGTCTGTTAGAAAGAATCCCCAGACATAGTACAGGAGATGGTCAGAGACTGCAGACATAATACAGGAGATGATCAGAGACTGCAGACATAATACAGGAGATGATCAGAGACTGCAGACATAGTACAGGAGATGGTCAGAGACTGCAGACATAATACAGGAGATGGTCAGAGAATGCGGACATATTACAGGAGACGGTCAGAGACTGGAGATGTAGTACAGGAGATGGTCAGAGACTGCAGACATACTACAGGAGATGGTCAGAGACTGCAGACATAATACAGGAGATGATCAGAGACGGCAGACATAATACAAGAGATGGCCAGAGACTGCAGACATAATACAAGAGATGGTCAGAGACAGCAGACATAATACAAGAGATGGTCAGACACTGTAGACATAATACTGGAGATGGTCAGAGACTGCAGACATGATACAGAACATGGTCAGAGACTGCAGACATGTTACAAGAGATGGTCAGAGACTGCAGACATAGTACAGGAGATGGTCAGAGACTGCAGACATGTTACAAGAGATGGTCAGAGACTGCAGACATAGTACAGGAGATGGGCAGAGACTGCAGACATAGTACAGGAGATGGTCAGAGACTGCAGACAGTACAGGAGATGGTCAGAGACTGCAGACATATTACAGGAGATGGTCAGAGATTGCAGACATACTACAGGAGACGGTCAGAGACTGCAGACTTGGTACAGGAGATGGTCAGAGACTGCAGACATAGTACAGGAGACAGTCAGAGACTGAAGACATAGTACAAGAGATGGTCAGAGACTGCAGACATGTTACAAGAGATGGTCAGAGACTGCAATTCCTATGGACGTTAGTACATAATGGCCGATCGGCCCTCTCACCTGACCCAGCGATATAGCAACAACGGTTCCTCTGATCAGGAGTCAGCTCACTCTGAATTGCCCATGGCAACTCCATTGGGTAGAGCCCAGATCTGTATTTTGGCAATGACTCCATTCCTTTCTCCGCCAGGGATGGAGCTAGGCTGTGTGGCTTTCCCTCTGGTGGCGTAGGGCAGCGGGGTTCTCTCTCTGGTGGTGTTCCCTCAGCACTGTCCTCTCCCTCTGGAGTCCTGGGTGTACTTCCCTGAAAGCTTTCCCGGGCTCCTGGCTCTCTCTCTCTCCCATTCAGCTGAGCATGCTGTGTGGGCTGCACTTTCCGTGTTACAGTGGGGCTGCCAGTCCTCAGGACTACATGTCCCACAATCCTCTTCTTTGCTCCTTTTTTTTTCTTCCCTGGCCGATATGAAGGCAGGGAAGAAACATAGTGCGCCGCTCACTAGTACAGCAGCGCGCGCAAAGAGAAGAGGGAGTGGGGTGTCACCCGGTAAAACATGGTATCACCCCCCTCCACCAACTATAGTCGCCCCTCAGTACAGACCCCCCTCCACTAAGTATGACCCCCCTCCGTCAGTGCAGACTCCCCACTAAGTATAAACCCCCCCTCAGTACAGACCCCCTCAGGACAAACTACCCCCCCTCCATTAGTACAGAACCACCCCCCTCCATTAGTACAGACCCCCCCAGAACAAACCACCCCCTTTACATTAGTACAGACCCCCCCAGAACAAACCACCCCCCCTACATTAGTACAGAACCACCCATCCTCCATTAGTGCAGACCCCCCTGAACAAACCACCCCCCTCCATTAGTACAGACCCCCCCAGGACAAACCACCCCTCTCCATTAGTACAGACCCCCCAGGACAAACCACCCCCCTCCTTTAGTACAGACCCCCCAGAACCACCCCCTCCATTAGTACAGACCCCAGAACAAACCACCCCCCTCCATTAGTACAGACCCCCCTGGACAAACCACCCCCCTCCATTAGTACAGACCCCCCCCGGACAAACCACCCCCCCTACATTAGAACAGACCCCTCAGAACAAACCACCCCCCTCCATTAGTACAGACCCCCCAGAACAAACCACCCCCCTCCATTAGTACAGACCCCCCAGGACAAACAACCCCCCTTCATTAGTACAGACCCCCCAGGACATTCCCCCCATTAGTACAGACCCCCCAGGACAACCCCCCTCCATTAGTATAGACCCCCCAGGACAAACCCCCCTCCATTAGTATAGACCCCCCAGGACAGCCCCCCTCCATTAGTATAGACCCCCAGGACAAACCCCCTCTCCATTAGTATAGACCCCCAGGACAAACCCCCCCATTAGTATAGACCCCATAGGGCAAAACCCCCCCTCCATTAGTATAAACCCCCGACAAACCCCCCCCTCCATTAAACTAATTAAAAAACATCCGGGCGGCAGCTGGAGTGAAGAGGACAGTGTGCAGCCGCGCCGCCCGGGTGGAGAACAGAGCGCGTCAGGCTTGGGCAGCAGGCAGGAGTGAGATACAGGAGGAGGAGAACTGGAACACTTCGGGCACGAACAGCCCCCCCCGTGACATCACTGCGCAGCTGGTCTCTCTGCACACAGAGACACAGCCGCCCCAATCTCCAGCTCTCCTCCTCTAACAGGAGGAGGGAGGGGGGATGGGCTTCGGCAAGAAACACAGGGGCGGCGGTGACCGGTGGAAAGAGCCGCCTACGGACAAGGAGAGGAGGAGGGAGGGGATCACTCTGGCACTTCAGCGCCCCCACCTCTTTGCACTGCACCCCCGTGCACCCGGCCAGGATCAGCCCTGCCTCCCTCCCTAACAGTCAGACAGAGCGGAGGAAATGGTCTTCCTTCCCAAACAAGGATCCGTGCAGTACCAGAGAAATGCCATCCCAGCACCTGGATGGGAGTATGGGAGATGGAGCAGCCAGCTCATCTCCCCATCAGCAGTTCAAGGACCAGGGAGGAGAGAAAGCCATCCTCACTCCCCAGTGGAAGTTCCACAGGCTGAAAAAGAGGTGGTCGTCCTCCCTCCCCAGCAGCAGTCCGAGATACAGGGAGGGGAAGAAGTCATCCTCCCTCGCCAGTGGCAGATCCACAGTCTGGGAGTGGAGGAAGTCAGCCTCCCTCCCCAACAGTTAGCCAGAGAGGATTATGTGAGATCCCCAGCAGAAGAGCTGGCATCAGGGCAGAGTGCTACCAACCTCCGCTCAGCATCGGCAACAACTTGGGAGTTTCAGGGAGCCAAGGCAGGTGGCCTCTCTCCCCGGGCAACAAGCTTATGTAGTGAAGCTCCTACTCCCAGTTGAAGTGCTGGCAACAGGTCAGAGCGCCTCTGGCCTCTGCCTAGCACCTATAGTGTCCCCATGGCTTCAGGTAGCCAGGGCAATCAGCCCTTCTCCTAAGCAACAGACCAATACCCGGAATGGTAAAAATCACCCAGCTGAAGCGCTGGCAGCCGGACAGAGATTCCATTACCTCTGTCCCACACCTACCGATGACAACTATTCCCTGCGACCAAGAATGGACATTATGTGGATCAACTATGTGGGTTCACTCTGCCCGACTAACACAGGTCCAGCCCAGGTGGAGGTCTGGGACCTTGTTAGTCTACCTTTGATGGGGGAGAAATGTGACTGACCCAACTGGCACAGAGGCTTTTGGAGAGGGCTGCAGGGTGGCCTCTTGCATACTGACTTGACTGTGGGCCCTGGCTTTTAAGGGAACACTACTCTTTGGGAGGTGTGTGTTTGGGGGACCCTTGGAGTGGTCTTGCTTCTGATTCAAGTCCATGTCTCCCCAAAACACACAGACTCTGGGAACTGGAGGACCAACATACATATTTGGGGCCTGTATGCCCAAATCAGCAATGACTGTTTTAGACTGTGAGACTCAAAGTAGATGTTAATATAATCAACTCAAACCACTGGGGTTTCCTTCTATAATGTGTTTATTGTATTTAAGTCTCTTCCATTGTGTGCCTCCTAGGTGTGCATTGCCAATGTTATTGGAGTCACCTATTGTTTCTGTCTGTCTGCTCCTCTTGGAGATCAAATTAATATTGTGTCCACGTTACCTTGTTATCAAACTATTGTGGGATGTTATATGTTGATTAGTTTACTTAGATTATGTTTATGTTGGCATTTCATTAGCTATGGTAATTATATTCCTGTTTATTTTATACAATAATGTGATCAGGCTCACCTGATCTTGTGTGGTATATAAATTCTGCCTAAGATTTCAATAAAGAGAGTTCCAGTTTGCATCTAAGCTATTGTCAGCTAGTCTTGGATGGTCAGCTATAATATCTGGTTCTTGGTTCCAGACTCTAGGAAGCTATATCTTGAAAGAAGCACGCAAGCTGGGTGCTGGACGGTTCCATCATATTGACCTCTTGTTAGAACAAGAAAGTCAAATGCAATTGTTAATGCCAGATACACCATATGCTGGATCAGAATGGACTCTTGCACAGTACACCAACTGCACCATATGACCAATCCTCCACCAATAATAAAAGTACTCCACTATCCCTTTAAATTCTCTCAAAAACATTGGATGTATGTAGCAGGAACAAAAATTAAAGAGAAGGCCTATCTATTATAATGCATGTACTTCTACAATGCAGGCTCTCAAATGTTTGAGTTATGTTATGCAGTTTTGAGTTTTGTTTTTGAGTTATGTGTGCAGACTAAACACCTGTTTTTAATGCATACTTTTAGACAGGAAAATTTGGTTGTTTCAGGCTGGTCGGTACGTTGAACTGGGAATTTTCTTTGTCTTTGTTTGACATGTGTTGTCCTTCCATGTGCTCCTTGCTCCAAAGGCCAGTTATAGGTGGGGGCAGTGGCCATTTGTTTGTACTGTTGTAATACTGGTGAGGGGACGCACTGGACACCATCCCTGCCATTGTGCTATATGCTGAGTGTCCAGTGCACCTCTGTGCCTTTAAGGAGGGGTGGGCTCCCTCCAGCATCACCTGTCCTCAGCCTGTCCATTATAATGCATGTGCTTCTACTATGGAGGCTCTCAAAATTTAGAGTTAGGACTGTAGCTTACGCATGTATTTGCAAATGTGTGCAAACTAAACCCCTATTTTTAACTCATACTGTTAGACAGGACAATTCAGTTGGTTGCAGGCTGGTTGGTAAGTTGACTTGAGAATTTTCTTGGGTTTTCTTCCAGCAGCAAGGTGCAGCAGAAGGCGAAACCCATCCCGAGGCATCTCTAGGCAGAGTGTTGCCTTAAAGCAGGCTGTGCACCCAAATTACAAGGTCTGCTTTTTAAATGTGTCACCCCTCCCACTTTTAGAAATGCTGCATAAAACTTTAAAAGACAGATGTATTTCCCTTAGCTTCTGGCTGCGGTGCCTTGGTGAGTACATTTATGTAAGTGTGTAGGAATTAGCATGGTGTTTCACTATTGTAGTATGGTATTTTCCCAGGTCTGGTGATCTGTAATATCACAATGACATGCTGCACAACCATCTCAGCAGGCCCTCAGCTGCAATCCTAAGAAACAGACATCCTAGATCGGTGCCCATGCATTTTGATACGTTTAGACTAGAGTAATAATTTATTATCACCCAGTGGTTACCCATCCACAGGTAATGAATTGCATTAATGATCTGTGCAGAATATTAAAGATATATTGCTGCCTATAATTTATACGCCTCCACAACATTACATTGGAAAAGTTAATCAACATCCTCCCTGCTCTAGTCAGCTGTTAAAGAATTGACATGCCCAATAAACTGTGTTTACTTAATAAATAATAGCTGGCATAGCTATTACTGGTTAATAGCATGACTGCATGCCTGCTATGCTGTTTATTATGAAATTATGACATAGTTATGCATGATAATTATCTTTCAGCAATACTTGTAATTTTATAAAAGTAACTGCATTATAATACTAGGTTTAATGGTGATTAACTAGTAAACTTAACAAATGCTGTCTGATTTGCCAATAATTCATTGCAAATATTTCTTCAGCTAGATTTTAAAGGAACTCTATCTATTGTGAAAGTTAATACCTATCTCAGAAGAATCTCATGGAAATAGCCATTTTCTGACTTCTGCTTGAAGAAGTGGATAGATGATGCCAGATTCTCTGAAACTTTTCTTAATATCACCAAACGAAGTAAAGATCGTTTGGGTATATGATGTCTGGACTCTAATCTTCTTAGGTTGTGATTGGGTAAAAATAATCTAGGATTGATTTGCCACAGTTATATCCAGTTAAAAGTTTGCAATATCAAAATAATACTATATATATAGCCAACACGTTTTGGGGGTTAAGCCTTGCCCCCTTCATTAGGGATGAAAGATGAAGACGGCATTCTTGTAATATATATTTTGTCACTAAAAATGTGCTGTTACAAAAAGAAAAAAGTGTACTGTCTCTTTAAATATCCCCAAAATGACAAGCACTCATGCTGGACAAATTGCATATACGTAACAAAAATTAACATGCATTAAAAAATATATTTAATATCCTGTGCATAATCAAAATCTGCAAAACAACACCTTGATTAATAATGTAAAAATACAAATTAAAAAACATCAATTCATGAACTACCTTTAAATATGAATAAACATTCATAAAGTCTATCCAAGTGCTCTTGAAAGTATTCAGTGCTTGTATATAAAAAAGTGTTCCAGTGCTCAAAGTGCTTTTCAAACAGGGAGGATTGATATAAAAAAAATAGAGATCACTTGCACTTTGTTTCACAATAGGGAGCTGACGCTCTCATCATCGGACCTCAAGACAGCTCCGTGACCTGGTCAGCAAGATTCAGCTGCAAGGTCCCCACCACAGGAATATATGCCACCAGCATGCTCCAGCAAGAATATATATTAGACACAGAAAAGGAGAAGCCTCATAGAACTATACTGTTAAAATCCAAATTGTTAAAAAGTAATTGCACTTACACTAGAATTCACAAGCAGTAATTAAAATCCACAAATGGCCATGGGATCCAACGTGGCTGTGCGTGATGATGTCACAATTTTTATCTGTGTCCTCATTGGAGAAAAGTCACACCACTTGTTCTCAAAGGAGGTAGAGGGAAATCTTCCCATTAGGATCAAACATAGCAACAAAAACGTATAAGAGTTTCAAATTTTTTCCCCTGCTCAATCTAGACAAAAAGGTTTGAGTGAGGCTTTAAAGGCAATCTTGAAAGAGAAAAATTAATATACTGCCATTTCTAGACCCACCTTGTAAAATTACTAATTGCCTGACTGTTATACTGATCCAAAAGTTTCAATACTTTCTGCATCAGTGATTTGAAATAAATATGCAGATGAGATGTTCCCTTTATATTGCCTTTTCTTATTGCATGTCTGTTCAGGGTCACTGAAAGTGTTGTGTTCAGCAGTGGTAGCCCAGATATTTCTTCCAGTATGCATTGTATGTATACAAGTAATCCTGTCACATTTTACAACCTTCTCTGGGAATCATATCCCTGTAAAGAAGAGACTTAATACTCCTCTTTTGTGGCCAGCAGTTGCTGCAGTTCTTGCTGGTTCTTCTGTCTGACCTCCACATCACTGTAGACAAGAGTAATGATGTTGAGGTCAACTGGAAGAACCAGTGAGAGCTGTGAAAGACCACAAGGATTGACACCTTTGGAAGTGTTGTTTTCCCAGGTGATTTCAGAGGACTATTTCAGAGGAAAGGTGAGTATTACGTCTTTTCTTTATAGGAACTCACTTTCTGAAAAGGTGTTATTATGTGAAAAGTTCTCTTTAAACCTCCAAACTATAATGATATGAAAAAACAAGGTCAATCCCTACTGTTTCTCCTTCTTAGCTGCATATCGTCTCTATAAAAATGACAGGTGCCTTTTATATAGGTTCTAGCACAGGGTATTTCTGTCTCGATATTACCATCCCATGACTGCATATTTGGATGACTGACGTGATCCATAACGAACAAGTCAACTAGCCACAAAATATTCCAGCAGCTGGCAGCCCAGTAGCAGCAAACATTTTCCTATTGCTAGGCCCTGATCAGGTCATTTATTTTTTTTTTATATATTTTTCACTCTGGCATTCTGATAGAAAGCTTGTTAGGGTCTTGCCACTGACATAAACATAAAGTAGAATGTGTTTATTACACTCCATTTCCCCCTGCGCTGAGATCCTGTCTCTCATGCTGACAGTAGGAAAGGAGAGAGATCAGCACACGCTGACAATTGTTAGGTATGGTTGGAAGCTTTTATTTAGATTCATTTCATAAAATTATGGATATGCAACCTCTGTCAAGGCAGTAAATTTAACAGTGACATTGGTATTTTCCAGCTTTAAAGCAAACTATAATTATAAACAAAGAGGATGAGGAATTTTATCACGTCTGTCTTTTTGGCCTCAGCAGTGCTGGCACTGTAACCTAACAAATACTTTGCAAAGTGGGCCCCTTAATTAACTCATTCACTACTTGAGTGTCAAAAAAATATTTATTTTTAAAAATCTGGCAGTTACTGACAAATAGAGCAGTCCAAAGTTATCCAGTATTTTCTGCTATTATGCTGTAAGTCATAATAATTTATTATAATTCATAAGCCAATTTACAGGCACTGCAGTATTCAATATTTTATAATCTTCAGATTTATTTCAGGTAAAACCTGGTGGTCCTGCTATAAATTTCCTTGTTCAGGCATTTGTTGTTAAAGCATGACAGCATTCCTTCTATCTCCCAACTGTGCTCCTGCATTGTCTCCTTGTTTCATGGTCATACGCTGGAGACGACTAATGGCTATTAAAGGGCAGGGTCCACTCTTGCCATTATCAGGAAGCTTGCTCTGAGAAATACTATGTAGCCATCAGTAGAGTGCATGTTGACAGAAAGTGGCTACAAAGAGAGATACAGTGGGTGGTCAGTGGTGAGTGGCCCCTATGGTTGGCTGTCTGGTGAGTTAAGTAAAATAGATGGTTAATTACCAGAAAGAGGAGAATTCCACAGGTCCTGCACCTCTTTGCTCTTGGCTGTTTGTCTGCAACCATGGTAATAAAGCTATGCAGGCACTATTTGGCAGTAGATCACTCCGCCTGGAATGTACCCCAGGTTTCCCGCCATATGAATGACAATTGAACCAAAGAGACTAGTATCCTGTGTACACCCTATTCCAGTGTTGAAAGAAAACAGATTATTTCAGTATAAATAATATCTTCTCATTAATTAAAACCCTAAAGATGTTCAACACATAAAAGTAGGTATGGTCTACCTCTACCTTTTGGTATATACCAGGGATGCTCAACCTTTTGAAGAGCGGGGGCCAATTAAGTGATTTAGTAATCGGTCGTGGGCCACAATGAAGTACAGGGTTTTACTGCCCCCCCAAACCATTAATGTAAATGAGCCCTAATGCCCTGTACACACGACTGGTTTTGCCGTCGGAATAAACTCTGAAGGTTTTTCCGACAGAGTTCCGACGGAATTACGCTCAAGCTGTCTTGCATACACACAGTCACACCAAATTCCAATCGTCCAGAACACGGTGACGTACACCACATACAATGGGACTAGAAAACGGAAGTTCAATAGCCAGTAGCCAATAGCTTCCGTCTCGTACTTGCTTCAGAGCATGCTTCGTTTTTGGTGCAGCATACAGACGAGCGGTTTTTCCGATAGTGATTTGTTCCATCAGAAAAATATAGAACATGTTCTCTGTCTAAGTCCGTCTAAAGTCCGATGGGGCATACACACGGTCAGAATATACGATGAAAAGCTCCCATTGGACTCTTTCTGTCGGAAATTCCGCTTGTGTGCACGCGGCATTACTGTCTTGAGCCCCCTATAAGGCTGCTTTCACTGATATGCTGTAGTTTACACATACTGCGGGTACAGCTCAGTGCACCTGTGGCTTTCCTGCAGGTTAACTTCACTGAGCCATAGACTTCTATTACATTTTGTGGGTGTGGTGCACTTTCTGAAAGTTGCACTTCAGAAAGCACAAAAAACCCACAGGATATAATAGAAGTCACTGCGCTGTACCTACAAATCAGTGTGAGAGCAGCCTAAGACCTAGGGCACAGGGCGTCAAACACAGATCCCGCGGGCCGAATTCGGTCCACCGAGCCTTGTCATGTGGTCCACATCGGCCTTCGGCTGCCACCTCCAGCTCTCAACCGCTCTTCCTGCTGTCACTTGTAAACACAGGGACTTCTGTGTTTACAGTGACAGCTATGGTCTCGCGAGTCCCGGCTCCTGTTACTGCGCATGTGCTGGTTCCAGGCTATACAAGCAGAGATGCTGCAGCCAAACAGGCAGATTACAAATATTAACTCCTTACATGCTGAGCGGTCAGTCGGGCATGCAGTCACAGGCTGGAACAGAGGACACGCAGGCTGGATGAACCACTTGGTCTGGTAGTGGGGGTCAGTAGTTGGGTGGGTGGTGGTCTGCTAGTAGGGGGGGTTTGGGTGTTAGTTGGGGGTGGTGATTTGTCAGTGGGGGGGTTTGTCAGTGGTGAGTGGCAGGGCAGTAGTTGGGGGGGTGGGGGTTATGGTAGTGGAGGGGCCTACTAAAGCCGTCCAGTCCAGATGATCTCTGCCTTTGCCTTGGTCACATCTCTAGAGACGCTCTAATTTGTTCCTGTTTAAGACTTGCTTGGCTGACATTCCTTCTGGCTCCAGATCCTGCTTGCTGTTCTACTACGCTGTTCTCTGGCTCCCTGCCGTTTTGGCTTGTCTGATTATCCGTTCCGGTTCCTGAACTCTGGCTATGTTTTGACTACGTTTATACTCTGTTTACCTTTTTTTATTATTATTAAACATGTGTGATTTAACTGTACTTCTGTCTCAGTCTGATTCATGGTTTCTGACAGTATGTCTCTACCAGTTTTGCACATTTAGAGAATAACATTTTTGACCACTCTTCTTTGCAAAATAGCTCAAGCTCTGTCAGATTTGATGGAGAGCGTCTGTGAACAGCAATTTTCATGTCTTGCCACAGATTCTCAATTGGATTTATGTCTGGACTTTGACTGGGCCATTCTAACACATGAATATGCTTTGATCCAAACCATTCCATTGTAGCTATGGCTGTATGTTTAGGGTGATTGTCCTGCTGGAAGGTGAACCTCAGCCCCAGTCTCAAGTCTTTTGCAGACTCTAACAGGTTTCCTTCCAAGATTACCCTGTATTTGGTTCCATCCATCTTCCCATTAACTCTGACCTGCTTCCCTGTCCCTGCTGAAGAAATGCATCCCTACAACATGCTGCCACCACCATGTTTCATGGTGGGGATGGTGTATTCAGGGTGATGCACAGTGTTAGTTTTCCGCAACTCATAGCGTTTTGCTTTTAGGCCAAAAAGTTCAGTTTTGGTCTCATCTGACCAGAGCACCTTCTTCCACACGTTTGCTGTGTGTCCCCCACATGGCTTTTTGAGACTTCTTCTTGATTTCTTTCAACAATGGCTTTCTTCTTGCCACTCCTCCATAAAGGCCAGCCTTGTTGAGTGCATGACTAATAGTTGTCCTGTGGACAGATTCTCCCTCCTAAGCCCTAGATCTCTGCAGCTCCTCCAGAGTTACCATGGGCCTCTTAGCTGCTTATTTGATTAATGCTCTCCTTGCCTGGCATGTCAGTTTAGGTGGACAGTAGGGATGAGCCGAACACCCCCCTGTTCGGTTCGCACCAGAACATGCGAACAGGAAAAAAGTTCGCTCGAACACGCGAACACCGTTAAAGTCTATGGGACACGAACATGAATAATCAAAAGTGCTAATTTTAAAGGCTTATATGCAAGTTATTGTCATAAAAAGTGTTTGGGGACCCGGGTCCTGTCCCGGGGACATGGATCAATGCAAAAAAAAGTTTTAAAAACGGACGTTTTTTCAGGAGCAGTGATTTTAATAATGCTTAAAGTCAAACAATAAAAGTGTAATATCCCTTTAAATTTCGTACCTGGGGGGTGTCTATAGTATGCCTGTAAAGGGGCGCATGTTTCCCGTGTTTAGAACAGTCTGACAGCAAAATGACATTTGGAAGGAAAAAACCCATTTAAAACTACCCGCGGCTATTGCATTGCCGACAATACACATAGAAGTTCATTGATAAAAACGGCATGGGAATTCCCCACAGGGAAACCCCGAACCAAAATTAAAAAAAAAAAAATGACGTGGGAGTCCCCCTAAATTCCATACCAGGCCCTTCAGGTCTGGTATGGATATTAAGGGGAACCCCGGCCAAAACTTAAAAAAAAAATGACGTGGGGTTCCCCCTAAATTCCATACCAGACCCTTCAGGTCTGGTATGGATTTTAAGGGGAACCCCGCGCCAAAAAAAAAAAACGGCGTGGGGTCCCCCCAAAAATCCATACCAGACCCTTATCCGAGCACGCAACCTGGCAGGCCGCAGGAAAAGAGGGGGGGACGAGAGTGCGCCCCCCCTCCTGAACCGTACCAGGCCACATGCCCTCAACATTGGGAGGGTGCTTTGGGGTAGCCCCCCAAAACACCTTGTCCCTATGTTGATGAGGACAAGGGCCTCATCCCCACAACCCTGGCCGGTGGTTGTGGGGGTCTGCGGGCGGGGGGCTTATCGGAATCTGGAAGCCCCCTTTAACAAGGGGACCCCCAGATCCCGGCCCCCCCCGTGTGAAATGGTAAGGGGGTACTTACCCCTACCATTTCACTAAAAAACTGTCAAAAATGTTAAAAATGACAAGAGACAGTTTTTGACAATTCCTTTATTTAAATGCTTCTTCTTTCTTCTATCTTCCTTCATCTTCTTCTTCTTCTGGTTCTTCTGGCTCTTCTGGTTCTTCCTCCGGCGTTCTCGTCCAGCATCTCCTCCGCGGCGTCTTCTATCTTCTTCTCCTCGGGCCGCTCCGCACCCATGGCATGGGGGGAGGCTCCCGCTCTTCTCTTCATCTTCTTCTTCATCCTCTTCTCTTCTTCCTTCTTCTCTATTTCATTTTCTTCTCCGGGCCGCTCCGCATCCATGCTGGCATGAAGGGAGGCTCCCGCTGTGTGACGGCGTCTCCTTGTCTGACGGTTCTTAAATAACAGGGGGCGGGGCCACCCAGTGACCCCGCCCCCCTCTGACGCACGGTGACTTGACGGGACTTCCCTGTGACGTCACTGCGAACACCCCAAATTGTTCGCTGTTCGGCGAACTTGCGAACAGCTAATGTTCGAGTCGAACATGAGTTTGACTCGAACTCGAAGCTCATCCCTAGTGGACAGCCATGTCTTGGTAGGTTTGCAGTTGTGCCATACTGTTTCCATTTTCGGATGATGGATTGAACAGTGCTCAGTGAAATGTTGCTGTGTTGTTGAGATGTTGATGTGAGCTTGGGATATTTTTTTATAACCTAACCTTGCTTTAAACTTCTCCACAACTTTATCCCTGACCTGTCTGGTGTTCCTCGGTTCCATGATGCTGTTTGTTCACTAAGGTTCTCTAACAAACCTCTGAGGGCCTCACAGAACAGCTGTATTTATACTGAGTTTAAATTACACACAGGTGGACTCTATTTACTATTTAGGTGACTTCTGAAGGCAATTGGTTCCACTAGATTTTAGTTAGGGGTATCAGAGTAAAGGGGGCTGAATACAAATGCACGCCACACTTTTCAGATATTTATTTGGAAAAGATTTGGAAAAACATTTATCATTTTCCTTCCACTTCACAATTATGTGAAAACCAACTGTATTGGTCTACCACATAAAATCCCAATAAAATACATACATGTTTTTGGTTGTAACGTGACAAAATGTGGAAAATTACAGGGGGTATGAATACTTTTTCAAAGCGCTGCATATATTTTTTTTTCCGCAAATACTCCTTGTATCTCTACAATAGATATACAATCTATACAAGCGTGCAGATGTATATATGCAGGTGTGTGTGTATATATATATATATATATATATATATATATATATATATATATATATTTATTTATACTCATTTTACCTTTCAGCCTATATCTATATCATTACTCATTGTGAGGCCTTCTCATGGGTCCATAGGTGCAGGTAGGCCCGATTACATCTAATCTCTTTAATTCTTTATAAGTTTTCTATGTACATGCTTTAGAACCCCCCGAATATAAATATTACTCAACATTGTTTTTAATTATAGGACCTTGTCTGTCAGGCTTCAGTGTTTCCCAGGTTGAGGGGAGCACTTTTGGTGATGCTCCTTTCCAATATTGGCTTCTTTACTCAGAGCAATATACATTACCTCTATGGTTGGGCATGAAGGCAGGATTTTCTGAGACTTTGTTTTTAAACCAAACATGTTCATCAATATACCATTTTAGCGACTACAAATGATACCTCCTACACCCCTAATGAAGGAGCTGCATAACCTCTGAAATGCGTCGGATGGAGGATACCAGACTGTATTATCGCTCTGCACTTCAGTTGATGTATTTTTGGCTGCTCATACCATGTACATTCTGTGGTTTTTGTCTTTTGTTTTTTACTGATGATTTATAAAT
This sequence comes from Aquarana catesbeiana, assembly GCF_042186555.1. NCBI lineage: Eukaryota > Metazoa > Chordata > Amphibia > Anura > Ranidae > Aquarana > Aquarana catesbeiana. The sequence continues at coordinate 671,893,500 of NC_133325.1, forward strand.
AAAACCTGTTTTTTTTTTTTTTTTCTTTTTTTTTTTTCAAATAACATTTTTTATTTTCCATCGTATGTGCAGTACAATGTGTAAAAGAGAATGATAATTGCAATGGCAATACAAAAACGTAAGTTATCATATATGTTGCTGGTGTTAAACATCTATACATTAAAGTAAGAACAGTGTTAAATGCCATCGGTGATCCAGTATCTGTCTTTTAGTAGATCAATTGGCTTACATGTAACGTTAGTGCTATTGCAAGACTGTAACTTTATTATCTGTAACTATAGGAGTCACAGGGTTATACAGTATAGGGAAATAGAGGGGGGGTAGAAGAAAGAGGGGGGGGTAAAAAAAAAAAAAAGGGGGGGGTATAGAAGTTATAGAAGTGGTGGTGTTGCCTGATCATGGTGGATCCTCCTGGAGATGCCATAGCTCCCAAACCCTGTTATGTGCCTCCAATCTGTCTTGTATTCTGGCTGTCATTTTCTCCATCACTTCGACATCCTTAATTCTGGCATAAAGATCCTCAGCAGAGGGTGGGGTAGTGCGTTTCCAGTGCAATGCTATAAGACATCTTGCTGCTGTTAAAATATGACACACTAGCTTCTTATATGGGGTGGAAGGTTTAAGTGGCGATAGACCTAACAAAAAGAATTTTGGGGACGCCTGGACCTGTGTGTCCAGAAGGCGAGCCAGTAATTGTTGGACTGTGGACCAATAGGGGACTAGTAACGGGCAGCTCCAGTATATATGTAAAAAGGTGCCTTTTGCTCCTTGGCATTGCCAACACCTATCAGGACTATTGGGGAAAATGGCGTGGAGCACCTCTGGAGTCATGTACCACAGTAGAAGAATCTTATAAAAGTTTTCCTTGTATAATGAGCATATTGAGCTCTTTGCCGTTTAGGACCATATGGTCTGCCATTGTGTTATAGGGATTTCCTCGCCGAGGATCTTTTCCCATTTGGTCATATAAGAATGTTTGCCTTGCCCATCCCGGGAGAATGTGTTTAGGATCTTATATATGGCTGATATGAGCCCCTTCTGGGTATTACTTACCAATATTATAGTTTCAAATGGGGAAAGGGGTGAAAATTGCAGGTTAGGTGTTATAGTAAGTGCATAATGTCGGATTTGTAAATACCCATAGAACACCTGTCTGGGGAGTTCATATTTGTTTTGTAGGTCAGTAAATGGCAAAAATTTCCGTGTCCTGGGGTCCACCAGATTCCCAAAGTGGAATAAATTCCGGGAAGTCCAGGGATGTGACACTAGGTAAGTTAAGCTATTTGGCACTTTGGGATTACCAATGAAAGAGGTCAGGAGTGATTTTTCTGATGACAATTCATGAGAATGAGCCAGTTTACGCCATATCCTTCTCAATTGGGACATGGGGCCCAGCATGTGTTCAGGGGCTACATCCGCATTCGCACTCCACAGCAGATTATTTGGATGTATGGGAGCCAGCCATAGCTTCTCAATTTCTGTCCATTTATTGTAGGATTTGTGGGTGAACTACGAAGCTACTGCTTGCAGCTGAGCTGCGTAGTAGTATTTAATAATGTTGGGGAACGCTAATCCCCCTTCATTGCGGGATGCCATCAATACTGATCCCGGTACCCTATGTCTTTTGTAACTCCAAACATAGTGAAGCAGGTCGGACTGGAGTTTTTTCAGTTGATTGAGTGGAATTGGAATGGGTAGTGTTTGAAAAAGATATAGGAGCTTCGGGAGGATAGTCATTTTGAGTGAAGCGATTCGTCCTAATAGAGAGATATGGTGCTTTTTCAATTGGAGCAATGAGGATCTAATAGAGCGGAACAGTGGGGGGAAGTTTTCTTGGTACAGAGTGTTGTATTTGGAGGTGATGTGAGTTCCCAGGTACTTCAGGGAGGTCGATCTCCATGTGAATGGAAAATTGGATTTTAAGAGCATGACCTCCGTGGCTGGGATATTAATCGGGAGTGCTTCTGACTTAACGTAACAGTAACGTGGGGTTGAGTCAGTGTGAGTATAATATAATCGGCGAAGAGGGAAATTTTGAACTCTCTACCTCTTACCGAGATTTCCCTAATATCTGGATTGCTTTTTTCAATTCAATTGTTATATTATTGAAGTGCCTACAAAGTCCCATAATAGGGGAATTTCTATTTCTAGTTCCCCATCAAGCCTCACCATGTAATTGACAGCAGGCAGTGAGGGGCAGATTCTTCAGCCAATAGCAGTCTATTGGCTAAAGATCCGCCTACTGCCTGCTGTCAATCCCAAGGGGAGCAGACCTGATCTCAGTTATGAGTAAGCGCTTATAGCATGAAACGCATTAACTGCCTCCCTATTTGTTGAGCCATGTTATTGTGTGTTATTATGGATTTATAAGAAAGCTTTTTGTGGTGCTTCAAACCCTTGAGTGTGGTCATCCACTCTTCTTCTTCCCTGTGTTTCCTGGCCAAGAACTGGACCGACACCTTTGGGCATGCATTGGAGTTGTCAGCACCTTTACATCATACATTATCTCACCTAAAGAGGTTTTCCTTCGTTGCATTCAGCTTGTTTGGACCTGATGAGGAACTTGTGTCTGTAAATCCCCATCAGGTTATACCCCCCCCAGGTATAGAACTGCACCACCACTGCACTGCACTGACAGCTTCATTGGTAGGGAGGAAGTGCTGCTGTACTGAGGTGAGAGTGTCCATATGGACACTTCACTCTCAGTGTCTCTCCACACTCGGTGCTTGCCCCAGATTCATGCACCTGTCTACAACCGGTACATGAATCTGTCCCTTCACTGACATTTGTCTTGTTGAGCCACATTGGAATTCTAAAGAGTTTCTTAGATTCTAGTTATTAATTCCAGGGCCTGTGTCTCTTCTGCAATAGAGGCTTCTTGGATAAATAGATAGAGTGGTGCTGCGCTAATCCCAGCAGGAACACAAATGATATTAATAAGATGCTCCTAGTAGACTTGATCGAAAATACTAAGGTACAAATAAATCTTAAAAAACTATATGCATCAATAATAGATAGTAGTGATCCCTTAAAAAGATCAACCACTAAACAGGAAGTGACTAAGCAATAAATAGTGGCTTATAAAGTGCACTAGTGCTGTAGTGCTGTAATAATAACAGTGACTCTGTGTTCCAAAATATCAATATAAAATACAAAAATAGTAACAGCAGATGTAGCAGTAGCAACTCCTGTATAAAGTGCAAAAAATCCAATATAAGAGTGGATTCTGACCTGTAGCATACATGCAACACACAAAGTGACTATGTGCAAGAAAATTAAAAATAAAAAAGCAAAATCAATGTGACACTAAAATAAACAGTTCAATCAAGGTGCTTCAGTATATAGAAGTCCTCCTTCATAGAGTGACAACAGCTTCCTAGCATGCAAATAATGCAGTGGAGTGCTCAAATGTGACACAATAGTGCTCCTCTTCGTGCTCACACACACTAGTGGGTAGTGGCCCCTTACCTTAGGGTAATGGGGTAACAGCAAATGACCAGTATTGGGAGTACCATCCTTTACATTCCTCCTCAATCCTCACGGTCCTAATCCCGGAGCATGTTCCCTCAGATGATAGGGGGGCACGGAAATGGAAAAAAGGAAGGTCCCACAATAATGTAATATTGTATGGCTAAAACTGATTTTTATTGACAAACAGCATGGGTACTCACAGTAAAATCAGGACAGGTACCGATGCTGATTGTGGCTTACGAGCTCGCCACTCATTGGAGATAAGCCTTTTTTAGCTGTTTTACTGTGAGTACCAATGCTGTTTGTCAATAAAAAAACAGTTTTAGCCATACAATATTACACTATTGTGGGATCTTCCTTTTTTTCCATTTCCTTGCCCGGGATTAGGACCGTGAGGATTGAGGAGGAATGTAAAGGATGGAACTCCCAATACTAGTCATTTGCTGTCACCCCATTACCCTAAGGTAAGGGGCCACTACCCACTAGTGTGTGTGAACATGAAGAGGAGCACTATTGTGTCACATTTGAGCACTCCACTGCATTATTTGCATGCTAGGAAGCTGTTGTCACTCTATGAAGGAGGACTTCTATATACTGAAACACCTTGATTGAACTGTTTATTTTAGTGTCACGTTGATTTTGCTTTTTTATTTTTAATTTTCTTGCACGTAGTCACTTTGTGTGTTGCATGTATGCTACACGTCGGAATCCACTCTTATATTGGATTTTTTGCACTTTATACAGAAGTTGCTACTGCTACATCTGCTGTTACTATTTTTGTATTTTATATTGATATTTTGGAACACAGAGTCACTGTTATTATTACAGCACTACAGCACTAGTGCACTTTATAATCCACTATTTATTGCTTAGTCACTTCCTGTTTAGTGGTTGATCTTTTTAAGGGATCACTACTATCTATTATTGATGCATATCGTTTTTTTAAGATTTATTTGTACCTTAGTATTTTCGATCAAGTCTACTAGAAGCATCTTATTAATATAATTTGTGTTCCTGCTGGGATTAGCGCAGCACCACTCTATCTATTTATCCATTTACTGGCAGGGTCTGGTTGTACCCTACTCGGTGCAGGCAGCTTTTCCCTATAGCTCTCTTTAACACACATGATAGTGCAGGAATAATTATATATACAATAGAGGCTTCTTACCTTCCTCCACATATAAAGATGTTTTAGAATGTACACTGAGCTGCACATGGGCAGCACAGTGTACATTCTTGGTATGCTTCGGTGCCAAAATATGGATGAACTCCTGCGCACATGCGTGGGAGTTACATCATCCTAACTCGGCCAATAAGATGTTTGAGGACCTTGAACCCAGAGGAAGCCAGGGAAAAAATGCTAGTGCTGTTGAGGGGGCTTATGAACGTTCAACTTTAAAAGGAAGTCAGAAATTGTTAGTACATGAAGGATGATTCCTCCTTGGGCAAATTACTGGATCCACAACAGCTCCTAAAGAAAAAAAATTAAAAACACAGATCTTCTCTAATTTCTGGCAGCTTCCCCCTGCAGACTAATGCCCCGTACACACGGTCGGATTTTCCGACGGAAAATGTGTGATAGTACCTTCTTGTCGGAAATTCCGACCGTGTGTAGGCTCCATCACACATTTTCCATCGGATTTTCCGACACACAAAGTTTGAGAGCAGGATATAAAATTTTCCAACAACAAAATCTGTTGTCGGAAATTCTGATCGTGTGTACACAAATCCGACGGACAAAGTGCCACGCATGCTCAGAATAAATAAAGAAATGAAAGCTATTGGCCACTGCCCCGTTTATAGTCCCAATGTACGTGTTTTACATCACCGCATTCAGAACGATCGGATTTTCCGACAACTTTGTGTGACCGTGTGTATGCAAGACAAGTTTGAGCCAACATCCATCGGAAAAAATCCTAGGATTTTGTTGTCAGAATGTCCGAACAAAGTCCGACCGTGTGTACGGGGCATTACTGATTCATGTAGAAGTTATTTTTCTTTAAATTTACCGATGTATGACAATCTTGAAGCGCTTCCTCTCTTTATAATTGCTTTAATTAGGAGTCGCTGAAAACTTTATGGAATTTTGCCATATCAGGAGGAATTCCAACTCTTCCCTCTCACTATAAAATAAACTTTGCATACAATTAAAGGAAAGACAAGATAGATGAATATAAGTGATGATGTTTGATTTATGATGACAGTGGCTGACTTAAATCTGTCCCTACACATACACCCAGTAGAAGCTCAGTCACAGAAGGTGGGAGGGGAAGTAAGCAGTAAACCAGATGAAAATGATTAATCAGTTTAGGAAAGATTTGATTCCGTCATGCTGACTGCATACACCAGCTTTTTAGTGTGTGACTGATTTCAAAGAGCCGCGTTGCTCTCATGAAAATTTTTAGATATTCTATAATAATTTTTCTTTTTAAAGGAAGATGTCTTATTTTCTAAAATCCCTCAGCTATACCTTCAAAATATGTTTAAAATAAGCATCTAGTCATTTTCATAGGTCCTCCTATGTTTTCCTACATATCACAGACATGTCGCTTTTGCATTTAACAAGGTTCACACCAAAAACAAAAAGCTTAATGCAGTAATATGCACAGTAGTTGTCAGTATACGGGTGCATGGCCAGCTTCCCAGCCTTGCATGATTGTTCTGGCTAGTGATTCTATAAAATAGTTTAACTATTTCTATTTCGTGTCGTGCGTTCCTATTATTAGTATTACTTGCATGCTGCTCCATGTGCTTTTCTTTACTGATGTACAGTTTAAAATTGCTACTTTCATGCTCATGGGCAGAGCAATCGTTTGTAGGAAACATCATTAGTTTGCCAACTAAATACAATGTTTTGGGCAGATACAGGGTTAACTACACTTGGTCATGCTAATTTGTATTAAAATAAGTTTAGGACATTGTTGTCTAGATGTGTTTGAAACTAGCAAGAATTGCAAACTTGATTCAGTGTAATATAAGGAGAGGACACTCAGCAGCTGTTTACACATCTGGACTCAGGAGCACTAGTGTGGTACACAAGAACAAACTTTTTAGGGTATCTCCAGTGGATACTTGGGGTGTCTCCATGTGTGAAACTTGTCCAAAAAAGGTAAGTATTCCAGCTTTGGTAAGTGAAAAAAATCATGTCTTCAGCTTGGAACTCTGCCAAAACAGACAATTGTACCCTACTTCCAAGCAATGTTTCATATTCCTATTTCTGGCCTCAAATATCTGTGTGCTAAGTATACCTTTGGTTTCATTCTCATAGGGGAGAAAAGACTCCTGACATCTGAGGACACCAGGAAACCCCCACCTCCTGAAGAAGGGGAACAGAGGACACGACAACCTGAGGATGTGGAGGAAGGAGAGGTGGTTGAGATTGTCACCACAACAGGTGAGTGCCTGACACCACAGATTCAGGTAATAAATGTATGCCTGCATATTTATAATACATGGTGTGTATTTTTTCTTTTAGGTGATGTGCATGTTGTGGAAGAACAATCTCCTCATTTCACGAGTGACAGTGCACAAAGGCTAATCCAGGACATAATGTTTTGTAGTCAGGATTTAGACCTCATCAAGCAAAAAACAAATGACATAGAACAAAAACTGAAGAACATGATTGATGTACTAGGAAGAATTTAAAGAACAACAAAATTACACCATTTTCTATTTGTGGGGACCATTTTTTTCAAATTTTTGACGCATTTTAAAAACCAAATTTTGAAGATGCACACAGTGTGTCAACATGTGCTGTCTGCCATCAGGGGATATCAATGTACACGTTTTGTGGGTGCAACCCCTTCCCCTTACCAGTGCCGCCGGCAGCGTCAGAGGCGATCGCATCCTCTCCCCTGCTTGGTATGCAGCTGAGTGAGGGGAAGATAGCCCCCGCTCGGCTCCATACAATGGCAGCTCTTAAAGGGACATTTTTTTTGCATTTTAGTGTAAATATGAGATCTGAGGTCTCATATTTAAGAGGTCCTGTCATGCTTTTTTTCTATTACAATGAATTAAATTGACACGATTTTTTTTTTTTTTTAAAGAACAGTGTAAAAAAATTAAATAAAAAGTAATTAAATAAAAAAAAAAAATTTAACGTGCCCCGTCCCGCTGAGCTTGCATATGTGAGTAGCGCCTGCATATGAAAACAGTGTTCAAACCACATATGTGAGGTATATGTGGTACATGTGAGGTACATGTGAGGTATCACCGCGATTGCTAGAGCGAGAGCAACTATTCTAGCCCTCCTCTGTAACTCAAAATATGCAACCTGTAGAATTTTTTAAACGTCGCATTAGGCGATTTTTAAGGATAAAAATTTGTCGCCATTCCACGAGCGGGCGCAATTTTGAAGCGTGACATGTTGGGTATCAATTTACTCGGCGTAACATCATCTTTCACAATATAAAAAAAAATTGGACTAACTTTACTTGTGTCTTATTTTTTAATTCAAAAAAGTGTATTTTTTCCAAAAAAAGTGCGCTTGTAAGATCGCTGCGCAACGACATACATTTTATTCTCTGGGGTGTTCGAAAAAAAATGTTTGGGGGTTCTAAGTAATTTTCTAGCAAAAAAACATGATTTTAAGGCCCCTTTCACACGATCGGACCGTTCAGGTCCGCCTGTCAGTTTTGACGGCGGACCTGAACGGGCGCTCCATGTTAGCCTGTGGAGCGACCCGGTCCGATCTGCTAAAAGCGGATGGATGGCCCTACGTCCAGGTCCGTCGCTGGTGGCACGGATCGGGTGAGATCTGATGAAAACGGACATGCTGTCCGTTTTCATCCGATCCCTCCATAGGCGGCAGCGGCGCCTGACAAGCCCCTCCCCGCTCAGTGAGCAGAGAGGGACCTGTCATCCGCCGGCTCAGCGGTGATCAACGGACTGATCTCCCGCTGAGCCGGCGGACAGAGGCGGACTCCGTGGAAGCGGAGTCCGCCTCGTGTGAAAGGGGCTTAACTTGTAAACAACAAGTTTGAAAAATAGGCCTGGTCTTAAAGAGGTAATTGAGGAAAGGAAACATGCAATGAAAGAAATTAATAGGTTGCAATTGCTGACCTCCTTCTGCAAATGCTAACTGACTGGCTTTCCCTGTCTACAACATGTTCTTAGTCACTAATTTGGAATAAGCAAGACAAAGTAAAGTCAGAGCAAAAGCAGGACACCAGATCTTCATACATGTTCTGGGTCAATGACTCAGAAAGCCATTATTGGCAGCCCCCATATTTTTCTTAGAACAGATTTTCTTTAACTGAGTTTTCTTACCATGTAATTCGCTGCACAGAGATTTCACAGCATATACAGTTGTACAACGCAATCTTTTATTAGAAAATAAAGACGGAAATGGCTTATTGAATTTCATAATTTATTAATACAGGCATGCATTTGTTGAAGGAAGAAATGATAACTAAATATAGTAATAGCATAACAAATCATATCATAAACGAGAGGTCAGTTTTGACTCATATATTTTTCCATTTATCTATCAAGTGCAAACATGACTGATCTTTATGCAGTTTGCAAACACTAAGCAATGGTGCTAGCAGCTAAAAGTGAAAGATGTATCTGAATAAACAAGTAAACCATTGTTGTTACAAAGTCACATGAGAGCTTTTAATACTGAGATGTCACCATGAATAAATGGCTCTTGTGTCAAATATGGTTATGGGGAACTCTAAAAAGATCAAGTTAAAGAGCTTTTGGTTTATAACACTACAATCGGGGAATATAACATCATATTTACATACAGAGGGTGCTTCTGAAAGTAGAAAATAGCAAAATGATATGTTTCTAACTCCTGTACCCGCTATTTGTGTTGTTTGTAAATGTTAACATCCCATTCTTGGCTAAATCCTTGCTCCTCCAAATTGCCCCCTAACCCCTCTGAAGGTCCCCCTGAAGGCTTGTTTATTTCTATTTTTACTTATCTATTTATCTTTTTCATGTCTTCAGTCCAGTCACAAGGTTTGTGTGAATGAAGTACACTGTGGTATTGCACCCTCAGTGGGCAGGCCCATGACATCCTGCATTCACAGTTGTTCTCAGCCTCCTAAGTAACTGGGTGACGTTCAACAGGAAATGCTGAACACGTCTTGTGACAGTTCGGGATTGAAGTTCACCTTTTCAAGAAAATAGCCTATGCAGTTAAGGGGCCTCTTTAGGTATTAAAATACTGTATAGTTTTGTTAAATATAGATTGTTTAGCCTGCAATAAAGTTTCCCTTTGTTTTATTTTTTATTGAAGTACAGTGAGGTATGCACATTTGACTTTGATTTTTAGAGGCATTTTAGTGAACTAAAAAAAGAACAAAACAACAAAAAAGAGGGGAGAATGGATTAGAATCAGACAACCTAAAACTGGCAAAAAAAGATGGAGTACAGGAACAAATCTCTGCAGCTGGATGAATTTTCTAGGTAAAGGAGCAAGGGTCTGTAGAATAAAAGAGAATATGTCGTAGACCATTCATTTTAACACAAATCTTTTCAAAATGTTATATATGCATATCTCCCTTGTGTAGACATCTCCAAATGCCCTGAGACGGCTTCTAGATGCCGCTATTGTGGATGTGATGTTGACAGCATGCTCAGAGCTGTCACTTAAGTACCACTCCATAGTATTCATCTTCACTTCTCCCCTGGCAGCTACAGTATATGAAGGGTTATATAGGGAGGTGGGGGGGGGGGGGGGGGGCAGATGAGCTGGCCTAGCACAGAGTGTAACTTGATGCTCCAAGAAGAGGAAAGGCCAATAATGTGCAAGGAGAGAGTGGGCAATGCTATAGAATTGACTCTTTCAGTCTTATTTTCTAGCATGTTCAAAGGTACACTGCATTTGAACAAACAATTATTTATGGAAAGGAAAAACATGGAAAGCAAGCATTTAAAATACTTTAATTTACTTTTCTTTTACCTGAATGTAGCAGTACCCCCATAAGTGCTACTAATAGACTCTGTACCCTGCTGGTTGCCTCGACCCTCCATCACCACTGACACCCTGGGTTCAGTCATCTTACCAACTGTACTAATAATAAGAGACTCACACAATATTAAGGAAACAGTTCAAGTTTGTTTACTGAATTTGTGAGAACACAGAAGTACGTATATTTTAACACTGCAACAGGAAAAAGGTACACTCATGTGAACACTATGACTCTGTTTATGGAAAAAGCAATATAGTGATTTAGAGCTTCTTCAACTGTAACTGAACACAGATCAACACAGTATGATTCAATTCAATTAGATATTAACCCAATCACAGAAACCTATGTGAACAGGTCAGCAGAAGGGTAGAGAACTGACACTGTATTTCCTACGTCAGGCTCACTCCCTTCTATCTCCTCAGCCCACAGCTCATCAAGAATTTACAACATGAAAATAACAATATACAAAATATTATATTCAAATTGTCTGACTCCCTCAAATAGCCTAGAGCAGATGAAGAAAGGATAATAAAAGGGTGGAAGGGTTGTTTCTTGAAATCCAGATGTCTTCAGCTAGCTTTGATGTGATGTGATTAAGGTAATACTTAATAATAGGGAATAGCAAATTTGGCAGATTTTAGAATATCCTTATTTTACCTTAATCTCCTCTTGTATGATCCTAGTGGTGTTGTATCCAGTAAAACTACAAGAAGCAATGATGGGAACAAGGCATAGATGTCTGCTTACAGTGTTCGTTATAGTATAAGAACTGACTTCCAGTGGCACTACAAGTGCCACCAAGCTGAGCTGAGTAAATGATGTCTGTAAGCAGTGTCTTATAGCAACTAAATGGGCTATGCTTGCTCAACACACTGGACTCAGATACAGCTGGCAACGATGTAGGTGATGAATAGGACTCTATCAGGAACGTTCTCTGTATCCTGGCTCTAGGAAATTGTGCGTGCCATGCTGCGGCCTACTTGGATCTGAAGTGCAGACGTCTCTGGATAACCTAGAACACCCTCCGGTCCACTACAGGGAAGAAGCGATGCTGTTCACAGAGGTCCCTCTGGGTATAGCTGAACGGCTCCCCGCTGTGTAGGCCGCAAATTAACAGCAGCTGGCAGAGTCATCCCAAGAGAATGACCTAGGCTGCGCCAGCCCATTTTATATCCTCTCCCAGCAGTCTGTTCTGTTCCTACAGCATTCTGGTAGTCATAGTTCAAATCAGCCCTGCTGGCATTGAAACTTCATCATTCTGAACTACGCATCCCACAATGCTTTGCTCTGAGTTTTTGTCACAAGGAAAAGGAAATGACATATGGAGTCCAGCCAACACTAGTGGTGTATTTTGGTTTTGTGCTGCCCTAGGCAAGACTAAAATCAGGCGCCCCCCCATCTAAATTTGTCTCAACCTTTCCTTCTCAAGTGGCTGTGTGAGGTCTCCGGTGGCTGTGCGGGGTCTCTGGTGGCTGTGCGGGGTCTCTGGTGGCTATGTGTGGTTGTCAGGGAAACAGGCACATCCCCATGCACAGTTTCACAAGGTCAGCTAACCAGCACAGGCAAGGTCGCGCTAACGCGCATCAGCGTACACGAAGGTACAATACCCTAACTAGATGAACGCCTGGCGCCGCGTTCGGGCGAATGCGCGTGTGTGACAATGCCGCAAACGTGCGCACGAAGTGATACAGGCGCCTTGTTTATTTAAACGCTCCACTGACAGTGCCACATCGCTGGATTATCATCAGCTCTTCCTGTGTTCCTGTGACTGAGTTTCCTGTTCTCCTGACCTCCTGTGTACCGACCAGGCTTGTTTATCTACTCCTCTGAACCTCCTGACTCTACGCACCGGCTTGCTTTGGACCCCTCCTGCCTGCTCCCTGCACCTGAACCCGGCTTAATTAACGGACTCCGCTTCCCTCTGTCTCCTGTACCTGGATTTGTTGAATCGGTTCTTGGACTGTCATACTGTGTTTTACCCCCTGGCTTGGCTTCTGATTTTCTATTGGATTTCCATTGGTCCCCCTGTCTGGACCTTAAGCACATTGCCTCCAGTGACTTTGTTCTGTCAAGTTCCCAACACCAGCTTCTACTTCCAGGCAACCCGTGCTTCTGTGAGCACCGCATCCCTGTGTCATCTTCAGGGTTGTGCTGCACTCGGCTGCAAGGGGAGCCCTCTCAGCATCTCGGCCTCCTACTAAGACCCTGACAGTATAATCCAGCCATGTCAGAGGCCGACGGAGGTGACTCCCCGATGAAGGCTGTTCTCCAGCAGATCACGGCTCTTACCCCAGTCATCCAGCAGCTTCAGGAGGAATACTTCCGGTTGAAGGAACGTCTGCAGCACCTACCTGAGTCTCCCTCTCTCTCAGTTCAAAGCCCGCCTCCAGTGGCAACTACCGGGTTTATGGCCCCTCCAGAACCACGAATCCCAGCGCCAGAATGTTTCCGTGGCGATCGAAGGAAATTGAGGTCCTTTAAGAACTCTTGTTACTTATACTTTGCCTTGCAACCACAGACTTTTTTCAGTGAAACAATCAAAGTAGGTTTCACTATCTCCTTACTACGTGGTGAGCCACAGACCTGGGCCCATGGCCTGTTGGAACGAAGCAGCCCCATCATCAACACTGTGGACCAGTTCTTTGAAGCCATGGCCCAGCTATATGATGATCCTCTACGGGTAGTTACTGCCGAAGCAACTCTACACTCCCTTCGTCAGGGTCAGCGCCCTGCGGAAGACTATACGGTAGAGTTTCGCACATGGTCTACAGACTCTGGCTGGAATGAGGCAGCATTAAAGTACCAGTATCGAATGGGGTTGTCTGAGGCCCTCATAGATGAATTAGCCAGGTTACAGATTCCATCCACACTAGAAGATCTCATCCAGTTAACAGTTCAGCTTGACAGACGTTTACGGGAACATCAGGTTGAACGCGATCGGGCCTCTTGCTCCACACGGACACAGCCCCAAGACCAGTCTGCACCGGCCCCCATACAAATCAGCATGTTCCGTCCAGCATTAACCTCTGAGGTAAAAATTAATCGCCGAAAGGGAAACTTTGTTTCTACTTCGGTGAGTCAGGACATTTCATAGACAACTGCCCCACAAGACCAAGAAAACTACCCCTTTGCACTCCGGTTTATCTTCAAGTAGCCAAGTCTTCCTCTGCTCATATCTCACTCCCTGTTACGTTGCTAGTGGCAGGCAGAGAAGTTCACCTGCAAGCAATACTGGATTCTGGGGCATGTAGTTGTTTTTTAGACTTGACCTTAGCTAAAAACCTTGCTATTCCGTTGAACCATAAGAAACAGAGACTGACAGTCCATTTGGCTGACGGCTCCATGCCGAGCTCGGGTTATGTCACCCAGGAAACCGTACCTATCCTTACCAATTCAGGTCATCGGGAGTTTCTTAGATTCGATTAAGTTCCTTAAGTTCCCCTATGTTCCCGGTCATCCTAGGAATCCCATGGCTAAAAGCACACAATCCTCAGATTGATTGGTCCAAGAAGAAGGTATTTATTACATCTTCCTATTGCCATTGCCTATTGCCTATTGTTTGGCCCCCGAATCCCAATATGTTTCCAGTTGCTTGACTGTACAGTCCACACCCAGTCCGGATCCTAATATACCAACAGTCTACCGGGAATTTCTTGATGTCTTTGATAAGAAGAAATCAGATACCTTACCGCCACATCGTCCTTACGATTGTCCCACCGAGTTACTGCCAGGAGCTACTATTCCCTTTGGCCGTATATTCCCCCTTTCCAAGACTGAGCTTGAAACCCTGAGGCAATATATTGATGAAAACCTTGAAAAGGGATTTATCCGTCCTTCCTCTTCCCCTGCCGGTGCTGGCATTTTCTTCGGCGAGAAGAAGGATGAGAAACTGAGACCATGTGTGGACTACAGGGAATTAAACAAAATTACCCTTAAGAACCGCTACCCACTCCCGCTCATCCCCGAGCTCTTTCAAAGGTTCCACACAGCACACATCTTCACTAAACTTGACCTCCATGGTGCTTATAACCTCATCCGTATCCGAGAGGGGGACGAGTGGAAAACGGCTTTCAGAACAAGATTTGGACATTTTGAGTACCTGGTCATGCCGTTTGGGTTGTGCAATGCCCCGGCAACCTTTCAGCATTTCATTAATGATATCTTCCGGGAGCACTTAGATCACTTTGTTGTTGTCTACCTCGACGACATTCTTATTTTTTCAGCCACTCTGGAACTCCACAGAATACATGTTAAGAAGGTACTGTGCATACTCAGAACCCACGGGTTATTCGTTAAATCTGAAAAATGCGATTTCGAAAAGACTTCAATTCAATTCTTGGGACTTATCAACACCACAGGTGGAATTGCCATGGATCCTCAAAAGGTGAAGTCTCTCCTTGACTGGCCGGCCCCTTCGGACAGGAAGGGTGTACAGAGATTCATTGGCTTTGCAAACTTCTACAGAAGATTTATAAAGAATTTTTCCACCATTGTTGCACCCATTACTCAGACCACCCGCCAACATAACAAGTTTCAGTGGTCCGCAGCGGCACAATCCGCCTTCGATCAGCTTAAGATCTTCTTCACTTCTGCCCCAATCTTACGACACCCTGACCCTGCTCTACCCTATGTCCTGGAAGTTGACGCCTCAGAAGTCGCTACAGGGGCGATTCTCTCTCAGCGCCAGGGTCCCAAGGCATTGCTGCATCCTGTGGCCTTTTCCTCACGGAAAATGAGCCTTCCAGAGAGGAATTACGATGTGGGGGACTGGGAACTTTTGGCAATTAAGACAGCTCTCGAGGAATGGCGGTATCTCCTGGAAGGTGCCACTCATCCCATCCTGATCTTCACGGATCACAAGAACCTAGATTACCTCCGCACGGCCAAACGCTTGAGACCCCGACAGGCTCGATAGGCTCTATTTTTCTCTAGGTTTCATTTCCACATAACCTATCGCCCTGGGTCGAAGAACGGAATGTTATCCCGGATGTTCCCGGACACTCCTGAAGAAATTGCACCCAGTACAATTTTTTGTCTCCCCAAAACTTCCTACTAATCCAACCTGACCTAAGATCCTCAATTGAGCAGGCCTCTAGTCAATGTACAGAAGCGGAAGTCTCCTCCCTGAGAAGCCAAGAGGGAATCCTATGGCACCAAGACAAGATTTTCGTTCCTCAGCAAGCCAGACTACAAGTATTGAAGGCCTTTCATGACCATCAGCTAGCTGGTCATTTCGGGGTCAGAAAAACAACTGAGCTGGTTCAGCAGTCCCTATGGTGGCCCACTTTGAGATCTGATTGTAAAAAGATACGTTAACTCTTGCATAATCTGCCAACGGAACAAGAGGTCCAACGCCAGGTCTTGGGGCTTGTTAAGACCACTGCCAGTCCCAGAACAACCATGGAAGAAGATTTCCATGGACTTCATCATGGATCTGCCCCCCTCAGAAGAATTTACTACCATCTTGGTAGTGGTAGATCGCCTGTCCAAAATGGCGCATTTTTTGCCTATGAAAGGTACCCCCTCTGCCTTGGATACAGCAAAGATCTTTATTAAGGAAATTGTTTGATTACATGGATTGCCAGACAACATCGTATCAGATAGAGGGGTACAATTTACCTCTAGATTTTGGAAGAATCTCTGCAAACTACTTTCAATTGAAATATGCTTGTCCACAGCTTACCACCCACAGAGTAACGGTCAGACCGAAAGGACCAACCAGACGCTAGAACAATATCTGTGGTGCTTCTGTTCTTTCTCTCAGGATGACTGGATTCAACTATTACCGTGTGCAGAATTTGCACATAATAACTCGGTACACGCGTCTACCAACCAATCACCCTTCTGGGCGAATTACGGCTTCCATCCTTCATTTTTACCCAACGTCATTCCAGAATCTTCAGTCCCAGCAGTTCAGGACAGAATAGATTTCATCCATACAAATTACCAAATGCTCCAGGATACCATGAAAAAGGCCCAAGAAGAATATAAAAAACAAAAAGATAGAAAAAGAAGAGCAAACCCTACCTTCAAGATAGGGGATAAGGTGTGGCTCTCATCAGTGAACCTCAAGTTACCATGCCCATCTTGGAAATTGGGACCCAAGTTTTTGGGTCCTTTTGAGATCAAACGTGAAATTAACCCTGTAGCTTTTGAACTTATCTTACCTGAGTCTTTCAAGATCCATCCGGTTTTTCATGTTTCACTCCTTAAACATGTTGTTTCTAGTCCTTTTCCAGGGAGAGAAGAAGTGCCCCCACCTCTAGTCCAGGTTGTAGATGAAGCTGAATTCGAAGTTGAATCTATCCTTGACTGTTGTCGGAGAGGTAGGACAATTCAGTTTCTAATTAAGTGGAAGGGGTATTCTGCAGAAGAGAACTCTTGGGAGCCTGCAAGACATGTGCACGCTCCTAGGCTGATACAGAGGTTCCGCAGTAGGTACCCCGGAAAATGGGCACGTTTAGGCACCCGGAGGCTACCCCTTGGGGGGGGGACACTGTCAGGGAAACAGGCCCATCCCCATGCACAGTTCCACAAGGTCACCTAACCATCACAGGCAAGGTCGCACTAACGCGCATCAGCGTACATGAAGGTACAATACCGTTACTAGACGAACGCCTGGCGCCACGATCGGGCGAATGCGCGTGCGTGACAATGCCGCAATCGTGCGTACGAAGTGATACAGGCGCCTTGTTTATTTAAACGCTCCACTGACAGTGCCACAGTGGATTATCATCAGCTCTTCCTGTGTTCCTGTGATTGAGTTTCCTGTTCTCCTGACCTCCTGTGTACCGACCCGGCTTGTTTATCTACTCCTCTGAACCTCCTGACTCTACGCACCGGCTTGCTTTGGACCCCTCCTGCCTGCTCCCTGCACCTGAACCCGGCTTGACTAACGGACTCCGCTTCGCTCTGTCTCCTGTACCTGGATTTGTTGAATCGGTTCTTGGACTGTCTTACTGTGTTTTACCCCCTGGCTTGGCTTCTGATTTTCTATTGGACTTCCATTGGTCCCCCTGTCTGGACCTCAAGCACATTGCCTCCAGTGACTTTGTTCTGTCAAGTTCCCAACACCAGCTTCTAATATCCAGGCAACCCGTGCTTCTGTGAGAACAGCATCCCTGTGTCATCTTCAGGGTTGTGCTGCATCGGCCGCAAGGGGAGCCCTCTCAGCATCTCGGCCTCCTACTAAGACCCTGACAGTGGTCCCTGGTGGCTGTGTGGGGTCTCTGGTGGCTGTGTGGGATCTCTGGTGGCTGTGGAGGGTCCCTGGTGGCTGTGTGGGGTCTCTGGCGGCTGTGCGGAGTCTCTGGCAACTGTGCGGGGTCTCTGGTGGCTGTGCGGGGTCTCTGGTGGCTGTGAGGTGTCTCTGGTGGCTATGCGGTCCAAGCATGAAGGAACCCTGGGCCCTGAGATCTAAGGGGGTCACATCTTTAACTTGTAGTCCTTCACTAGTTGGGGTTCATGCTGGCACTTGCAGTCCTTCACTTTTGTAAAATAAAAATGTTTTTAGGTATTTGCCATCTTATGAGCTCATTCACTTTTTCAGAACTAACTAAATGCATGGAAGCCTATATGATTAGTAGGGAAAAAAACAGCACAACTTTGTAAAAGTCATTACATTATACAGATTATTCACTTTTATAAAAGCAGACTTAAAAAAAATATTTTTTGGATCTCTTACATGCACCTCTCCAATAAATCCACTGGCTGAGACATAAAGAATTTACTTTTGCTGAGGATGCAAAGTGACTATACTTGGAACAAATTCCCACTCACCCTAAGCATCGCTCTGTGCTCCAGACACCATAGAGACTCAGGAGGAGAAAAGCACACTGGCTGCACAATGACAATTGCTGACTGTTTGATGGGAAGTTTCAGGCCTGGGGGTTCCCTTCGTCCTCCTCTCTCCTACTACACACGAGCCGGGAGGAAGTTAGGATGCAGCAAAGGACGGTAGGTGGAGCATTAGGCTCCGCCTCTGCCCTTTGCATGAAGTGCGGCTGGTCTGAAGTACGGCCGGTCGCTGGCAAGTAAGCCCCAAAATACTGGCTCTACAGCAAGCTGCCGGCCAGTGGGGACTGTTAGTGCGGGAGGCGGAGCCGGGACTCGGGAGGAGGTTTTTTTTCGTGCGGGGGGTGCTTTTTTGCTGCCCCTGGCAAAGTGCTGCCCTAGGCCTTGTTGGCCTAGGCCAAAATACAGCGCTGCTAGAGGGAGCCAACCCCACATTAATAACAGGGCAAAATGTCTCTGAATTGCGGGCATAATAGCCGGCTCCTGGCTACATGAAGTTTTCTAAAGTTACTGACTTTAGTCAATCTCTTCATTTTCTAAATAAAAATATGGGAGATTTAAAGTGACTATACTTGGCACTGCAACGCAGTGTAAAGAACACATTCCCACTCACCCTTAGCATTGCTCTGCGCTCCAGACACCATAGAGAACCAGGAGGAGAAAAGCACACTGGCTGCATGATGACAATTGCTGACTGATGGGAAGTTTCAGGCCCGGGGGTTCCCCTCGTCCTTCGCTCTCCTACTACACACGAGCCTGGAGGAAGTTAGGATGCTGCGGAGGACGGTAGGCAGAGCATTAGGCTCCGCCTCTGCCCGTTGCATGAAGTGCGGTAGATCTGAAGTATGGGCGGTCGCTGCCAAGTAAGCCCCATAATACTGGCTCTACAGCAAGCCGCTGGCCACCGGGGACTGTTAAAGCGGGAGGAGGAGCCGGGACTCTGGAGGAGGCTTTTTTTCATGCGGGGGGTGGCTTTTTTGCCGCACCCCACAAAGTGCCGCCCTTGGCCTTGTCGGCCTAGGCCAAAATACAGCACTGCTAGAGGGAGCCAACCCCACATTAATAACACAGCAAAATGTCTCTGAATTGCGGGCATAATATCCAGCTCCTGGCTACATGAAGTTTTCTAAAGTTACTGACTTTAGTCAATCTCTTCATCTTCTAAATAAAAATATGGGAGATTTAAAGTGATTGTAAAGGCAGAAGTTTTTTTACCTTTATGCAGTCTATGCATTAAGATAAAAAGCCTTCTGTGTGCAGAAGCCCCCCTCAGCCCCTCCAATACTTACCTGAGCCTCATCTCGATCCAGCGATGTTGTAGGAGTGTTTAAGCTGCCCGAGACTCCCCTCCTCATTGGCTGAGACAGCAGTGTGGCGCAATTGGCTCTCGCTGCTGTCAATCAAAGTTGTGTGGCGGAAAACTAACACTGCACATCACCCTGAACACACCATTCCCCACTGAAACATGGTGGTCAGCAGGGACAGGGAAACTGATGGGAAGATGGACTGAGCCAAATACAGGGCAATCTTTGAAGAAAACCTGTTAGAGTCTGCAAAAGACTTGAGACTGGGGTGGAGGTTCACCTTCCAGCAGGACATCAACCCTAAACATACAGCCAGAGCTACAATGGAATGGTTTAGATCAAAGCATATTCATGTGTTAGAATGGCCCAGTCAAAGTCCAGACCTAAATCCAATTGAGAATCTGTGGCAAGACTCAAAAATTACCGTTCAGACGCTCTCTGTCAAATCTGACAGAGCTTAAGCTATTTTGCAAAGAAGAATGGGCAAAAATTTCACTCTCTAGATGCGCAAAGCTGAAGAGACATACCCAAAACGACTGGTATAATTACAGCAATAATAAATAAATAATAATAAACAAATAAATAATAACAAGAAGGTGTAGAGTGAAAAATTGGATGGAGGTTCTATGTCCTATATGCCCACATCATAGACCTAAACAGTACATATAGAACTTCACACAAATTTGTAGCCAAGTACTTTTTAGGGCATGTAGTGAATGGCACCAGAAAAAAATGTTTTTTTCTTTACATAAAATCAATAAATTTATTAAGTGTACATTAAAAACATATATAGCAGCACATCCAGTATTATTAAACCGGGTTTAGAACCCACTGTCATAAATCATAAGGTGTTTCTACAGTTTGCTGGAACAGAACAGAGATTACACCCCCCCACCCCAAAGCCCCCCCTCATGTTGAGGGCATTAGGGCCTTGTATGGTTGAGGAGCGGGGGCACTTTTATGGCCTGCCAGGCTGCATGCTCGGATAAGGGTCTGGTATGGATTTTGGGGGGGACCCCACAACATTTTTAAAAAAATGTTGTCATGGGGTCTGCTATGGATTTGAGGGGGACCCCACGTCGTTTTTTATTTTTTTGCGTAGATTTCCCCTTATAATCTGTACTACATCCAAAAGAGCCTGGCATGGAATGGGGGGGGGGGGGGGGGCACGCTGTTTATTTCTCATTTTTTTTATTGCAGGCAATTGTTTAGCGGGGAACCCTTAACAACCAGCTATTCACTGGTTGCTAAGGGTGACCACTCCTAAACACTTCAAAACGCTCCTAAACACTGCAAAAATGCTGGCAAAAAGCACTAAATATTAACGGTTTTTATTCAGCATTTTTTTCAGCATTTTTTAAGCGTCTAGTGTGCATGGATCCTAAATCAGGACTAATTAGTTTATTTCTAACTATTATTTGTAAACAATCTAGAAAACTATGTAGATATTTTTCCACTTTGCTATTACAGACATATATAAAGTACCTGTAATAAATTATACATTCATATACATATAGATCGGTGATATTAAAGCGGAGTTCCACCCATATTTTCATCTTTGCATTACTTGCTACAATCCCGCAAGTTTAAACAACATTTGGCCTTTTTCTTTTTAAGCTCTGATTACCTTGTTGCTAGGGTGTCTTCTTATTTCTTCCTCTTTCTGCGCCACGGCAAGGTACGTCATATTCTGCGGCGCTTTGGCCCCTGGAGATGTGCGTGTCATCATTCTTAGGAGTCAGTGGGCGCCTGATAGCATTGTGTTATTTCCAAACAGGAAATGGTGCGATGCAAGGCGCCATTGTCTAGCTTACATTTGGTTGCCATAACAATGGGGCAGAACCTTCCTACAATGCCGCCATTGTGATGGCAACCACAGACATAATCGGGTGCCGCGCCTTGTGTCTTCTGCGCATGTGCGAGATCTGGAGGTGCATGCTGGGTAACCAGCAGTGCCGATTGTGGGCTTCACATGCTCACAATTAAGATGGGAGCACGCTGCAGGCTGAATATAAAGGTTACTTTTCTCAAAAAATATGCTATAATACAGCGTCTTGTCATATATTTAGCATTTGTAACATTAGGTTACATGAACAGCTCGGGTGTCTTAAAAACAAATAAGATTTAGGGCTCCACTTTAAATCTAAATCCATTTTAATTGCAGATTGTGACTCTATAAAATGTGGAAGAGCCTAAAGAAGTAAACATTTATGCAATGCACTGTATATCCCAGACATTTTTGTAAATATTTTATTATATCTTTTCATGTGATAACACTGAAGAAATGACACTTTGCTACAATGTAAAGTAGTGAGTGTGCAGCTTGTATAACAGTGTAAATTTGCTGTCCCCTCATGATAACTCAACACACAGCCATTAATGTCTAAACCACTGGCAACAAAAGTGAGTACACCCCTAAGTGAAAATTTACAAATTAGGACCAAAGTGTCAATATTTTGTGTGGCCACCATTATTTTCCAGCAATGCTTTAACCCTCTTGGGCATGGAGTTCACCAGAGCATCACAAGTTGCCACTGGAGTCTCCTTCCACTCCTCCATGATGACATCATGGAGCTGGTGGATGTTAGAGACCTTGCACTCCTCCACATTGTGTTTGAGGATGCCCCACAGGTGCTCAATAGGGTTTAGTTATGGAGACATGTTTGACCAGTCCATCACCTTTACCCTCAGCTTCATTAGCAAGGCAGTGGTCATCTTGGAGGTGTGTTTGGGGTTGTTATCATGTTGGAATACTGTCCTGCAGCCCAGTCTCTGAAGGGAGGGGATCATGCTCTGCTTCAGTATGTCACAGTACATGTTGCCATTCATGGTTTCCTCATCAAACTAACTGTAGCTCCCCAGTGTCGGCCTCACTCATGCAGCCCCAGACCATGACACCCCCACCACCATGCTTGACTGTAGGTAATACACACTTGTCTTTGTACTCCTCACCTGGTTGCCGCCACACGCTTGACACCATCTGAACCAAATAAGTTTATCTTGGTCTCATCAGACCACAGGGCATGGTTCCAGTAATCCATGTCCTTAGTCTGCTTGTCTTCAGCAAACTGTTTGCGGGCTTTCTTGTGCATCATCTTTAGAAGAGGCTTCCATCTGGGACAACAGCCATACAGACCAATTTGATGCCATGTGCAGCATATGGTCTGAGCACTGACAGGCTGACCCCCCACTCCTTCAACCTCTGAAGAAATGTTAGCAGCACTCATACATCTATTTCCCAAAGACAACCTCTGGATATGATGCTAAGCATGTGCACTCAACTTCTTTGGTCGACCATGGCGAGCCCTGTTCTGAGTGGAACCTGTCCAGTTAAACCACTGTATGGTCTTGGCCACCAAGCTGCAGCTCAGTTTCAGGGTTTTGGCAATCTTCTTATAGCCTAGGCCAGTGATGGCGAACCTTGGCACCCCAGATGTTTTGGAACTACATTTCCCATGATGCTCAACCACACTGCAGAGTGCACAAACATCATGGGAAATGTAGTTCCAAAACATCTGGGGTGCCAAGGTTTGCCATCACTGGCCTAGGTCATCTTTATGTAGAGCAACAATTCTTCTTTTCAGATCCTCAGAGAGTTCTTTGTCATGAGGTGCCAAGTTGAACTTCCAGTGACCACTATGAGAGCGTGAGAGCGATAAAACTAAATTTAACACACCTGCTCCCCATTCACACCTAAGACCTTGTAACACTAAAGAGTCACATGATATCAGGGAGGGAAAATGGCTAATTGGGCCCAAGACAGTAAATTTACAATTTTATACAAGCTGTACACTCACTATTTTACATTGTAGCAAATTGTCATTTCTTCAGTGTTGTCACATGAAAAGATATAATAAAATATTTACAAAAATGTGAGGGGTGTACTCACTTTTGTGAGATACTATACATACATAAAAGTTGCAGAACTCACTGTTGGAGAACATAAATGCTTTACCTTTTGCCAGCCACTTAGAATGACATTTTCAGTGCTTCTTGAGCATTATTAGCTGTGTGCTATTTTGGTTGTCTTATTTTCTTATCTAAAATTGGAAAGCTGAGTATAATTAAATGCACTTGAGTCTCAAATGCTTAATCAATAGTTGCCCTATCTTTGAGTGGTATTCTGCTAAGGGTATCGGCAACTAAAATCATGTTCCCAGTCTTGTAAATCTATACAGTGTTTTTGTAGTTGTAGCATCATGTTTTTTTAATCCAATTTCCAACACTTTTCAACTCAAACTGAGTTTCCCATCTATATATGTATTTATGGAAATGTTCACATACAAATATAACTGCTCATTCTTTTTTTACTGGGATTAGCTGATATCTGTCTCTATCAGTGACTTTAGAGGCATAAATAATCAGTTTCCTTTTTTGCAGCAAAACAGCAAAGTCCTTGTTGGGAAGCACCATCTACCTGAATTGTTACTTCAATTCAGCTGTCAAGAGTTAATGTTCCAACATAAGCAGTAAGATTTTTTTTTTATTTTGTCAAATGGATTATTCCTTTCATATTTCCACTAAAAGGCAGAGTTTTTCTTTAAAATGTAACTACTATATGTACAAAATGTTTCTTTTGTAATAAACTTGGCAAGGGTTAAAACCTTCTTAGTTTAAATACTGTCTTTGACCTCCCACTATAATATAGCTAGCCAGGAGGAGGAGCAAGGTGGAGTTCAAACTTCTGGCTGTCATATGCTTATTTTGTCTGCTTCCTAACAAAGTTATGTTAGGAAGTGAGGTGTGCAAGAAAAAACCTTAAAGTACAGGCTCCGTGCTGTGGGCTTTAAAACCATGACCCCAACAGACACCGAATACACTTTCACAAAGTCAAATGGCTATAACAACAGCTATTAAATTTCAAGGGGAGGTCAAATTCTATGGTCGAATTCTTGGTTTTAATCCACTCTGACTTGCTCTGCTTATTTTATTAAGGGAAATAAGCATAAAATACTGCTTACCGTACCTAGTTGAATTTCTCACATCTTAAAATGTAAAGTCTTTGCCTCTGAATCTTATCCTACTGTACCGGAGTGGTATTTAAAACATACTATGCCAGGTTTGTCACAAAGAAAGAGATGGCCGGAGGCTGATTCCAACAGAACTAGGCAAAATCAACAGGACTCAACAACCTGAAAATAATTGGATAATCCTAGCTGGATCATGGCACGCCATACAGATACTGCTGTTCCTCTTTGAATATCAGAATTCTCTTGCCCACTACAAGCTTCTAGTGGTAATGTAAAGCAGCACCCAAGGTCTATATTAAGTAAGAGGGGCGTTCAGGTCAAACCGGAACTTTTAGTTTTACAGGTATAAAAAGGAATGCTAACGTGGCGGTACTGCACATAGTGATAAAAGGCAAGTGTGTCCTATTACTGATAGGTGGTGCACATGTCACAGGCCAGTCCAGAGAACGTTATTCAAGATGGCATACAACAGTGTTAGTGCATGGAACAGCATGTGGTGATGAAGTTTCTTGTAAAACCAGATAACTAGAAGACTTTAAAGGACAGTACGGTGATGAGACACTCTGTAAAACATTTGAATGGTGTAAACATTTCAAAGATGGCCGTATGTCCATCAGTGACGATCTGGGCCGGAGTAGTTCTCAGCCCACAGCAGTCATTCCTGTGAACATTCAGCATGTGGAGCGCCTGAACCTGGATAATCAACATATAACCTATCGTGAAATTGCAGAAGAGACGAGGTCAGCATTTTTAGCACTGATGACGAAGTGAAGTAGGCTGTCCTAGGATGGTTCAGGTGTAATGACAAATCTTTTTATGCTGAAGCTTTCCAGGCATTAGTTAAAAGAGAAGTATGGGAATTTTTTTTTTCCATAATCATACTTACCTAGGTGGATGCAGCATCGAAGTGATGCTGCATCTGTCGCTGCCACCTCTGCACTGAGAAGCGAGCCATTGAACACCATTGTTGCCATAGGAGACAGAGGTCCTACTCATGCAGATGTGGTGTCTTGCTGGATGCCTTTCCCTGCATGGCTGTCTACCTGTAGAAGTCTCGGAGTCTGCTAAATTAACATTGCAACTACGAAAGGGTGTCCTGGCCCCAACACTCGCCCCAACCCTCTCTCCCACAGTTCTGTTTAAGAGACAATAAATATCTTCGCATTCAAGAAGTGTCTGGTGCCCATTAATCTACCTTGCATCGCAACCACCATGCCTTGTAACCCAATTTACACAGAAGGATGTCAACTGTCCCCAACTCTGGAGGTCACCATTAGACCTCAAGAGCCACGGGACCTCTCTACACTAAGTCGAACTTTGACCCACCTGAGTAGCCCAGCCCAAGTGGAATGTTCCACCAATTCTCAGTACGCAGTGTAAGAGCCCCATGAGAGGTCATATCCCTCATGGATGTTCATGCAGTGGTGATAATTCTCCATAATTTTGCTCTTTGTTATAAGATTGCCATTTTGAACCACCTCATTCACTGGTTACAATATTTCAATATTACAATATTTCTGTGTATACTTGCTTTTATCTTGGCTGCCCTGGGATGTCAATCCTTCAGGGGATCTTGCCTATCCCACCAGCCTCCTCCTTAGTAATGGGATCCAACATTGAAAAATTCCTAATTTCATCTAAGTCTAGATACCATTATTTATTATATCATGTTACCTCTTAATATCATTATTTGATAAACCCACATTTCTCCATCATTAAAAGTTTTCCACAGCTAACTCAAACATTAAGCCCCATCTCAGCCCCCTTATCCCACCTATTCTAACCTCACCTATTTCTAAAAATGTTAAATCCTCTTATTAGGTTATAATAAAAAACATTGAGGGAGACAGGAGTTTATGACATTTTTTGCAATTATTGGAAAATAATTTTCTGTTCCCAGGCATTATGTATAGAGTTTGTTATTTTATTCTAGATTCCTTTTTCACAATAATAATAGTAATATTATTAAAAATAACAACATTTTTAAAAAGTTACATTTAGTGAGCTATTATCAGTCATTATAAATATGTTGTGAACATTTGTAAATCTCATAGAAATAAAAACAAAGATACAGAATACAAAAATAATGAGAATACCATACAGGCAGAAGCTTTTTATTGGATTCTGTTTTATATGGACCTTTCGTTATATATGCTTTAGTCAGTTCTTGATATTTAAATTCACTTAAAATAAAACACAACTGCATCTCTTTTTCTGACAGATACTTCAGCAATACTCAGCAATCAGTGTACTATATCATACATGAACAGTGCATTCGGCATATGTTTCCCAGCTGTTTTATGAAAGGAGGGTGGGGTCTGTTCTCATAAAGCATTACTAACAGCATCAAAGACAAAAGCTTGTGTACTTGCACATGAAAAGGATGCAGAACTTCAAAGAACTACACTGAAGAATACAAATGCTCTCTGCGCATACATTTGCATATCAGATATTTCGATATCCACAATATTTAATGCTTATTTTTTTCGCTGTCTAGATGACGGCCTCTTCTTATGCGGAAACATGTTAAAGTGATTTCTCTGCAGGACAAAGAGCCTTTTCATCCTGATTGGAGAAATTTGCAGATCTGCGTCAATGAGCTATCACTCATTAGGATGACTATAATCAACTTTAGTTGAATATATTAATCATTCCCTGAATAGTTAGATCTGCTAAAGCAAAATCATTTCTTTTTTGGAGATGGCACAGTGGCACCATTACTGAGATAGAAAATTCCTGACAGTCACCAGTTATCGAAGGATAAAAATATAGATCAGATTGCATTACATGTATGGTTACATGTATCTGTATAAAAAAAAAAAATATGTAGAGATTGACATACATATAACAAGCAGTTAACTTACCAGCTTGTCCATGTGTATATCTGTCTGTTTGTGTGTTTGTGTGGAGAGATGTTAATATATTTCCCCCTTCAGGGGATTTTTACCAGTAGAAAGAAATAACAAAAAAATACCAAGCCACCTGATTCTCTTCAGCAGCACTGCTGCTCTTGTCACTGGTCACTCAAACCATCTCACCCAGCTCTCCTGGCTCTCTAGGCTTTCCTGGCTCACTCAGGCTGTAGTTACAGCACCCTGCTGTATGGGCCCACTCCTGCCCTCTTAATAGGGGCACACTACGGGCTCCTTCACTCCTCGGAGACTTACAGATTCCTTAAGATCCCTAGTCATCCTGGCTTTTTGAATCTCCCAGACTCTCTCAGTCTTAGCCACCTGGACTCTCCCAGTCCCATGGACATAGAATCTCTCCTCCAGCATGGAGTGCTGTCTCTTGAGTTAGGGGTAGAGTATCTCTGTCTCCAAATGGGAGCACACACCTTGTTCCTGATGGGAGCCCTGAGCTTTGGCCAGGCCTCGCTTATAACGAGTGTGCTTACCTGCACACTCACACAGCCAGCCTGTAGGTCACCAGTATGACCTGGACACAGGATTGGAAACCTCTTGCCACCCAAATCTCTTCAAAGTCTCCAAGCTCCAGACCCTGATCTGGAATTAGAAGGCCTGGAGAAAACTGAAACCCTAGTCTTCTCAGCTCAGGCATGTCACTCCAGAGCTCTTCACCCTGCATTAGTGCAACCCGCATGTCATTTTTGCCTATGTTAACACAGTGGCAGGGTCTAGCCCTGTCATTATATATATATATATATATATATATATATATATATATACACAGTGGGGACGGAAAGTATTCAGACCCCCTTCAATTTTCACTCTTTGTTATATTGCAGCCATTTGCTAAAATCATTTAAGTTCATTTTTTTTCCTCATTAATGTACACACAGCACCCCATATTGACAGAAAAACACAGAATTGTCCTAAGTATTCAGACCCTTTGCTCAGTATTTAGTAGAAGAACCCTTTTGATCTAATACAGCCATGAGTCTTTTTGGGAAAGATGCAACAAGTTTTTCACACCTGGATTTGGGGATCCTCTGCCATTCCTCCTTGCAGATCCTCTCCAGTTCTGTCAGGTTGGATGGTAAACATTGGTGGACAGCCATTTTTATATGTCTCTCCAGAGATGCTCAATTGGGTTTAAGTCAGCGCTCTGGCTGGGCCATTCAGGAACAGTCAGGGAGTTGCTGTGAAGCCACTCCTTCGTTATTTTAACTGTGTGCTTAGGGTCATTGTCTTGTTGGAAGGTAAACCTTCGGCCCAGTCTGAGGTCCTGAGCACTCTGGAGAAGGATTTCTTCCAGGATATCCCTGTACTTGGGCGCATTCATCTTTCCCTCGATTGCAACCAGTCATCCTGTCCCTGCAGCTGAAAAACACCCCCACAGCATGATGCTGCCACCACTATGCTTCACTGTTGGGACTGTATTGGACAGGTGATGAGCAGTGCCTGTTTTTTTCCCGCACATATCGCTTAGAATTAAGGCCAAAAAGTTCTATCTTGGTCTCATCAGACCAAAGAATCTTATTTCTCACCATCTTGGAGTCCTTCAGGTGTTTTTTAGCAAACTCCATGCGGGCTTTCATGTGTCTTACACTGAGGAGAGGCTTCTGTCGGGCCACTCTGCCATAAAGCCCCGACTGGTGAAGGGCTGCAGTGATGGTTGACTTTCTACAACTTTCTCCCATCTCCCGACTGCATCTCTGGAGCTCAGCCACAGTGGTCTTTGGGTTCTTCTTTACCTCTCTCACCAAGGCTCTTCTCCCCTGTCAGCTCAGTTTGGCCGGAAGGACATCTCAAGGAAGGGTTCTGGTCGTCCCAAAAGTCTTCCATTCAACGATTATGGAGGCCACTGTGCTCTTCCTTAAGTGCAGCAGAAATTTTTTAGTAACCTTGGCCAGATCTGTGCCTTTCCACAATTCTGTCTCTGAGCTCTTCAGGCAGTTCCTTTGACCTCATGATTCTCATTTGCTCGACATGCACTGTGAGCTGTAAGGTCTTATATAGACAGGTGTGTGGCTTTCCTAATCAAGTCCAATCAGTATAATCAAACACAGCTGGACTCAAATGAAGATGTAGAACCATCTCAAGGATGATCAGAAGAAATGGACAGCACCTGAGTTAAATATATGAGTGTCACAGCAAAGGGTCTGAATACTTAGGACCATGTGATATTTCAGTTTTTCTTTTTTAATAAATCTGCAAAAATGTCAACAATTCTGTGTTTTTCAGTCAATATGGGATGCTGTGTGTACATCAATGAGGAAAAAAGTTAACTTAACTTAAATGATTTTAGCAAATGGCTGCAATATAACAGAGTGAAAAATTTAAGGGGGTCTGAATACTTTCCGTCCCCATTGTATGTATGTATATATATATATATATATATATATATATATATATATATATATATATATATACACACACATACTGTATATGATATATATATATATATATATATATATATATACATACACACACATATATATATATATATAAACATATATATATAGTGGGATTATGCATAGTGTGTATGCATCACCTAGGTTTCGAACTTACACATGGTGAAGGACTCCAGGGTTCCTGGTTGAAGTTAAGAAAACAAAAATGTTGTAAGTGCAGCCAAAATAAAAGAACACAAAGTCAGTACAAGGGACATAACTTACAGGTGGAATCCTCCTCTCTTCATGCGCCCCCACCAACTTAATCTTCTGGTGCAACAGGGGATAATGGAATTGAGTAACTCTCAGAGGCTTTCATCAAGAGTACCTGACAATGCCCGCCCTTTCAACCCAGCTCCTCTATTAATAGAAGCTGTATATACAGCTATATCAATTGATCTATAAATGAGGAAATGGACCTTTCAATCATCTACCCCTCCCCCATTCATAGATCACATTTCATTCGGAGAAAATGCAGATCAACTGCCACTTTTTAACCACCTACCATCAAGGTAACATGACCAGTCAACATGTTTTTATACATTACCACAGTCAATTAATATTGCAACAAATTTTATACAGCATATCGGAGTCCAAGAAGAATGCATGCCAGACACTGTTTTCTTTGCACCTTCTTTTTACCCTTGTACTAAAATATCTGATGGGACAAGTCACCCCTAGGAGGACTCGGTTGCCCCCAGTTCTTATACACAATGCTACCATACTGGGGCAGGCACGAGGTAAGCACAGCAAACCAGTACACAGGCAAAGCAGTCCAATGGCAGTACGGGTTCAGGGCAGGCATCATTCAGAGAGTAGTCAGGATCAAATCTGTGGTCAAAAGGCAGGCTGAGTTCAGAAAATAGTCAAAAGTATGATCTGATGTCGATAACAAGGGAGTTCAAACTAGATGGCAGGGCGGAGATCAGGCGAATGTAAAGGTCAAGACACAGGAATGGGGCAGGCAAACAGGGAGCTTGAAGCATGTGTTGCAAACACTATCAGAAGCCTGACACTAAGGGCTTGGCAGGCTTAAAACGGGTTTTGTCTCCACCCAGAAGGTGTGTCCACATCATTTACCCTGCAGGTGGTCAGTGAGACAGGGAGAGTCTAACTCAGCCAAAATCAGCACGCTGGATCGAGACCAGCAGCCGCCAGGGAACAGGAGCATTGCAGAGAGCAGATTGTAGTATAAAGATATGACTAATTTCATATTCATGTTTACTTAATAAAAAAATTTTATTTATTTTTTTTTAATTCAGGCTAATAAACAAATTTTAAAAAGTAAACCGCTATACCTTCCTTAAAAAAAAGAAAAACTGCTTGCTTCCTCACCTTAATGAGGCCAGCCTGACACATTAGGTATACAGAATAGTACCCCAAGGTTGAGGGCTTTCAAATAAGTGGCCCACTGTTGTACGGAAACCAGCTTGTATGTGCTCAAGCATTATTATTATTATTATACAGGATTTATATAGCGCCAACAGTTTACGCAGCGCTTTACAATACACAAGGGAGACAATACAGTTATAATACAATAAAATACAAGAGAACTAAGAGGGCCCTGCTCAGAAGAGCTTACAATCTAATATGGTGGGGCAGGTGGTACAAAAGGTTGTAGCTGTGGGGAATGAGCTGATGGAAGTGGTAAAAGATTAGTTGGAGACGTGATAAGCTTCCCTGAAGAGATGAGTTTTCAGGGATCGCCTGAAGGTAGCAAGAGTAGGGGATAGCAGGACAGGTTGAAGTAGTGAGTTCCAGAGGATGGGGAGAGGCTCAGGAGAAATCCTGGAGACAAGCATGGGAGGAGGAGATGAGAGAGCTAGAGAGAAGGAGGTCTTGAGAAGAGCGGTGAGGACGGTTCGGGTGATATTTGGAGACAAGATTAGTGATGTAGCTCGGGGGGAGAGTTGTGAATGGCTTTGTATGTTGTGGTTAGTATTTTGAATTTAATTTGCTGGGTGATTGGGAGCCAGTGTAGGGATTGGAGGAGAGGGTTGGCAGACACTGAGTGGTTGGTATGGTGGATAAGTCCGGCAACAGCATTCATGATAGACTGAAAATAGGGATAGCCTATGGAGAGGCAGGCCAATGAGAAGGGAGTTGCAATAGACGAGAGATAACAAGGGAGTGAATAAGGAGCTTGGTGGTTTTATTTGTTAAAAAGGGGCGAATTTTAAAGATGTTACAGAGGTGAATTCTACAAACTTTTGACAATTGGACTTGAGGCTGAAATGACAAGTCAGAGTCTAGGATTATACCTAGTACCCTGGCGTGAGGGGAGGGACTGATGGTTGCATTGTTGATTTTGATGGAAAAGTCAGGGAGGGGGGCACGGCCGGGGGGAATATTATTAGCTCAGTTTTAGAGTGCCACATCCATGCTGATATGTCAGTTAGTAAGTTAGTAATGCGAGAGGAGACTGAAGGAGTGAGGTGAGGAGTAGACAGATTTGGGTGTTGTTGGCGTATAAGTGGTATTGGAAGCCGTGGGTAGTTATCAAGTGACCAAGGGAGGAGGTGTAGATAGAGAAGAGAAGGAGTCCATTAACAGAGCCTTGGGGGACCCCCACGAAAGGGGCAATGGAGAGGAGGAGACAGAGTTGTAGGTAACACTGAAGGAGCGCTGTGATAGATAGGCAGAGAAGCAGGGGAGAGCAGAATCTTGGAGGCCAAGGAATGGAGTTTATTGAGAAGAAGGGGTGGTCAACAGTATAAAAAAAGCAGAGAGGTCAAGTAGTAGGAGTATGGAGTACTGGCTGTTGGTTTTAGCAGTTAGTAAATCGTTAGTGAGTTTTAATAAGGCAGTTTCCGTGGAGTGCTGCAAGCAAAAGCCAGACTGTAAGGGGTCAAGAAGGTTATTTTCACTGAGGTAAGAGCTAAGACGGTTGTAGACTAAGCGTTCTAGAAGTTTAGAGGTGAATGGGAGCAATGAGATGGGTCTTAAGTTGTTCAGGTTGGTGGGGTCCAGTGAGGGCTTTTTAAGTATGGAAGTGATCTGCGCATGTTTTAGAGGGAAGGGGATTGTGCCACTAGAGAGAGAGATTGAAAATGTGAGTGAGGGAGCATAGGATAGAAGAAGAGGGTGACCATAGTAGTTGTGAGGGAACAGGATCCAAGGGACAATTGGTTAGGTGAGCATCTGAGAAAAGGTTTGTAACCTCTTCATTAGTAGCCAATTCAAAAGAGGAGAGAGTGTTGAATGTGCTGTTAGGCAAGGTATGTTGGGTGGGGAAGATGTACGCACAGTGGAGGTGTCCTCACGAATTGCATCAATTTTGTCTTTGAAGTGATTGGCAATCTCTTGGGCAGTAAGTGAGCTAGTGGGTAGAGGGGGGGTGGGGGACGAAGCAGAGAGTTAAAGGTTGAGAAGTGCCGATGGGGACTGGATGACAAGGTATTAATAAGAGAGACAAAGTAGGCTTGTTTGGCAGCATGGAGGCAGGAATTGTATTTTAGAAGGGCAGATTTATATAGGGTGAAGTCTTGCAGGCATTTGGTTTTACGCCAAAGTCGTTCAAGAGCACAGCAATGTCTCTTGAGATTTCTAGTGTTGTCAGTTTGCCAGGGTTGTAACGGTCGGGGCCTGATTCTGCGTGTGGTTAGAGGAGCAAGTGCATCTAGTGATGATGAGAGTGAACTGTTGTAGACAGAGGTGGCCAGGTCAGGACAGGACAGGAGAGAGATTATGTCATATAGGTGGTCAGTAGCAGAATAGAGAAGAGAAGGGTTAAAGTGGCAAAGGTTTCTACAAGTAATTGTTTGCTGCTTGGAGGGATGGGTGGTTGGAAGCAAGGATACAGTGAAACTGATGAGGTTGCGATCAGAGAGAGGAAAGTGGGTGTTGGTGAAGTTGCCAGGATTGCATAGATGGGAGAATACAAGGTCAAAGGTATTACCACTGGAGTGAGTGGAAGTATGTCCATTGGGTTAGGTCAAAAGATGAGGTTAATTTGAGAAGTTGAGCTGTAGTTGGGCTGTTAACATTGACAGGAATGTTGAAGTCACCAAGAATGATAGTGGGTATTTCAGAGGAGAGAACGTAGGGTAGTCAGGCAGCAAAGTCATCAAGAAAGTGCGATACTGGTCCAGGAGGCCAATAAATTGCTGCAATCCTCAGAGAAATAAGAGAAAACAGACGAATACAGTGCATCTCGACAAGAAGAGAGGGATAGAGAGGGAGTGATAGGAAGGACTTGGAAGGTGCTTTGTGGGAATAGAAGGAATCCAGGTGGCTCCTTTCTGTCCATTGGGTCTGGGGGAGTGAGTCCAATGGAGACCACCATGGGAGAGGACAGCAGGAGAAGCTGAGTCAAAATGTATGTTATCTGTCTATGTTAAAGCCCTGAGAGATGAAGAGGTCATGTACAGATCTTAACTTGTTACAGATGGAGCGGGCTTTCCAAAGGGTGCATGAGATTGGTGTGCTGCTTTGAGGAAGCAGGGGGATAGAAATAAAACTGAGTGGATTGCGGTGGTTGTCAGAGGAGGAGGGATATTGGATATGTGGCTTGCAGTTGGAAAATGGTGGACCAGGATTAGGAGAAATGTCACCTGAGACTAGGAGAAGGAGGAGGGTGAGGAAGGCAAGATGGGAGTAGGATGTGCATGAGCGCACATGTCTAATGGCCCTGGAGTTTATGTCAGCATGTGGGTGCAGCAAATGCAGGAGATGATAGGTGCAGTAGTAGGGAGAGGGTACGAGTGAGGGTGATAGATGCATGCTTCAGGGTAGTGAGGAGGGTTAGATTAAGGATATATTGAAGATAGAAGACACCGATGTGAGAAGGAAGAGAAGAAGGAGCATGTTAGTGGATAGAGAGTAGGAATCTGACTTCATATATAATAAATGTCAAATGCTGGTTTGCTTGTCATCTTTCAGAGTGGAGCAGAGTTCTTGTTGTATCTTCATCCAGCTTTAGTTATCCTGCTTTCGTTAAAAACTGCGGCGGTGAAACTGCGCATCACTCGTGACACAGCCACTCAGGAAAGAGCAATGTTGTCTGCGCCTTGCCCATGTCGCATTAAATATTTTTCCAGAGGGGGTGTCCCATACTTTTTAGCACTCTAACCCTGAGGTATCATGTCAGTGGAGGGTAAAGATTTTTGATGAAGTGAAGAAAAAAAACCATTACAGGATTTGTGCCAGATTTGACTTAATGTATATTATCTACATTATATATGAGTGAAGTTGGTGATATTTCCAATTTAATAACAGTTACTCATTTTTCAAAAAACAAAAAAAAATCTCACCATAGTCTATTTAAAACAGAAATATCAGCCCATTGCACGTGTGCTAGTAGTGCCTTAGCAGGTATTGCAGTGCCTTTTTTAAGCGTTTAAAGAGGAACTGCAGTCTGCTCATATAATTTGTAATTAAAACATCTTTGCCATTCTGAAGCTTCCCTCCAACCACTTTGCATATTATTTTATATATACTGTGATTCTTTACTTGCCAAATATGCTGCAGAAATCTCTCTCCGCTGAGTCTGGCTGAAACCATTTTAACTGTGGGCAGCTGAAGCTGCTGCCTGTTCACTTCCCGGATTTACACAGACACACAGAGGCACACCTCCAGCTCTGCAGCTTTCTTTGGCCCTCTTATGACTCATCCCCCCTCCCTTCCTGGCAAACTCTCATAAGAGTAAGAGAGAGAGCTGTGCATGATGTCATAAGCCTAGGCTTTTTACCAGACAAGAAACAGGAAGTGGGCTGTATAACGTATTTACTGGCAGAAAAAAAATGTTTTACTATCCAAAATGAAAACAACAAGGGCAGAAGATTTAATAGATGGAAAGTTGAAGAAATGACTGAAGGTCCAATTTAAATGGTATTGTATGCATTGCAGCATGCTGTACTACATTGCATTGGAATATGCAATGCAAAAATACAGCATGTCCTACACTGCACACCAACGCAGACATAGGACATTAAGCTAATTGCCCTGTTCTTGTGTTGGGTCTGCATGCCCGATGCTGCTGGTACGAATGGGCCCTTATGCCGCGTACACATGGTCGGGCTTTTCAGCTACAAAAGTCCGACAGCCCGTCCAACAGACTTTCGACAGACTTTCGACGGACTTTTGGCGGACTTTCAAACGACCGTACTTGCCTACACACAATCACACCAAAGTCCGACGGATTCGTACGTGATGACGCACACCGGACTAAAATAAGGAAGTTGATAGCCAGTAGCCAATAGCTGCCCTAGCGTGGGTTTTTGTCCATCAGACTAGCATACAGACGAGCGGATTTCTGGGTCCGGCTACGTAAAGATTTGAAGCATGTTCCAAATCTAAAGTCCGTCAGATTTGCGACTGGAAAAGTCAGCGGAAGGTCCGGTGAAGCCCACACACGATCGAATTGTCCGCCGGATTTGGTCCATCGGCGTCCATCGGACAAGTCCGGTCGAAAAGTCCCACCGTGTGTATGCGGCATTAGGCTGCATGAGAGTCAAAGAAGGTTTTTTAAAGTCAATCTCTTTTCTTTTTACCTGGGATAAGAAATAAAGTAGAAAAACATAACAGAATCAAATCCTAAATTTTTTCCTGAGTTGCCTGTCATATGTAATTACTGTAATGGCTTTGACACAGGTTTCTGAGAATTCCAGGAACAAAGCCTATTTAGTAAGTATAATAAAGAACTGAAAGATGGTGATTGCATATATCTGTAATATGAACATACCATATCTTTTGTTAAGCATTCAGGCTGCATTCTGCTTATAAATATTTTGGATTCAGCTCACAGTGAAAATTTCTGCATAAAAAGATTTATTCACTAAACTTGCAATTACTGAAAATAGCAGAGAAATTACATAGGACTCTTTCTGAATGTTTTTTTGTTTTGTTTTTTTTCAGCTCCCATTTGTGTAGAAATTGTGTGTTGTTTTGCTGTTTATGTTGATTGCCCGTTCTACCCCAGAAGTTTACATTTGAATGCCTGGCTTACATAAATACTAATCTGAGGATCTTCTTTAAACTCACCTGCCCTGTATATTGTAGAGGATGTATGCTTCTTAATGTGTGTAAAGGCATATTGAAGGCATATTTTCCTTTGCAACATGATAACAATTTAAAGCTCAAGTCCACCCAAACTGGATTATTTTCTTTAGGGTGGACTTGGTCCCGTGCTTTAAGATTTTTGACACCTTGGCAGGGATATACTTCCACTGGTCACCAGAGAGACAAATACAACTTGGTTACTAGTTTTTCATTTTTTATGGGGGGGGGGGGGACAGGTCTTTTTACATTTTTTATTGCATACTTGTAAAACTTTAAAACCTCAGCTCTTAATTAGTACAGTATACAGTGGTGTCGCTAGGGGGTGGCTTTTGGGGCTATAGCCCTGAATCTGGGGCCCATAGCCCCGAGTCTCTGCAGGGGTCAACAAGGGGGAGGTTCTCTGGGGATCCTGATGTAAGTGGGGGGCTTTCTGGGGACCCTGATACAAGGGGGAGGCTCTCTGAGGACCCTGATTTTAAGGGAGAGGCTCTCTGGGGACCCTGATTTAAAGGGTAGGCTCTCTGGGGACCCTAATGTAAGGGGGCTCTCTGGGAACCCTGATGTAAGTGGGAGGCTCTCTGGGGACCCTGATGCAAAGGGGAGGCTCTCTGGGGATTCCACTGTAAGGAGGAGGCTCTGTGGGTACCCTGATGTAATGGGGGGCTCTCTGGGGACCCTGATGTAAGGGGGGCTCTCTGGGGACCCTGATGTAAGGGGGGCTCTCTGGGGACCCTGATGTAAGGGGGGGCTCTCTGGGGACCCTGATGTAAGTGTGAGGCTCTCTGGGGACCCTGATGTAAGTGGGGGGCTCTCTGGGGATATATACACACATGTATATTACTGTATATACATGTGTATGCCCACCCAAGCGTATGACTTTCTTTACTACGCTGCTTTGGGTTCTAGCCCCAGATCTTTTGTAGACCTAGCAAAGACCCTGACAGTACATACGTTCTTTGACTATTGCAGTACATGTTTTATTATAAAACCAGCTGTGTGAATGGTTGCTAATTTACAAATTTAGGCTGACAGGTTAATTGGATCCTGTCTAAATTGTCCCTAGTATGTATGAATGTGCGGTAGGGACCTTAGATTGTAAACTCCTTGAGGGTAGGGACTGATGTGAATGTACAATGTATATGTAAAGCGCTGCGTAAATTGACGGCGCTATATAAGTACCTAAAATAAATAAAATAAAATAAAATAAAATAAAATGACATTACAAGTTAAAGGGTAAGTCTATTCTCTGGGAAAAACAATACAGCAAATAATAAATAAATACATAAAAAAAGCATATACAATTGCTACACAAACTATATTGTAATTTGATGTTACTAAAAATGACCTTTCCTTTTCAATCTGCAGCACTGTCATTTTTGGTAAAATTCAATATGGCAACCTGGAGGCCTTCTGTACACTTTTCCAGAAATTTAATTTCCTGCTTAGTCTGCACCAAGATACAAGTCAGGTTTTAGGTGTCCTCTCCAACAAAATTTCATTTTGGTGAGATATTCTCAAAGGGTTAAATTACTTCTAAAGGGATGCAGATTCAGCAGCATTCCTTATTATTTGGCTAACAATTAGCTTGTTAACAATAAAAAAGTCACTCCCATTCAGATTTACTTAGCACACAACAAACAGATTTTCTTCAGGGTAGAAACATGTAGGTATCTACAACAAAATTTGTTAAAATCCCTGCAATGTTCATTGATTGCCCGGAGCAGAATTTTTTTTTCGCAACAAAAGTGGAATTACTCTTTAATTGATGTGAGCAACTGGAATAGTCACATGCAGGGCCAGTACAAGGCAGGGGCAGAGGGGACAGATGCCCTGGGCGGTACAATTTGCTGGAGGGAGGGGGCGCAGGTGAAGTGTGGCAGTGTGCTTCACAACTGTGTGTGTGTGTGTGACTGTACACACTAGCCACCGGTGCCGCTAATAGCTATAATCATGGCTGATCCTAGGCAGGTGCCACGAGAAAAGGCAGAGGGGGAGGGGGTGCCCAGTTGCTGCAGACCCTCTTCCCACTGGCAAATGATATGAGCGGCGAGTGGGTGCGAGGTGGAGAAACTGTGCTGCCCCCCTCCTCCCCCCCTGGAGCCGCCGATGTCAGGAGAGGGCTATGTTTCCAGCCCATTCCCCCTCCCTCCTTCGGTCAGCAGCAGGAAGAGCGGCTGTGTCTCTGTGTAGAGAGAGCAGCTGTGGGATCTTCTTTCCCCCTTCTCATGCTGCTGTACTCGGGAGCGGGGAGCGGTACCCTCTCCTTCCTATTGGGCAGAAAAATAAATTAAAAAAAGGAGCACAAAGGAGGATCATGGGATATGTAGTGCAGAGGACTGGCCCATTGCAATCCTAAAAGGGAAACTGCAGCCCCCAGCATGCTGAACTGAAGGGGAGAGAGAGAGAGACAGGCAGGCTATGGATGGCAAGTGACATGTTGCATCTAGCAGGAGGTGGCAATGGTAAGTGACACGTGGCATCTGGCAGGAGGTGACTGTGGTAAGTGACACGTGGCATCTGGCAGGAGGTGACGTGGTAACTGACACGTGGCATCTGGCAGGAGGTGACGTGGTAAGTGACACATGGCATCTGGCAGGAGGTGACGTGGTAAGTGACACGTGGCATCTGGCAGGAGGTGACGTGGTAAGTGACACGTGGCATCTGGCAGGAGGTGATGGTGGCAAGTGACACGTGACATCTGGCAGGAGGTGACAGTGGTAAGTGACATCTGGCAGGAGGTGACAGTGGTAAGTGACACGTGGCATCTGGCAGGAGGTGACGGGGGTAAGTGACACATGGCATCTGGCAGGAGGTGACAGTGGTAAGTGACACATGGCATCTGGCAGGAGGTGACAGTGGTAAGTGACACATGATATCTGGCAGGAGGTGACGGTGGTAAATGACACTTGGCATCTGGTAGGAGGTGACAGTGGTAAGTGACACATGACATCTGGCAGGAGGTGACGGTGGTAATTGACATCTGGCAGGAGGTGACGGTGATAAGTGATATCTGTCAGGAGGTGATGGTGGTAAGTGACATCTGGCAGGAGGTGACGGTGGTAAGAGACATCTGGCAGGAGGTGACGATGGCAAGTGACACGTGACATCTGTCAGGAGGGGACGGTGGCAAGTGACATCTGGCAGGAGGTGACAGTGGTAAGTGACACGTGGCATCTGGCAGAAGGTGACGGTGGTGACACGTGACATCTGGCAGGAGGTGACGTAGTAAGTGACACATGACATATGGCAGGAGGTAACAGTGGTAAGTGACACCTGACATCTGGCAGGAGGTGACGGTGGTAAGTGACATCTGGCAGGAGGTGACAGTGGTAAGTGACATGTTGCATCTGGCAGCAGGTGAAGCTGGCAAATGACACGTGGCATCTGGCAGTAGGTGACCATGGTAAGTCACATGTTACCCTGAGCCCTGTGCTGATAATTAATGCAGGACTCTTTACAGAGGGAATGGTCGCTTTTTGTCTTACACCCGGGGGGGTGCAGTTTGCCATCTTCGCCCTGGGCACCGAATGACATTGTCCCGGCACTGGTCACATGGCAAGCATAATGTAATTTTTGAAGCTTGTAACTGATGTAAAAATTTATACTAACACATACTAATAACAGTAACTGAATTCTCATTGCTGTGGAAAGGACTGCATTTAGCCATCATGCTGCCTTAGGCCTCATTCAGATGGCCAAATAGTATGCTGGGAAAAATTGCATCCAGGAGCTTAGGTGTGTGCAGATAGCTGT
This sequence comes from Aquarana catesbeiana, assembly GCF_042186555.1. Lineage (NCBI taxonomy): Eukaryota > Metazoa > Chordata > Amphibia > Anura > Ranidae > Aquarana > Aquarana catesbeiana. The sequence continues at coordinate 671,934,070 of NC_133325.1, forward strand.
GACTAGGAAGCTTGTACAAAACAATGTAAGTATTTACGTGTGAACAGGTGTTAATCACATGGCCAAATTGGCTGTGGTGCGGCAAGGGTTTTAGGAAAAACTGTGCCTAAGTGCCCAGGTGTGTGTGTGTGAACAGCCATGGCAAGAAAACCGTTGTTAATAGGGATGAGCTTCGTGTTCGAGTCGAACCCATGTTCGACTCGAACATCGGCTGTTCGATCGTTCGCCGAATTGCGAACGTTATGGGCCGTTCGCGCTAAATTCGTGTGGCGCGTCACGGCCCATAATTCACTGCGGCATCGCAGTGCATTGCTGGCTGATGATTGGCCAAGCATGCACTATGACCCGCATGCTTGGCCAATCACAGCGCCGTCAGTAGAGAGAGCTGTAATTGGCCAAAGCCAGGGTGGCTTTGGCCAATTATGGCTCAGGGGATTTAGTACACACCCCACACTATATAAGGCCGCCTGCACGGCGGCCCTGTGTAGTGTGTGTTCCGGTGTGCTGAGAGATAGAGAGAGAGAGAGACAGTGTCATTTGATTTGAGTTAGATAGATTAGGCAGAACAGTCAGTCAGTTAGCTGCACTTACAGTGTATTGTGTATATATATATATGCATCCCAGGTGTTGCATATATATATATACACTGTATTCAGTTTAGCTAGATCCGTTCCTGTTATCTTCTATCTAGACTATTTACATTTAATGCAGTGCGTCCTGCTCACAGTGTTCAGCTAGATCCGTTCCTGCTATTTACATTTAGTGCAGTGCGTCCTGCTCACAGTGTTCAGCTAGATCCGTTCCTGTTATCTTCTAGACTATTTACATTTAGTGCAGTGCGTCCTGCTCACAGTGTTCAGCTAGATCCGTTCCTGCAATTTACATTTAGTGCAGTGCGTCCTGCTCACAGTGTTCAGCTAGATCCGTTCCTGCTATTTACATTTAGTGCAGTGCGTCCTGCTCACAGTGTTCAGCTAGATCCGTTCCTGCTATTTACATTTAGTGCAGTGCGTCCTGCTCACAGTGTTCAGCTAGATCCGTTCCTGTTATTTACATTTAGTGCAGTGCGTCCTGCTCACAGTGTTCAGCTAGATCCGTTCCTGCTATTTACATTTAGTGCAGTGCGTCCTGCTCACAGTGTTCAGCTAGATCCGTTCCTGCTATTTACATTTAGTGCAGTGCGTCCTGCTCACAGTGTTCAGCTAGATCCGTTCCTGCTATTTACATTTAGTGCAGTGCGTCCTGCTCACAGTGTTCAGCTAGATCCGTTCCTGCTATTTACAGTTAGTGCAGTGCGTCCTGCTCACAGTGTTCAGCTAGAGCCGTTCCTGCTATTTACATTTAGTGCAGTGCGTCCTGCTCACAGTGTTCAGCTAGATCCGTTCCTGTTATCTTCTAGACTATTTACATTTAGTGCAGTGCGTCCTGCTCACAGTGTTCAGCTAGATCCGTTCCTGCTATTTACATTTAGTGCAGTGCGTCCTGCTCACAGTGTTCAGCTAGATCCGTTCCTGTTATCTTCTAGACTATTTACATTTAGTGCAGTGCGTCCTGCTCACAGTGTTCAGCTAGATCCGTTCCTGTTATCTTCTAGACTATTTACATTTAGTGCAGTGCGTCCTGCTCACAGTGTTCAGCTAGATCCGTTCCTGTTATCTTCTAGACTATTTACATTTAGTGCAGTGCGTCCTGCTCACAGTGTTCAGCTAGATCCGTTCCTGTTAAATTCCTACTGACAGGCAGGCTTGTCTGGTTACAGTATATAAAGCTACCTGAAGAAAATTACAGGTGTTCTATTTGATCCTATTAGTACCACGGTCAGGCAGATAGACTATTTACATTTAGTACAGTGCGTCCTGCTCACAGTGTTCAGCTAGATCCGTTCCTGTTATCTTCCTACTGACAGGCAGGCTTGTCTGGTTACAGTATATAAAGCTACCTGAAGAAAATTACAGGTGTTCTATTTGATCCTATTAGTACCACGGTCAGGCAGCTAGACTATTTACATTTAGTACAGTGCGTCCTGCTCACAGTGTACAGCTAGATCCGTTCCTGTTATCTTCCTACTGACAGGCAGGCTTGTCTGGTTACAGTATATAAAGCTACCTGAAGAAAATTACAGGTGTTCTATTTGATCCTATTAGTACCACGGTCAGGCAGCTAGACTATTTACATTTAGTACAGTGCGTCCTGCTCACAGTGTTCAGCTAGATCCGTTCCTGTTATCTTCCTACTGACAGGCAGGCTTGTCTGGTTACAGTATATAAAGCTACTTGAAGAAAATTACAGGTGTTCTATTTGATCCTATTAGTACCACGGTCAGGCAGCTAGACTATTTACATTTAGTACAGTGTGTCCTGCTCACAGTGTACAGCTAGATCCGTTCCTGTTATCTTCCTACTGACAGGCAGGCTTGTCTGGTTACAGTATATAAAGCTACCTGAAGAAAATTACAGGTGTTCTATTTGATCCTATTAGTACCACGGTCAGGCAGCTAGACTATTTACATTTAGTACAGTGCGTCCTGCTCACAGTGTTCAGCTAGATCCGTTCCTGTTATCTTCCTACTGACAGGCAGGCTTGTCTGGTTACAGTATATAAAGCTACTTGAAGAAAATTACAGGTGTTCTATCCCAGCTTAGTGCAGCTACAGGCCATTAGTATGTCTGGAAGGCCAAGAAGGAGAGGCAGACAGTCACAAGCCAATAAGAGAGGGCAAGCAGGCTCTGTGTCTAGTGCTGGTCGTGGAGACGGTGCATCCTCATCAGCACGTGGCCATGGGACACGCTTGGCCTTTTTTTCGGCAGCTGGCCGTGTTGAGCCGCAACATGCGGAAGACTTGGTCGAGTGGATGACCAAGCCGTCCTCATCCTCCTCATCCTCTCTCACCCATGCCCAGGGTGCTTTGTCTGGCAAAGCAGCGGCCTCTTCCCTCAGCTCAATGTCATCAGTGACTCCTTCCCTAGCTCCACCATGTCCTCATGAGGATTCCCTCGAACTGTTTGACCACAGTGTTGGGTACATGCTCCAGGAGGATGCCCAGCGTTTGGAAGGCTCTGATGACGATACTGAGCTCGATGAAGGCAGTAACATGAGCACGGACAGAGGGGGTGCCCAAGAAGGACAGCAATCTGGCAGTCATGCTCCCCCTGCTGCAGCATACTGCCAGGTTTGCTCCAGTGATGAGGAGGGAGGGGATGATGAGGTCACTGACTCAACGTGGGTGCCTGATAGGAGAGAGGAGGAGGAGGAGGAGGAGGCGGCGGCACATCACCAACGAGGCAGGATGCCCTCCAGGGGCCAGCCTAAGGGCAGCACATTGACTGCATCACACCCCAAAGCTCCACATGTGCAGGGCGCTGCAGTCTCTGCGCGTTATTCAAAAAGTTCTTTGGTGTGGGCCTTTTTTGAGACGAGTGCATCAGATCGCACCGCTGCTATTTGCAACATATGTCTCAAGCGTATCTCGCGTGGCCAAAACATCTCCCGCTTGGGTACCACATGCTTGACCAGACATATGTTGACCTGCCATGCAGTTCGTTGGCAAGCGTATCTAAAAGACCCACACCAAAGAACAAAGAGGATCTCTCCTTGCTCCTCATCAGCTGAGATTTCCAACCCCACTAGACCTTCAGTCCTCTCTGAGACCTGCAGTGAGAGGAATGAAGGTGTAGAATTAGGTGTGTCACAGCCAAGTACTTGTGGGCAATCTGCTTTTGGTACACCGACGTCAGATTGTACCAGGCAAATTTCCCTGCCCCAGCTGCTGCACCGCCGAAAGAAGTTTGCTCCCAGCCATCCACATGCCCAGCGGTTGAATGCTAGCTTGGCAAAATTGCTAGCACTTCAACTGCTGCCTTTTCAGTTGGTAGACTCTGCCCCCTTCCGTGAGTTTGTGGAATGTGCGGTTCCTCAGTGGCAGGTACCCAAACGCCACTTTTTCTCACGGAAGGCGATTCCGGCTCTCTACCGGCATGTGGAAGGCAATGTCCATGCCTCGCTGGACAGGGCGGTCAGCGGTAAGGTGCATATTACCGCTGACTCATGGTCCAGCAGGCATGGACAGGGACGTTACCTAAGTTTCACGGCGCATTGGGTGACTCTGCTGGCAGCTGGGAAGGATGCAGGACAAGGTGCAGTAGTGTTGGAGGTTGTTCCGCCACCACGCCTCCAAAATGCTGATTGTGACACACCTCTCTCCTCCACCCCCTCCTCTTCTTCTTCCTCCATGGCCTCTTCCTCGGAACCAGCGGTGCTCCATAGGCGTTCAAGGGGCTACGCAAGTACGCAGGCCAAAAGATGCCATGCGGTGCTTGAGCTGGTGTGCTTGGGGGACAGGAGCCACACTGGGGCAGAGGTTCTGTCAGCTCTGCAGGGGCAGGTTCAGAGGTGGTTGACGCCACGCCAACTTAAGGCAGGAATGGTGGTTTGCGACAATGGCACCAACCTCCTCTCTGCCCTCCGACAGGGACAAATGACCCATGTGCCCTGTTTGGCTCACGTCCTTAACTTGGTGGTGCAGCGGTTCTTTGGCAGGTACCCGGGCTTACAGGATGTCCTGAGGCAGGCCAGGAAAGTCTGTGTGCATTTCCGCCGGTCATATAATGCCAGTGCTCGGCTGACGGACCTCCAAAAGGAGTTTAACCTGCCCAAGAACCGCCTAATCTGTGACATGCCCACCAGGTGGAACTCAACGTTGGCCATGCTGCAGCGGCTGCACACGCAGCAGAGGGCCATCAATGAGTACCTGTGCGACTATGGCACCAGGACAGGGTCAGGGGAGCTTGGTTTTTTTTCCCCACGCCAGTGGGCCATGATCAGGGATGCATGCACTGTCCTGTCACCATTCGAGGAGGCCACGAGGATGGTGAGCAGTGACAGTGCATGCATCAGTGACACTGTCCCCCTTGTCCACCTGTTGGAGCACACGCTGCGTGGAATAATGGACAGGGCACTTGAGGCAGAACAGAGGCAGGAAGAGGAGGACTTCCTTAGCTCTCAAGGCCCCCTTTATCCAGACAGTGTTCCTGCGTGCCCGCCGATCACACAGGAAGAGGACGAGGAGGAAGAGGAGGAGGAGGAAGATTGTGTCAGTATGGAGGTGGAGCCTGGCACTCAGCATCAGCAGCAGTCTTTAAGGGATCAGTCCCAAGAAACACATGGACTTGTACGTGGCTGGGAGGAGGTGGCTGCGGACCATGTCGTTCTTAGTGACCCAGAGGACTCCGGACCGAATGCCTCAGCAAACCTACGCTGCATGGCCTCCCTGATCCTGCAAAGCCTGCGTAAGGATCCTCGTATTCGTGGTATCAAGGAGAAGGACCAATACTGGCTGGCAACCCTCCTTGATCCACGTTACAAGGGTAAGGTTGCGGACCTTATCTTGCCATCGCAGAGGGAGCAGAGGATGAAACATCTTCGGGAGGCCTTGCAGAAAGGTCTGTGCAACGCGTTCCCAGAGACTGGGAGGTTACAACTCCTGTTTCTGGACAACGTGTTGCTGAGGCTTCGGTCAGTCAAAGAAGGAGCGGTGGAGAAGGTGGCCGTCTGACCGATGCGTTCAGACAATTTTTGGTCCGCAGCCCCAAGGTATGATCGGTTCCAGCACCCATCGCCAGCCGTCTGTTTTACATGGTGCAGGAATACCTAGGGGCAAGATCAGACTTGGACACCTTTCCCACCGAAAATCCTCTGGGTTACTGGGTCTTGAGGATGGATCACTGGCCAGAGCTTGCACAGTATGCCAATTGAGCTACTGGCCTGTCCTGCATCCAGCGTTCTTTCGGAACGCACATTCAGTGCTGCTGGAGGCGTGGTAACCGATCACAGGGTGTGTCTGTCCACCGACTCGGTCGATCGGCTGACCTTCATAAAAATGAATGAGTCTTGGATCACCACCAGCTACCAAGCACCTGATGCTGATGTAACCGAATAATTTTTTTTGAAATCTCAGATCCCTTCAAAGACTGCCTATGCTGAGTGACTATCCCTGAGTAATTATCCTCTTCCTCCTCAATCATCACGCTGATAGCTTGTAAGAACATTTTTGGTTCTGGGCGCCACCACCAGTGCCTAAGGCACAATTTTTCAGCCCTGTTTAACAGGGGCGTGTAATTACAATTTTTGATGTAATACTTTGCAGCAGGGCTCGTTCCTGCATTCCAACTAGAGTGTCTGTGAGGGGTTGCAGTGTTGTGGCACCAGCACCAGTGCCTAGGGCCCAATTTTTCTGCCCCTGTCTAACAGGGGCGTGTAATTACAATTTTTGATGCAATACTTTGCAGCAGGGCTCGTTCCTGCGTTCCAACTAGAGTGTCTGTGAGGGGTTGCAGTGTTGTGGCACCAGCACCAGTGCCTAAGGCCCAATTTTTCTGCCCCTGTCTAACAGGGGCGTGTAATTACAATTTTTGATGCAATACTTTGCAGCAGGGCTCGTTCCTGCGTTCCAACTAGAGTGTCTGTGAGGGGTTGCAGTGTTGTGGCACCAGCACCAGTGCCTAAGGCCCAATTTTTCTGCCCCTGTCTAACAGGGGCGTGTAATTACAATTTTTGATGCAATACTTTGCAGCAGGGCTCGTTCCTGCGTTCCAACTAGAGTGTCTGTGAGGGGTTGCAGTGTTGTGGCACCAGCACCAGTGCCTAAGGCCCAATTTTTCTGCCCCTGTCTAACAGGGGCGTGTAATTACAATTTTTGAAGCAATACTTTGCAGCAGGGCTCGTTCCTGCGTTCCAACTAGAGTGTCTGTGAGGGGTTGCAGTGTTGTGGCACCAGCACCAGTGCCTAAGGCCTAATTTTTCAGCTCCTGTTCAACAGGGGGCATGTAATTACAATTCTTGATCTAATATTTCACAGCAGGGCCCTGTGAGGGCTTACAGTGTTGTGGCCACAGCAACACCTAAGGCCCAAATTTCTGCTGAGTATATAGGGCAGGACCCTACTTTCAAACATCTAACTTACAAACGACTCCTACTTGCAAACGGAAGGAGACAACAGGAAGTGAGATGAAATCTACCCCTAGGAAGGGAAATTCTCTCCTGTAAGAGTTAATATGGGAAAACAATTTCTCCTTTCCACTGATGCTTTCCAATCCTTGTTCCACAAAAAAACCCAAATTTTCAAAAAACATTTTTCATTGGGACAAAAAAGTGAGGTGAAATCTTCTGAAGAGGAGGAAAGACAACAAAACAAATGTCACAGGGGTGATAACCCTTCCCTATGTTTTCCAAAAAGCTTAGAAAAGATTTTTTGGCTGGAGCTAAACACGTTAAAAATGTTCAAAATTACAAACAGATTCTACTTAACAACAAACCTACAGTCCCTGTCTTGTTTGCACCGCCTGTATACTGCTGTTCAGAGTATAATAGGGCCTGGTGGCCCCACACCTTTCCTTATTTTAATTTGGGTGCGGGGTTCCCCTTAATATCCATACAAGACCCAAAGGGCTGGTAATGGACTGGGGGGTACCCATGCCGTTTGTCTCACTGATTTTCATCCATATTGCCATGACCCGACATGACATTAAACCCGCAAGCAGTTTTAAATGAGATTTTTCCTTTAAAAATGACATTTGGTGCAGGGACTGTTTCTAAACATGGGAAACACGCGTCACTTTACAGGCATACTATAGACACCCCCCAGGTACGATATTAAAAGGAATATTTCACTTTTTTTTTTTTACTTTAAGCATCATTAAAATCACTGCTCCCGAAAAAACGGCCGTTTTTAAAAGTTTTTTTTGCATTGATACATGTCCCCTGGGGTAGGACCCGGGTCCCCAAACCCTTTTTAGGACAATACCATGCAAATTAGCCTTTAAAATGAGCACTTTTGATTTCGAACGTTCGAGTCCCATAGACGTCAATGGGGTTCTAACGTTCGTGCGAACTTTCGGTCCGTTCGCGGGTTCTGGTGCGAACCGAACCGGGGGGTGTTCGGCTCATCCCTAGTTGCTAAGCAATGTTTCAGGCTGACAGTGACCACAGCTGTCCACCGGTGTTTGGAATTAATCACACAGGGCTGGATTAATTGCAGTTAGGAACATATGATCATCCATGGATGCAAGTAGCTTGGGTCAAAGGGTGATCATCTGTCCCTAACAGGTCATCGCTGGTTGTGCAATTAGATCCAAACACTGATGGACAACTGTGGCCGCTGTCAGCCTGTTATTGCTTTGCAAAAGTTTCCATGGTTTGCCACACACACACTTAGGTTCCTGGCCATAGGTTTTCTCAAAATGCTTGCCGTACAACAGCCACTTAGGGCATGTGAACGAGGCCTTAGTCACACCTAAATACATATACCCTTGTGTACAAGCTTTGCTGCTTGTATCATGATTAGGAATGAGCCACACACCCCCCCGGTTCGGTTCGCACCAGAACCTGCGAACGCACCGAAAATTCGCACGAACGTTAGAACCCCATTGACGTCTATGGGACTCGAACGTTCGAAATCAAAAGTGCTCATTTTAAAGGCTAATTTGCATGGTGTTGTTCTAAAAAGGGTTTGGGGACCCGGGTCCTGCCCCAGGGGACATGTATCAATGCAAAAAAAAACTTTTAAAAACGGGCGTTTTTTCGGGAGCAGTGATTTTAATGATGCTTAAAGTTTAAAAAAAAGTGAAATATACCTTTAAATATCGTACCTGGGGGGTGTCTATAGTATGCCTGTAAAGTGGCGCGTGTTTCCCGTGTTTAGGACAGTCCCTGCACAAAATATCATTTTTAAAGGAAAAAAGTCATTTAAAACTGCTTGCGGCTTTAATGTAATGTCGGGTCCTGGCAATATGGATGAAAATCAGTGAGACAAACAGCATGGGAACCCCCCCAGTCCATTACCAGGCCCTTTGGGTCTTGTATGGATATTAAGGGGAACCCCGCACCTAAATTAAAAAAAGGAAAGGCGTGGGGCCACCAGGCCCTATATACTCTGAACAGCAGTATACAGGCGGTGCAAACAAGACAGAGAAATGAAAATCGGTACCCCAGAGCCAGTTGATGAGAATTAGACGTAATTGCTCCCTCTTATCAGACTACTATGTGCAGGCTGAGACCATCAAACTAAGATTCCAGGAAAAAGGATATGATGAAGGACAAATTGATCAAGAAATTCAAAAAGTGGCCTGTATCGACCGTCTATCTCTGTTGGATGAACACCCCTGGAGACCCCCTGAGAATAAACACAGATGGGCTTTCATTACTAATTACTCTATCCAACACAAACAAATTAAGGATATCATTTCAAGACACTGGAAAGTATTTAGAAATGACCGTATATTGGGCCCTTTACTCCCCGAACGTGCTGGAGTGATTTACAAAGGCGCACCAACAATAGGAGGGCAAATCGCACGAGGAGTGATAGAACCTCCGAAAATTCCATCCTTCTTTCATGACCTGAAAGGCTTCTACCCCTGCCGGAAATGCACAGTATGTAAACGTAATATCTGCAAAGCACGAAAAATCAAAACATTCACTTCATCTACAACTGGGAAGGAATACAAGATGAAAAGATTTGCCACTTGTACCACAAAGTTCATTGTATACCTCATCACCTGTCCTTGCGGAAAGCAATATATAGGTCGCACAAAACGCAATTTTGCCATAAGAGTGAACGAACACATCACAGCTATAAGAAAAGGACGCACAACCCATAGTGTACCAAAACACTATTTATACCATCATAACCAGAATCCAGCTGGAACTAAGTTCCAAATTATAGATAAATTTATACCACATTGGAGGGGGGAACCAAACGTGAGAGGCGTCTCTAAGTTAGAGACCTTCTGGATACACCTCATTAAATGTTATGTACCCCACGGACTCAATGTTGATTGGGACATCAATGCCTTTATCAATCAATCATAGGCCTTGATGCCCTTCTCTATTGGTTGTCCGTAACGAGCTTTTTGGGATTATAGCGTTTAGGTCTATCTGTGACAATCCCCCCCCCCCCCCCACCCTCTTTCCTCCCCCCCCTCCATCCATAATTTTACTTTTGGGGGTTTTTAGGGGGTCACACTAGATTAATTAATGTGAAGGAGTCGGGAGAGTTTTACCTCTTCCTTTGAACAACACTTTTTGATATTTAATAGTCACTGAGATCATTGCCCTCTATCTTGAGGTATGGGTGGGATTTCCCACCAACACATATTCTTGCATTTGTTAGTGTTTTTAGTTTTTTCTATTCCTTTTACATCAACACTATTTATATTCAAGATGGTGGGGTGGACTTTGGCAGAGACACAGATATATATATATTTTCCCCTGGTCCCCTCACCTCTTGGACTTCATTCAATAGCCCCTGTTATTTTTTTTTATATTCGCCCCATTGGTGTTCTACTAATGGTTTTATACGTAGATTGAGCCTGCCTATACTGATAGGCATGGCCAAATCCCATAATTTTTCTTTTTTTTATATATTTTCTTTCTTTGATGCTGCATCTTTATGTCTCTTGATAGATTCATATTACTGTACTTTTCTTGATGCTGCATATTGAGGTCTTATAAAGGATTCATATAATTTCGATTTCTAATTGTTTATGTTTTCAGTAGTCTTATGATAGGACAGTAAAATTTTAAAATTTTAGAAAGGATCCATCTTTGTATGCATTATAATAGTGGATTGTCTCTGAAATTGGCATGTAAAGATCCGGTGATATGACTTCCGGTACATCTGATTAGGTATATTTAGTTTTTAAACACTTCCCCCAATTCACGATCGCCACACTGCTTGCGTTCCAGGCCTTGGATTGATGAGCTGCCACTTCCTACAGCCTGTGACACGCAGATCGCCACACTGTTTGCGTTCCAGGCCTCGGATTGATAAGCTATCACTTCCTATAGCCTGTGACACGCAGGCCCCGAGCGGTCTGACGTCATCCCGCAGCAAAAAGATCACGTGACCGCGGCGTGGTCAATGTGTCACTAAGGAAGATGCATCACCGCTGATTGGAGGTCGGAAGAGAGGCTTGGCTCCTGACCACCTTAGGGGGATAGGATTGGCCTTCCAAACAACATGTGACCTGGTGGTCACTGATGACGCCGCTCTACCCGGAAGTTATGCCCGGCATCAGCGCCAATGGGATTTTTTTGATTGATAGTCATAGTATATATAAGTGCAGTGGATGGGGGGCTAATTTATACCCCAGCAGAAGTCTTTGAGGATGAAACGTGTCGGGATCTTATGTATTCACCCCTACCATCACCTACTGCGCAACATTTTAAAAATTTTTTTTTTATACTACTTTGAGCCGAGTTTTTACCGCCCAATTTTTGTATTGATTGCAAAAGTACCCCTTTATTTTAATAAACGTTGTTACGTTTGAGAAAGATTTACACTATGTGGAAGTTTTTTTCCTTTTTTCGCCCATCTATATGGTAACGGTTGCTGATGAAACCTCTTTCACCATCTGAGGATTGAGACCGACCCGGGATTCCAGCTGAGTCTTGCCGAGGATATATCATTAGATGACATCTGTCGAGCTCTATTGGGCTAGAGACGTGCTATTCGGCGATACCAGGGGAGATCCTATCCGGGACCACCTACGGGTCTACAGCCCCACACCGCTTGACGGTACAAGCTCGTTTGACTCACCGCTTGTGAGTCCACCTTGTCTGGTAAGGGCATTGTACACCTATTTCTTATCACCATATTAAGGGAAGAATTGACCTATGTGCAAGGATACGTCCAACAGCTCCTGCCTTGTTATACTTAAAAGGACTGTCTGCACCTAGAGGGATATGAAACGATCCAGAATCATCCCATCATATGGTGGTGGACTCTAAAACATCCTTACATTTATCACCCTGATGGACTTTTAATTTTATATTTTGGTCTATTTGTAGGGTTGCAGGTTACTTAATACACATCACTGTGTTATTCTCAATTTTTTATATATTTTGTTTTTTTGAACACTCAGGTAAAAGTTGAGTTATTTTATCCAACATTGATTTATTGGATAGCACCCCACTTTTTTCATTCATTTTTGATATATAGATCGAATTATATCATTGCACATGTAATTTTACTATTGCTGATTTTTGTTTGTAAGATATTTTGGGTGGGGAGGATATTATTCCTCCATACACTCCTAGGATCATCACTAGTATATCTGGTATACATCTATGGGGATTACTACCTCCTAAAACTCACTTTACTAAACCTTTCTTTGCACATACCCCAGGACTGTGCACTTCTACTTATCATTTTTTTTTTAACAATATCTTCTAGATGATATCACTTTTAGCGCCACACTTTATTATTTTCTCAAACAAGACTGAGACCGTAGGTTTGTTGTTAAGTAGAATCTGTTTGTAATTTTGAACTGGTACATTTTTAACGTCTTTAGCTCCAGCCAAAAAATCTATTTTAAGCTTTTTTGAAAACATAGGGAAGGGTTATCACCCCTGTGACATTAGTTTTGCTGTCTGTGCTCCTCTTCAGAAGATTTCACCTCATTTTTTGTCCCAATGACAAATGTTTTTTGAAAATTTGGAGTTTTTTGTGAAACAAGGATTGGTGATAAAGCATCAGTGGAAAGGAGAAACGTTTTTCCCATATTAACTCTTACAGTAGAGAATTTCCCTTCCCAGGGGTAGATTTCATCTCACTTCCTGTTGTCTCCTTCCGTTTGCAAGTAGGAGTCGTTTGTAAGTTGGATGTTTGAAAGTAGGGGCCTGCCCTATATACTCAGCAGAAATTTGGGCCTTAGGTGTTGTGGCCACAACACTGTAAGCCCTCACAGGGCCCTGCTGTGAAATATTAGATCAAGAATTGTAATTACATGCCCCTGTTGAACAGGGGCTAAAAAATTGGGCCTTAGGCACTGGTGCTGGTGCCACAACACTGCAACCCCTCACAGATACTCTAGTTGGAACGCAGGAACGAGCCCTGCTGCAAAGTATTGCATCAAAAATTGTAATTGGTGGAGGCGGCTCTTTTGGGCTCTCTTGGAGACCTCGCAAACCTTGTGTATAGGGGACCTGGGGCTTATGCTAATCTCCCCCTCCCGACTAGAACGACACTTAGGGTGTGGGTGGTAGCCAGGAAGAGGTTTTTCAAAATCGGTCAGTGGTCACCATTTCAGCCCCTGTGGGGCAATAATAATTTCCCACATTTCCGTACGATTCCGGACCCTCAGGTTTGGGCAAAATTTGGAATAAAGACTCTTCGGGATATTATGCCTGCAGGGAATTTATTGACATACAAGGACCTTTCTGCTAAGTTTAAGTTATCTGGGTGGATGTATTTCAGGTACCAACAGTTGCGCCATGCTGTGCGTGCACAGTTCACGGGACCCATTGTCTTGTCCATGGACCCCATAGAAGAACTTTTGGCTCGGGAGTCACTTCCCAAGCCTCTCTCCTCCCTTTATCTGGCATTGCTTAGTTTGGACTCTCCCGGTTTGGAGAAGCTGTGGGAATCATGGAAAGCTGACATTCCCACTTTGGAGAGAGAGGAGTGGAATGACTGCTTTGAAGAGGGTTTTGGGTTGGTCATTTCATCCAGAGATAAAGTGATTCAAGCTAAGTTTCTTCATAGAGTGTACTACACTCCACAGCGATTGCACAGACTGTACCCCTCGAGGGACCCCCTATGTGGTAAATGTAAGAGAGTTGTAGGGACATATCTTCATATGTTTTGGACTTGTCCGGTAGTGGCTAAATTCTGGGCTGCAGTGTTTGAGGCCATTAATGAGCGCCTTGGGTTATCATTGATACAAGCACCGGAGTTGGCATTACTGGGGGTGCTGGGAGATGACCAGATGCCAAGGTATACTAAACTTCTTATCGTTTTTTTACTATATTATGCAAAAAAGACGATTCTTCTTAGATGGACGTCTGCATCCCCCCCACCATGACGCTTTGGGAAGATACCATTAACAAAGCTCTCCCACTGTATAAAATGACGTACTTAAATAGGAAATGCCCCAAAAAGTTTGAGGGTATTTGGTCACCTTGGACGGCTTAAGATTAATAATGCTCATACCTTGTTATTATAATGGTACATGTACTCTCTTGTTGTCCGGGTTGCTCTGGGCTTCCCTTCCCCCCCCGTCCCTCCCATTACCTCCTTTCTCTCCCCCCCCCATTCCTTTCCCTTTCCCCCCCTTCCCCCCCTTCCCCCCCCCCCCTCCACCTTGGTCATTCCTCATTTTGGATTGTGATGTAATCTACTGGTGACCCCCTCTAACTTTATTAATAAGCATGTACTATCGCAGATTCACATTGATTTAATGTCATGATTTGAATGTAGTTTGAGGCTATCGGTTGTGTTCTTACTATTATATTTTGTAAATATAACATGTAAGATGCATCATTTATGTACTTCTGGTTTCTTTTCTTTTTTGGTTTTGTACCATGCTGTTTCTTTATCAATAAACTGAGATTTTGACCGTGAAAAAATTGTAATTAGACGCCCCTGTTAAACAGGGGCTGAAAAATTGGGTCTTAGGCACTAATGCCACAACACTGCAACCCCTCACAGATACACTAGTTGGAACGCAGGAACAAGCCCTGCTGCAAAGTATTGAATCAAAATTGTAATTACACGCCCCTGTTAAACAGGGGCTGAAAAATTGGGCCTTAGGCACTGGTGGTGGCGCCCAGAACCAAAAATGTTCTTACAAGCTATCAGCGTGATCATTGAAGAGGAAGAGGATAATTAGTCAGGATAGTCACTCAGCATCAGCATAGGCAGTCTTTGAAGGGATCTGAGATTTCAAAAAAATTATTCAGTTACATCAGCATCAGGTGCTTGGTAGCTGGTGGTGATCCAAGACTTATTCATTTTTATGAAGGTCAGTCGATCGACCGAGTCGGTGGACAGACACACCCTGTGATCGGTTACAAAGCCTCCAGCAGCACTGAATGTGCGTTCCGAAAGAACGCTGGATGCAGGACAGGCCAGTAGCTCAATTGCATACTGTGCAAGCTCTGGCCAGTGATCCATCCTCAAGACCCAGTAACCCAGAGGATTTTCGGTGGGAAAGGTGTCCAAGTCAGATCTTGCCCCTAGGTATTCCTGCACCATGTAAAACAGATGCTGGAGATGGTTGCTGGAACCGATCATACCTTGGGGCTGCGGACCAAAAAATTGTCTGAACGCATCGGTCAGACGGCCACTTTCTCCACCGCTCCTTCTTTGACTGACCGAAGCCTCAGAAACACCTTGTCCAGAAACAGGAGTTTATAACCTCCCAGTCTCTGGGAACGCGTTGCACAGACCTTTCTGCAAGGCCTCCCGAAGATGTTTCATCCTCTGCGATGGCAAGATAAGGTCCGCAACCTTACCCTTGTAACGTGGATCAAGGAAGGTTGCCAGCCAGTATTGGTCCTTCTCCTTGATACCACTAATACAAGGATCCTTACGCAGGCTTTGCAGGATCAGGGAGGCCATGCAGCGTAGGTTTGCTGAGGCATTCGGTCCGGAGTCCTCTGGGTCATTAAGGACGACATGGTCCGCAGCCGCCTCCTCCCAGCCACGTACAAGTCCATGTGTTTCTTGGGCCTGATCCCTTAAAGACTGCTGCTGATGCTGAGTGCCAGGCTCCACCTCCATACTGACACAATCCTCCTCCTCCTCCTCTTCCTCTTCCTGTGTGATTGGCGGGCATGCAGGAACACTGTCTGGATAAAGGGGGCCTTGAGAGCTAAGGAAGTCCTCCTCTTCCTGCCTCTGTTCTTCCTCAAGTGCCCTGTCCATTATTCCACGCAGCGTGTGCTCCAACAGGTGGACAAGGGGGACACTGGGTGTCACTGATGCATGCACTGTCACTGCTCACCATCCTCGTGGCCTCCTCAAATGGTGACAGGACAGTGCATGCATCCCTGATCATGGCCCACTGGCGTGGGGAAAAAAAAACAAGCTCCCCTGACCCTGTCCTGGTGCCATAGTCGCACAGGTACTCATTGATGGCCCTCTGCTGCGTGTGCAGCTGCTGCAGCATGGCCAACGTTGAGTTCCACCTGGTGGGCATGTCACAGATAAGGCAGTTCTTGGGCAGGTTAAACTCCTTTTGGAGGTCTGCCAGCCGAGCACTGGCATTATATGACCGGCGGAAATTCACAAGACTTTCCTGGCCTGCCTCAGGATATCCTGTAAGCCCGGGTACCTGCCCAAGAACCACTGCACCACCAAGTTAAGGATGTGAGCCAAACAGGGCACATGGGTCATTTGTCCCTGTCGGAGGGCAGAGAGGAGGTTGGTGCCATTGTCGCAAACCACCATTCCTGCCTAAAGTTGGTGTGGCGTCAACCACCTCTGAACCTGCCCCTGCAGAGCTGACACTTGCGTACTTGCGTAGCCCCTTGAATGGCTACGGAGCCCCTCTGGTTCTGAGGACAAAGCACAGGAAGAGGCCATGGAGGAAGAAGAAGAGGAGGGGGTGGAGGAGAGAGGTGTGTCACAATCATTAGTAGTGGCATTTTGGAGGCGTGGTGGCGGAACAACCTCCAACACTACTGCACCTTGTCCTGCATCCTTCCCAGCTGCCAGCAGAATGACCAATGCGCGGTGAAACTTAGGTAACGTCCCTGTCCATGCCTGCTGGACCATGAGTCAGCGGTAATATGCACCTTACCGCTGACCGTCCTGTCCAGCGAGGACAAGACATTGCCTTCCACATGCCAGTAGAGAGCCGGAATCGCCTTCCGTGAGAAAAAGTGGCGTTTGGGTAACTGCCACTGAGGAACCGCACATTCCACAAACTCACGGAAGGGGGCAGAGTCTACCAACTGAAAAGGCAGCAGTTGAAGTGCTAGCAATTTTGCCAAGCTAGCATTCAACCACTGGGCATATGGATGGCTGGGAGTGAACTTCTTTCGGCGGTGCAGCAGCTGGGGCAGGGAAATTTGCCTGGTACAATCTGATGTGGGTGTACCGAAAGCAGATTGCCCACAAGTACTTGGCTGTGACACACCTAATTCTACACCTTCATTCCTCTCAGTGCAGGTCTCAGAGAGGACTGAAGGTATAGTGGGGTTGGAGATCTCAGCTGATGAGGAGCAAGGAGAGGTTCTCTTTGATCTTTGGTGTGGGTCTTTTAGATACGCTTGCCAACGAACTGCATGGCAGGTCAACATATGTCTGGTCAAGCATGTGGTGCCCAAGCGGGAGATGTTTTGGTCACGCGAGATACGCTTGAGACATATGTTGCAAATAGCAGCAGTGCGATCTGATGCACTCATCTCAAAAAAGGCCCACACCAAAGAACTTTTTGAATAACGCGCAGAGACTGCAGCGCCCTGCACATGCGGAGCTTTGGGGTGTGATGCAGTCAGTGTGCTGCCCTTAGGCTGGCCCCTGGAGGGCATCCTGCCTCTTTGGTGATGTGCCGCCTCCTCCTCCTCCTTCTCCTCCTCTCTCCTATCAGGCACCCACGTTGAGTCAGCGACCTCATCATCCCCTCCCTCCTCATCACTGGAGCAAACCTGGCAGTATGCTGCAGCAGGTGGAGCATGACTGCCAGATTGCTGTTCTTCTTGGGCACCCCCTCTGTCCGTGCTCACGTTACTGCCTTCATCTAGCTCAGTATCATCATCAGAGCCTTCCAAACGCTGGGCATCCTCCTGAAGCATGTACCCAACACTGTGGTCAAACAGTTCGAGGGACTCCTCAGGAGGACATGGTGGGGCTAGGGAAGGAGTCACTGATGACATTGAGCCGAGGGAAGAGGCTGCTGTTTTGCCAGACAAAGTACCCTGAGCATGGGTGAGAGAGGATGAGGAGGATGAGGAGGATGAGGACGGCTTGGTCATCCACTCGACCAAGTCTTCCGCATGTTGCAGCTCAACGCGGCCAGCTGCCGAAAAAAAAAGGCCAAGCGTGTCCCACGGTCACGTGATGATGAGGATGCACCGTCTCCAAGACCAGCACTGTTGCCTCTAGACACAGAGCCTGCTTGCCCTCTTTTGTTGGCTTGTGACTGTCTGCCTCTCCTTGTTGGCCTGCCAGACATACTAATGGCCTGTAGCTGCACTAAGCTGGGATATATATATATATATTATATATATATACTGATACTGCAGCTAGCAAAATCAACTGCCTGCCTGTAGTATGAGAACACCAACAACCTTCTACAGGTAACTTTAGCTGAACACTGTGCAGAGCTCGCCAAAAAATAACTTGTAGCTTATTTAGCTGCCTGCGGTAGAGATAGGATCAGGAAAACACCAGCAACCTTCTACAGGTAGCTTTAGGTGAACACTGTGCAGAGCTCGCACTACACTAACTTGTAGCTTATTTAGCTGCCCGTGGTAGTGATAGGATCAGGAAAACACCACCAACCTTCTACAGGTAGCTTTAGGTGAACACCGTGCAGAGCTCGCACTACACTAACTTGTAGCTTATTTAGCTGCCTGCGGTAGTGATAGGATCAGGAAAACACCACCAACCTTCTACAGGTAGCTTTAGGTGAACACTGTGCAGAGCTCGCACTACACTAACTTGTAGCTTATTTAGCTGCCTGCGGTAGTGATAGGATCAGGAAAACACCACCAACCTTCTACAGGTAGCTTTAGGTGAACACTGTGCAGAGCTCGCCAAAAAATAACTTGTAGCTTATTTAGCTGCCTGCGGTAGTGATAGGATCAGGAAAACACCACCAACCTTCCACAGGTAGCTTTAGGTGAACACTGTGCAGAGCTCGCACTACACTAACTTGTAGCTTATTTAGCTGCCTGCAGTAGTGATAGGATCAGGAAAACACCACCAACTTTCTACAGGTAGCTTAAGGTGAATACTGTGCAGAGCTCGCCAAAAAATAACTTGTAGCTTATTTAGCTGCCTGCGGTAGTGATAGGATCAGGAAAACACCACCAACCTTCTACAGGTAGCTTTAGGTGAACACTGTGCAGAGGCACCTTGTCCTGCATCCTTCCCAGCTCCCAGCAGAGTGACCAATGAGCCGTGAAACTTAGGTAGCGTCCCTGTCCATGCCTGCTGGACCATGAGTCAGTGGTAATATGCACCTTACCACTGACTGCCCTGTCCAGCGAGGCCAAGACATTGCCTTCCACATGCCGGTAGAGAGCCGGAATCGCCTTCCGTGAAAAAAAGTGGCGTTTGGGTACCTGCCACTGAGGAACCGCACATTCCACAAACTCACGGAAAGGGGCAGAGTGTACCAACTGAAAAGGTAGCAGTTGAAGTGCTAGCAATTTTGCCAAGCTAGCATTCAACTGCTGGGCATGTGGATGGCTGGGAGCGAACTTCTTTCGGCGGTTCAGCAGCTGGGGCAGGGAAATTTGCCTGGTACAATCTGACTCGGCGTACCGAAAGCAGATTGCCCACAAGTACTTGGCTGTGACACACCTAATTCTACACCTTCATTCCTCTCAGTGCAGGGGTTGGAGATCTCAGCTGATGAGGAGCAAGGAGAGGTCCTCTTTGTTCTTTGGTGTGGGTTTTTTAGATACGCTTGCCAACAAACTGCATGGCAGGTCAACATATGTCTGGTCAAGCATGTGGTGCCCAAGCGGGAGATGTTTTGGCCACGCGAGATACGCTTGAGACATATGTTGCAAATAGCAGCAGTGCGATCTGATGCACTCGTCTCAAAAAAGGCCCACACAAAAGAACTTTTGGAATAACGCGCAGAGACAGCACATGCGGAGCTTTGCGGTGTGATGCAGTCAGTGTGCTGTCCTTAGGCTGGCCCCTGGAGGGCATCCTGCCTCGTTGGTGATGTGCTTCCTCCTCCACTCTCCTATCAGGCACCCACGTTGAGTCAGTGACCTCATCATCCCCTCTCTCCTCATCACTGGAGCAAACCTGGCAGTATGCTGCAGCAGGGGGGAGCATGACTGCCAGATTGCTGTCCTTCTTGGGCACCCCCTCTGTCCGTGCTCACGTTACTGCCTTCATCTAGCTCAGTATCATCATCAGAGCCTTCTAAACGCTGGGCATCCTCCTGGAGTATGTACCCAACACTGTGGTCAAACCTTTCGAGGGACTCCTCAGGAGGACATGGTGGGCCTAGGGAAGGAGTCACTGATGCCATTGAGCCGAGGGAAGAGGCCGCGTTGGCAGCTGCTTTGCCAAAGTACCCTGAGCATGGGTGAGGGAGGATGAGGAGGATGAGGACGGCTTGGTCATCCACTCGACCAAGTCTTCCGCATGTTGCGGCTCAACACGGCCAGCTGCCGAAAAAAAGGCCAAGCGTGTCCCACGGCCACGTGCTGATGAGGATGCACCGTCTCCACGACCAGCACCGTTGCCTCTAGACACAGAGCCTGCTTGCCCTCTTTTATTGGCTTGTGACTGTCTGCCTCTCCTTGTTGGCCTTCCAGACATACTAATGGCCTGTAGCTGCACTAAGCTGGGATATATATATATATATATATATATATATATATATATATATATATATATGTATGCACTGATACTGCAGCTAGCAAAATCAACTGCCTGCCTGTAGTATGAGAACACCACCAACCTTCTACAGGTAGCTTTAGGTGAACACTGTGCAGAGGTCGCACTACACTAACGTGTAAATAATTTAGCTGCCTGCGGTAGTGATAGGATCAGGAAAATACCACCATCCTTCTACAGGCAGCTTTAGCTGAACAGTGCAGAGGTTGCACTACACTAACGTGTAAATACTTTAGCTGCCTGCGGTAGTGATAGGATCAGGAAAACACCACCAACCTTCTACAGGTAGCTTTAGCTGAACACTGTGCAGAAGTCGCACTACACTAACTTGTAGCTTTAGCTGAACACTGTGAGGAGGAAGCACTACACTAACTTGTAGCTTTAGATCAGGGGTCTCAAACTGGCGGCCCTCCAGCTGTTGCAAAACTACAAGTCCCATGAGCCATTGCAAGGCTGACAGTTACAAGCATGACTCCCAAAGGCAGAGGCATGATGGGACTTGTAGTTCCACAACAGCTGGAGGGCCACCAGTTTGAGATCCCTGCTTTAGATGAACACTGTTCAGAGGATGCACTACACTAACTTGTAGCTTTAGCTGAACAGTGTGCAGAGGTCGCACTACACTAACTTGTAGTTTTAGCTGAACACTGTTCAGAGCACCCACTACACTAACTTGTAGCTTTAGCTGAACACTGTGCAGAGGTCGCACTAAAATAACTTGTAGCTTCAGCTGAACACTGTGCAGAAGTCGCACTACACTAACTTGTAGCTTTAGCTGAACACTGTTCAGAGGACGCACTACACTAACTTGTAGCTTTAGCTGAACACTGTGCAGAGGTCACACTAAAATAACTTGTAGCTTTAGCTGAACACTGTGCAGAAGTCGCACACACTAACTTGTAGTTTTAGCTGAACACTGTGAGGAGGACGCACTACACTAACTTGTAGCTTTAGCTGAACACTGTGAGGAGGACGCATTACACTAACTTGTAGCTTTAGCTGAACACTGTGCAGAGGTCACAATAAACTAACCTGTAGCTTTAGCTGAACACTCTGAAGAGGTCGCACTACACTAACTTGTAGTTTTAGCTGAATACTGTGAGGAGGAAGCACTACACTAACTTGTAGCTTTAGCTGAACACTGTTCAGAGCACGCACTACACTAACTTGTAGCTTTAGCTGAACACTGTGCAGAGGTCGCACTACACTAACTTGTAGCTTTAGCTGAACACTGTGAGGAGGACGCACTACACTAACTTGTAGCTTTAGCTGAACACTGTTCAGAGCGCCCACTACACTAACTTGTAGCTTTAGCTGAACACTGTGCAGAGGTCGCACTAAAATAACTTGTAGCTTTAGCTGAACACTGTGCAGAAGTCGCACTACACTAACTTGTAGCTTTAGATGAACACTGTTCAGAGGACTCACTATACTAACTTTTAGCTTTAGCTGAACACTGTGCAGAGGTCGCACTACACTAACTTGTAGTTTTAGCTGAACACTGTTCAGAGCACCCACTACACTAACTTGTAGCTTTAGCTGAACACTGTGCAGAGGTCACACTAAACTAACCTGTAGCTTTAGCTGAACACTGTCAGGAGGACACACTACACTAACTTGTAGCTTTAGCTGAACACTGTGCAAAGGTCACACTAAACTAACTTTTAGCTTTAGCTGAACACTGTGAGGAGGACGCACTACACTAACTGTAAATAGTCTAGCTGCCTGACTGTGGTACTAATAGGATCAAAAGAACACCAGCGATTTTCTTCAGGTAGCTGTAAATACTGTAACAAGACAAGCCTGCCTGTCAGTAGGAAGATAACAGGAACGGATCTAGCTAAACTGAATACAGTGTGTATATATATATATATATATATATATATATATATATATATATATGCAACACCTGGGATGCATATATATACACAATACCCTGTAAGTGCAGCTGACTGACTGTCCTGCCTAATCTATCTAACTGAAATGAAATGACACTCTCTCTCTCTCTCTCTCTCTCTCTCTCTCTCTCTCAGCACGCTGGAACACATTACACAGGGCCGCCGTGCAGGCAGCCTTATATAGTGTGGGGTGTGTTCTAAACCCCCTGAGCCATAATTGGCCAAAGCCACCCTGGCTTTAGCCAATTACAGCTCTCTCTACTGACGGAGCTGTGATTGGCCAAGCATACAGGTCATAGTGCATGCTTGGCCAATCATCAGTCAACAATGCACTGCGATGCCGCAGTGAATTATAGGCCGTGATGCGCCACCCGAATTTGGAGCGAACGGCCCATATCATTTGCAATTTGACGAACGGTCGAACAGACGATGTTCGAGTCGAACATGGGTTCGACTCAAACACAAAGCACATCCCTAATCCTGAGTATGGTGAAAACAATTTTACTTTGCAAATAACATTATCTCCCACAGCAATAAATGAATCCAATTTATTCTATAAATAATTTAGGGCATGTTACATTAAATTAAGGTAGAGTTTGAACAATTGTTTGTGTAAATTGTGTAAAAATAGTATTAATGTATGTATTAATCTCAATTCTCATCTAACTAAGCCGATTTCTCCTTAAGGTTCTGCATAGCATTGCAATTACAAGTAAGGAATTGTCTATCTGGCAGGAAATCAATCCTAGCACTTAGGTTTAATTAAAACACAATGACAGAAAATTAGGAGGCATATAAAAAAGCCAGAGGGGAGAAAACATAGTCAATTTAAACAAACACAAAGTACATGCACTGTTTTGCATTGTGCAATTGCTGCATAATTAATAGAATAAGCACATTTTGTTTAAAGGAAAACTATAATTTCATCAGATTATTGATCTGAGCACTGGTATTTCTACCACCATAAAGCCGGTTACATAACAGGTTTTTTTTGTGCAACTCTGCGGGTTGCACAAAAAAAACTGACAGCTCCAGTCGGAGTCGCCGTACTAACCATGCAAGGTTAGTTCTGCGATGTCGGACAGTATTTTTTGTACCAGCAAATGTCTCCCGACATTCTACCATGTGTATGGGGCTTAACTTAAGGCTGGCCTTATATTATACAATTTTCTTGTACAATTTTCCTTTAGATTTACCAAAACCATATAATGTGAGGTCAAACCTAAACATTTTCAATTTGTATGCAATCAGGCAGGCCCTTGTACTACATAGTTGAAGGTAAATCTAAAGGAAATTGAATAGGAAAATTGTATAATGTATGGCCAGGTTAACAGATGAGTTTCTAATGGACAAGGAACCTGTCACATGACCACTCTATCCCCATTCTTTTACTTACTGTGGTATGGTGGTCAGCATGGAGCAGCGGCAATGTAGGGACTACGTGTTCCTGAAATATAAGTGGTCTGAGCTGCTAGTGACGTGGGCGCTGTGCACTTTGGGCGAATGGTAAGAACTACAGACTGCACTGGCTGCATCATTATAAAAACTACATGGGAGATTAGTGGCACAGCCAGAAGTTCCCACGCAGCCATTGCCTGATGAGAATACACAAATTTGCTCTGCATGCAGAACATGGAGCTGTAATGCATAGGAAAGACGGGACCCCCATTGCAGCAAAGATAAGTGACAAAAAGGTACTTCTTGGTTTGGCTAATCAGTTTTTGTTTATCAATTATTTATGGTCCACCCAATTGGGGGCATTGCAGGGCTGCATCCTTTGCCTACATCCTCTGTTCTAAAGGGTGTCCTTCTTTCCCATATCAGAAAGTTGGGTGCTATAGTAACACTTCTGATAGCTCTGGTAGCCTCTGCCTTTGTTATATACATGCACTGTAAATGGCCCACTCAGAATACCTTGCCTGCTGCTACATTACAGTATGTCTACACAGCACAGGGTGATATCATCAGTAATCCTTCACTGATTGTATCTCTGGATCTCAACTCCAAATTTCTACACATACAGTATGTCCAGCAGCATATTACAGAGTATACAGACCTGACTGTGTCTAGGCACTCCTATTTTATAGTCTAACTGCTACAGTATATATCTGCAGTCTCTGATCATCTAAAACACTGTTGACTTTTTCTGCTAATTTCATGAGATTTGTTGTGAGATGTGGTGATGTCTGTGTTGCTTACTGTTCTTCTGAGGACTTGCTGGAGAAAAATACCATACCTGAATTAGTGCAGGGAAGGGATCTGCCTACTTTGGGCACCTCTCAGGGGGAGTCCGGGCCGCGGCCCGTGACATCACCGCGGGGCTCCCTCCTCCTTCCCCTGGCCGCCGGGCCAGTAGGAGAGAGAAGCGGGCCTCGCGCATGCGCAGTAGGTTCCCGGCGTGAAGCCGAAAGGCTAAACTGCTGGGTTCCCTTAACCCGCAATGGCGGTGGCAGCACCTGACAGCTGATGGAAACATCAGCTGCCTGTGCCGACATCGCGGGCTCCCTGGACAGGTAAGTGTCCTATTATTAAAAACCAGCAGCTGCAGTATGTGTAGCTGCTGGCTTTTAAATTTTGGACAGAACACCGCTTTATTTCTATTTTGTGGTTCTTTGCCCAGAACAGTCACTTCCCTGCTGAGAATTTTCCCCCTCTCATTGGTTTCAAAAACTATATGTCACTTTCTTCAATTAAAATTTACATTTCCAGCTTTGATCTTGGCTCAGATAGAGAGGAAGGCTGACAGAGGCTTTACAGTGCCGAAGTTCACAGGCTGTGGATGAGGGAGAAAGGAGAGAATGTCAGGGGGATAAGACACTATTCTAGTTTAATGTGATTGTAAACGATCTCCTTGTAGAACAACCCATTCAGTTTAAAATAGAAATGAAAGTCAAAACAATTTTGTATAGATATAAAAAAAACATTTGCAGTGTGATAACTACCTGCTTGGGCATTTTTCTGTGATCCAAATTGGTTAACAATATTAAAAACATTAATAATTCAGAATCATTTACAGAAAAGGAGAAGCCAGAATCAGCTGAGCCAAGTGGTGTGTGTATCTTCACCTTTTCTGTCAGTGTATCTTTATGGGGCAAGGATGGACTTGCACCTGATAGTCTTTGCAATGGTAGAGGATTGGAGCATTGTTTCCTGCATGACTCACTGACAGGAAATTCAGAATCATTGTTACAAGCTGGACAAATATAAAATGTACCTGATGTCATTATGGAGCGTCTATTTTTATCATGGATCTGTGTTTATAATAATTTGAGTAATTTTTTGGGCTGTTATCTTTGCCCTGCACATCTTCTGAAAGCAGGTGGGAGACATACCCTTCAAATTAATGGATGTAAGCCCTGGTTCACATTGATGCGATTTGGCATGCGATATGACATGTCAAATCGCATGCCAAACTAGCGGCAATTGCCAGCAATGGCACCATTCAAATTGCATTTGCGGCGCCGTACTGATTCCAAAAAGTAGTTTCTGTATTACTTTTGGGGATTTCAGGGTGCGATTTGCATTGACATCTGTGCAGAAACTCACCCCCGGAAATCGGGACTGACATGCGGGAATGAAATTGTGCGAGTTCAGCTGAACGGTCAGTGTGAACCAGGGCTAAAACTGGGAAATGGCCCAGCAGCGTTTCTCCTATAAACGCTCCTTGTTGATTCACTTTCTGAACACAGCCAAGTCCTGTATCCCTCTAATTAGCTTGTAGCTGTGTAAAGTTTAGGAGTTTGTCCTCATGGAAGAAATTGTAGCTTCAGTGAATGGGAAAGAGGAGATGTATCGCAAATCTAGCTCTATTGGTTTGACTTGACTTTATTGAACTGATATTAATAAGTAACTTGACCGGAGCTGTACTTGTACTGACGGCTTCCTACAGTTAAAAGAGACACCCCCCTCCCCCGATGTCTGGGTTATTCCTTTCTTTCTCTTGTTCTTTACTCTCCCAATTTATTGCCAGTGTGGCCTTATGTCATGAGGGGCTTACACCCTTTTAGCCCCTATATAGAACACATTGAGAGGGGTCTTTGATATACATGCTTACCTTTTCCTTGAGATGTTTGGGCAAGTCACACTTCCTGCAAAGGACACTCCTGTTGTTCATATCACCTTTAGTTGCTTAGCCCAGTCATTTTGTCAGACCCACAATGCTGTTTGCATCTCCCCCAGTGTGTCTTTAACACGCGTTGGGGGTTATTTACTAAAAACTGGAGAGTGCAAAATCTGGTGCGGCTCTGCATAGAAACCAATCAGCTTCCAGGTTTAATATCAAAGCTTAATTGAACAAGCTGAAGTTAGAAGCTGATTGGTTATCATGCACTGCTGCACCAGATTCACAGTGGCCCAGTTTTAGTAAATCTTCCCCAAGGTCTCTAAGCTCTTTTTATAATATGTTCTGTTTTGTTTTAGTTTTGGTGGGAATAAACAACACCTTATTGCAGTGCTCTGTGGCAAACAAGCGGCAGCTGTAGTGGTGACACCAACAAATTCATGCTGCCTTGCTGATCTCATAAAAAATAAACACAAAAAACACTACAAGCACAATAAAACCCTTTTTTTTTTTGTTTTAATTAAGAAAAAAAAAGAGAAGTAACTACTGAAGCGCTTACCCCCGAAGGAGCGGCTAAATATTTACTATATCCGTAATTCACGTTTACTACTCAACCCTCGAAGCCCATAGATTTAAAAGTCACAGTCCTTAATGCTTTTTCTTAATGCTTTATTCCTTGTCAAAAGAAGTTTATTGAGTATACAATGTTATAAAGATACATAAAGTAAGTTTACAAGGATCTATAAAGTAAGCGCATTGTTTTACAGTAGGGTTTATATAGGTAAATATCATGAAATTTCAAATATTAAACATTGGGTTCACGTAAACCTAAATTAAAGATATATATCATTTCCTTAGTTACTTTTGTAGGTATTTAAATGATTTATACCTACTATACATATTGTTTACAAGTAGAGTGTATATAGGTCAAATAAATTCTGATAATGAGCTTTAATCGTAAGGTGGAGAAAAGGAAAGAGAAAGAAGAAAAAGGGTTGAAAGGTAGAGGTATGGTCCACAAGGTTGTCCCGCTCGTCAGTTTATTATTCTTTTTAGTTCTCTTTGAAGCCTTAGAATGGGTGTCTCTGTAAGTCATTTAATCTGTTACCATGGCAACAGGACAGAGTCATTGAAGTTTGACAGGAACTGTTGTTTTATCCAGGGATGCCAAAGTTTTTCAAATTTCGGAATTTGATTTTGATCGATGGCTACCATCTTAGCATGGGACATTGTATTATTCATTCTGTGAATTGTTTCTGCTAGTACCAATGTAGGAGATTTCCATGCCTTGGCCACTGTTTGTTTTGCAGCCGTTATTAGTTGGATCATAAGTTTGAATTGAGAGAGTGTTAACCATTCTGGTTTTAGATTAAGTAAAGTTAAATATGGATCTGGTTGTATTATTTTTTTAAATATTTTAGATGCAATCACGAAGACTTCCTTCCAGAAGGTTTGGATTACTGGGCATGTCCACCATATGTGTAAATATGTGCCTATTTCTGGGCATCCTCGAAAACAAAGAGCTGAGGTATTAGGTGAATATTTTGCCACTCTAGCGGGTACAAGGTACCAGTGAGTTAGGACTTTATAATTTGTCTCCAGTGCTAAGATGTTGGGTGAAGATGACTTAGATGTGAGCCATATATTAGACCAGTCCGTGTCTTCTAAAGTTCGTCCCAGGTCCTCCTCCCACCGCTGAACGTAAGAGGGTCTATTAAGATTTGCTACTCCATATAATTGATTATAAAGTGATGAAATTGTACCTTTAGCAAATGGATCTTTTGTACAGATTGATTCAAAAATGGATAATTGGGATAATAGTGTATCCCCCTTTAGGAATGGTGTATAGAAATTTTTGATTTGGAGATATCTAAATATCTCAGAGTTTGGTAGATCATATTTTTCTCTAAGCGATGGGAATGAAAGGAATGATTTAGATGCTATGAAGTCATTTAGTGTCTGAATGCCTGATGTTGTCCAAGCTTTAAAAGAATTTGGGTAGATCCATGCCGGATAAAAGGCCGGATTTCTGATAAAAGAAAGGAGAGGATTGTGTGGAGATTGTAACTGATATTTGGTTTTTAGTTTATCCCAGAGAGATAGGAAGTGTTTAGTTATGGGATTATGAATTTTAAAGCGGTCTTTAGGATCAAGCCATAATAAATTTGATATTAATAGAGGGTCATTTTCTGAAGCCTCTATAAATACCCATAATGGGATTTCCTGTTTTGCATGGTATTTGGACAGACTGGCCAAATGTGCTGCTCTGTAGTAGTTAGTAAAATTAGGGTATCCCAGGCCTCCTTTATTTTTGGGAAGATGTAGTGTGTGTATAGGTATACGTGGTTTAGAAGAGCCCCATATAAACGAAGTTGCTCTTTTTTGTACTATTCTCAAAAAATAGGAAGGAATTGGAATAGGGAGGACTCTGAATAGATAAAGCAATTTGGGTAGAATAGTCATTTTGATTGCATTAATCTTCCCTATCCAGGATAAAGGAAGTTGCGACCATTGTTTTATTAGATTTGTGATCTGTCTTAATACAGGAGGATAATTGTTTGAGAATAAGTCAGAATGAGATGCTGTTAAATGAATTCCAAGATATGGGATTGATTTTTCTGCCCATGTGAATGGGAGTGCAGCCCTAGCCGGGATCAATTCCATGTTTGTGAGTGAAATATTAAGCACTAGGCATTTCTTAGGATTAATCATAAGGCCGGATAGGGCTGCAAATCCATCAAGAGCTGGTATTAAGTTAGGACCAGAGACCTCTGGTGATGATAGAAAAAGTAATATATCGTCTGCAAATATACATAATTTGTGTGTAATACCTCCTACTTCAATGCCAGTTATAGTTTGGTTTGTTCTGATGTATTGGGCCATGGGTTCGAGTATAAGGGCAAATAATAAGGGAGATAATGGGCAACCCTGTCGGGTACCTCTTTCGATATTAAAGGCTTCAGATTTGTATCCAGCATATTTTATATAGGCTTTGGGTTTATTATATAATGCTTTGATCCATGTTAAAAAGTGGGGTCCAAAACCCCATTTTTGTAATGAATATTGCATATATTGCCAGGATACTGTGTCAAATGCCCTCTTAATATCGAGAGATAGAAAACATAAAGGGATTTTCCGTTTTTTAGCAATATGTGCCAATAACAGTGCCCTGCGTATATTATCGCCTGCCTGTCTATTTGGCATGAAGCCTACTTGATCTCTATGTATTAATTTTCCTATAAGGCTATTGAGACGTTTTGCTATTATTTTTGCTAATAATTTAATATCGAGGTTTAACAGAGAGATAGGCCGATAATTCACACAGGAAGTATCATCAGAAAAGGGTTTTGGGATCATACAAACAATTGCCATTAGTGTTTCTTGCTGAAAAGAATGTCCATCTAGAAGTTTGTTAAAAGTTTCAGTGAGAATGGGAGAGAGTATTTCTGAGAATGTTTTATAGTATAAAGCCGAGTAGCCGTCTGGGCCTGGCCTTTTGTTAAGTTTTAGGTCTTTTATGGCGTTAGCAACTTCATCTATAGTTATAGGCTCATCCAAACTGCTTTTTTGATTCTGAGATAACTCAGGTAACGTTATTTTTGAGAAGAAGGATTCAGCTTCTGTAGGATTAAATTCATTGTTTGTCTTGTATAAAGTTGCGAGATGTGAGTGAAATTTATGGACTATTTTAACTGGATTACAAGTGTAAACATTTTTTGATAATTTCAAACGTATTGGTTTGAAAGATTTGTTAGTTGAATTTAATGCCCGAGCCAAATATGTACCTGGTTTGTTTGTATTCATGTAGAAATTGTGTTTGGAGCGTTTGAGGGATTTATCAACTGACTCAGTGAGAAATAGATTGTATTCCAATCTAGATTTTTCCAGATGAGATTTTGTACTCTGAGATGGATTATCTTGAAATGATATGTAGGCTGCATTAAAATTGAGTTCTAGTTTTTTTGCTAGATTTTTGAGTTCCCGTTTAAATAGTGCCATTTGTCTTTGTATTGTACCACGCAAGACAGGCTTATGAGCTTCCCACAGTGTTATTGGGGAGATGTCTGTTGTATTATTAATTGATATGTATTCCTTTAAAGCTTGTTCAATGGCCATCTGATGTAGTGGGTGTTTGAGCATTATGTCCGGTAAGTACCACGTTGGGTCATGTGCTTTTGGTATGGCTGAGGCTATAGTAGTGTATACTGCATTATGGTCAGACCACGGAATCGGAATTATATCTGATGCAATAATTTCTGGTATCATTCCTATTGTTAGAAAAATATGATCTATTCTGGTGAAGGTTTGATGAGGGTGCGAGAAATAAGTGAATTTCTTTTTCATTGGGTTACTTTCTCTCCATGAATCTACCAGATTGTATTTGGAAAGAAGTTGAGAAAAAGGTAATCTAGAGGTTATTTTGGATGGTGTAAAAGGTGATTTATCTAGAAATGGGAGGAGGACCTGGTTCGAATCCCCGCACATTATCACTGTTCCTATTTTGTGTGTATTAATCACTTGTAATATATGTGAGAGGAATGGTGTAGGTTGTTTGTTAGGAGCGTAGTAGGAAATCACCGTGATTGCTGTATCCATTATATAACCCATGAGTATCAGGTATCTACCTTCTGGGTCTTTAATTTCTGATGATAAGGTGAATGGTGTGGATCGGTGAAATGCAATTAGAGTTCCCCTTTGCTTGGTACAGGCTGAAGCCGTGTAAATTTGTTGATAAAAAGGAGAAATATATTTTGGAGTAGAATCTTTGGTGAAGTGTGTTTCTTGGAGGCATACTATGTGAGCCTTCTTGTTATGGAAAGTACGGAAGGCTTTGGTCCTTTTTTGAGGGACATTTATTCCCTGAACATTCAGGGAAAGTATATTCAGTGGTGCCATGG
Organism: Aquarana catesbeiana; assembly: GCF_042186555.1. Classification (NCBI taxonomy): domain Eukaryota; kingdom Metazoa; phylum Chordata; class Amphibia; order Anura; family Ranidae; genus Aquarana; species Aquarana catesbeiana. The sequence continues at coordinate 671,965,294 of NC_133325.1, forward strand.
CAATAGATCAAATAGTTTTGACTTACTTTTTGTTATGCAGAGCTGACTGCGCAGATCAACCTATGTGGACTGAAGAGATGAATAGATAGAAAAGAAACCAGTGAATTCTGGAGTAAAGAGTAAACAAAAAACATATGAGATTAGATGATACATTGTATAAATTATTTTTTGCAAGTAATCACAATTTACCCGTGAAAGAGAATAAATATCTCTCTCAGGGGAATAAGTGCCTTCGTCACACTCCCACATAATATGGTTGGGAGAATGAGGAGGGCTAATGGGGGTACACGGATCTTCCGCTTACAGGAGAGAAGTGCTATGTCAAAAGACATCAAAATGATGTTTCATTAATTGGAGTGCAGAATATAGTTTTTGTTGAAATTATTTATTCCAGGGTGGTTGTATATGGTTAGTCTTGCCCTAGGCTAATAATTCAGTTAGAAAGGTACTGTTAATAACATTGGTATTGATGAAGATAGTTTGAATTATTTTGGGATTTTAACCCTTTTAGAGTAAACAATTACATATTTTATTCATATGTAACTGTTTAGATATGTTAACTCATAAAATTGAGGTTGTATTGCTTCAGATTAGAATAAACAAAAACATAATTCTAGGAACTAGTTAGGTAATAATATATTTGTTTTAAGAAAAGAAAGAAAAAGCTTCCATTACTTCTGGATTATTGAACATATTTGTCCTAAAAAGTAATAAATCTATTGTTATTACCTGATAATATATAACTGAACAAGAATTTCCTTATTTCACTTATATATTCTAAGGCTATATGAATCAGAAGTAATAAGAAATATAACTGGAATGTAACATGATCCCACACAGTGTGTGACTATCAGAATGCAGTTACATTCAGTTATAAATATAGGTTTTTTATAGAGAACCATCTCTTAGTATAATAAATGAAGAGATATCAGGAATTAGGATGTCAGTCCATTGAATCTTCTTGGTCCATGGATGATGTGGCATAATGGCCTCTTTTGTGAGAATGATGATTCCCATTTTGTTCTGAAATTTTCTGGGTGCTGCCTGAAGGTGAAAATGATGCCATTCTTCTGCGTGTGGGAGTGTTGCTGCTTGTGGGTTCTGTCAGATTTAATTTTAAAAGGGTTTGTTGTAGTTCATCTGCTGATCTGCTTCTGTAAATTGTACCTTGGTAGTTAAATCTGACTGAAAAGGGGAAGCCCCATTGATACATAATGTTGTGGCGTTGCAGTTCCATTAGCTGGGGTTTCATGGATCGTCTTTTAGTAATAGTAAGTTGGGATAGGTCAGCAAAAATTTGATAATTGTGTCCTTGAAAATTAAGTTCCTTTTTTTCTCTTGCAGCAATTAGTATTTGTTCTTTCGTTCTGTAATAATGAAATTTTGTGATTATATCACGTGGGGGTCCATCTTTCTTTTTGGCTGTGAGGGCTCTGTGTACTCTGTCCAGTTCTAAACGTTCAATAGGGATATCTGGCTTTAGTTCTTGTAATAGAGCAATAATAGTAGATTGCAGGTCTGTCACAGTTTCAGGTATTCCCCTTATGCGCAAGTTTGAACGTCTGGCTCTATTTTCATAATCTTCGAGCTTAGTTTGAAGTATTAAATTCTCTTTTTTTAATTGTTCCAATTCTGTTATATTTTCTTGGGTTGTAATTTCAATTTCATCCATTTTTATTTCTAAGGCTGTGGTGCGGTTTCCCAGCTCTCTTATTTCTTTGGTTAGGCTTTTTGTTATTTGGTCTGAGGTTTGTTTTAAAGCCTTATGAAGCATCTTTTCAAATTGTAATAATATTACTGGGGATACTGAGGAGGCTTGTGGAGAAGTTTGTGAGAGAATTTGTTCTGTATCTGACTCAAATGGAGAGTCTTGCTGTGACATTTTCTGTCTGTGAGAGCGCCCTGATGCTGTATCTTGTGAGGTGACTGGAGCTGCTTCAGCTGCAGTGAGTGCCTATGAGCTCTTTGTGAGGTGATTTTTATTTCTCCCACGGTTTCCTCCCAGTACCATATTTCCTGCCCAAACTTTCACAGTTTGTTCCCTGGGGCAAAAAGGTTCAAATGGATACCTTTTGAGCCTGCAGGCTCCGCTTTGTCCTTCTCTTCTCTCCTCAGCGGTGTGGAGCTCTAACAATGCATGTCTGCTCCGCTAGGCTCCGCCTCCTGCCCCCCCCTTAATGCTTTATTCATCAACATAAACTGGGATGGGAGAAGGACTTCCTTTGAGATGCTCTTCTGTTACATTGTCATCTTTCAATGGCTCTTACAGGAAAATCTATGAACAATTGCGGATAATCAGGAAATCATTTTTTAACGATCTCTTCGATCAGGGAAGATGGAAGTAGATTTGATAGAGAATAAGTTGATAAAGAGTCACTCTGAATAACCTTTTCATCTAGATGACTTTAAAAGGAACGATCCATATCTCTATGTGTGTACTTGCAGCTTCATCGCTACCTTTTTACCACTACTTCCCACCGACATGGTACTTCCAAATTAAGGTAAAGGAGAGCCACTCTGAATAACTCCTCCCGCTTGACTGATTGGAATCCCGGGGTAATGCTGAACTCAAAGTCATAGGCCATTACTGCCCATCTCACTGACTTGTGCACCAACAATCCTCAGTCTCTGGTAGCACCCTTCCCTTGGGCTTTCACTCCCGTGATCAATAGTCCATGTGCCACTCATAAATGATCGATCGCCCAGTCTCCTTCCATTTTGCTGCTACTTCATCCGCAATGATTCTTAGTTCCTTTAACTCTTTGTGGCCCGCTTCCCTCCCCGCAGGAGCAGCCTACGACATCAAGGATTACATACTGTAAGATGTTGTCTGTTCCTCCATGAGGATCGGACCTCCACCCTTCTCGCTAAGGTGAAGTTCCGTTGGCTCCTCGGAGGGGAAAATCTCCAACCTCCCCTCCAGGAACCAGGCTGGCTTTCCCGCTGCTCAGAGCAGGACCGGACTCGAACTCACCCTGGCGGGCACCATGTGACCCCGCTTTTTATATGAGAGTTCCGATTACCAAGCAAATTAATGATTGACTGAGACCAACACATAAACTACCCGTCACTCAAATATGGAAATCAACAAAACAGGCCTTCTGTAATAGCATCAGCCTGTCTAAATTTACCTGTCATAGAAAGCTAGCAAGAAAGGTCACCTACCTAAAAGTAGGTGCCCGCTACACTACTATTTAAAAAAAGCGAAAAAAAACCACTCCAAAATAACAAAAGAGGAGAAACAGCAGTAGCACAGCAACAGAACCTGTAGCTGATCTATACACACACACAAAAAAAGTAGTTCTAAAAAGCACTGTTGGGGGTTAGGAAATCACAGTAAATGCAGGTGGACTTACATTCCACTCTCCCCAGCCACACAAACTGAACTTCACTGAAAGTATCAGCGTAGCCTCCTGTTCCTAAAACTGGGGCTATAGTGTAAATTTAGTTTTTGGCTGAGCTGTAGGAAGCTCAGACTGATTGTACATAGTTTATTTGGTTCTGTTCTAATCTCAATTAAGTTGCGCATTTCTAACTGTTGCCAGTAGGTGTCACTGGTACCACAGGCCAGTATGAGAATTACAACAAGGTTGAGCTATAAATAATTATTCTTTTTCCAGCCAAGCCCAGTAGGAGGTTCTTAGCCGCTGGTGCATTCTGGGAAAGGGTATTTATTTGGGCTGGATCATCTGCTTGCTCTCTCTCACCCTGGGCCCTCCTGGCCTGAGGATGTGCTGCAAGCTCTGCCAATAGGCCCAGAAGCCTGTCTGGGGCCTTCCTTAATCCTGAGGTGGTCCTTAGGCTATCTTGCCTGTGTGGAAGAAGCTGAGCCAAGCTTAGAAGATCCAGGGGAGGACCCTTGCTGGAGAGAGCCAGGGTGAAGGCTGTTCTCTCAGTAGAGCCTGGCGACTCGTTTGGAGGACGCACCTATATCTAAAACTGCGCTTAGTGTTGCCGGGTCGGCTTAAAGGTTCTGACACTGTGAAGCTGGAACTTATTCTACACCTAAACATATCTACAGTGTTGCCGGATGGCTTAAAGGTTCTGACACTGTGAGGCTGAATCCTATTCTACAATCTAAAACGTGGTAACTAGCTCCTGGCTGCTAAGTCTGTGAGAGAGGCCTATCCAGGAGTTTTATTGGCTGCTAGGTCTGTGAGAGAGGCTTATCCAAGTTTTCAAGATCCGGGAAAGAGAAAGCTGTTCTACCTCTGGATTTAAGGTGCCTGTAAGTGATCTGTAAATGGTAACTGAAACCTCCCCTAACCCTCTCTCCTACTACTTCTTTCAAGTTCTACATTAAAGCATTGAAAACATCTAAAGTGGCTGGTGCCCAATTTATGTTCCAAACTCCTTATTATAGCCATGGATTCAGCCCTGAGAAGCAATGTCAGCCCTCCCTGTTTCTGGTACTCACTATTAGGCTCCTGGAAGATTGGGGTAGGTGCCACATTAGTAACAAATATACAGCACAGAATATACTACTTTACATAGCACTGAGTACTGTAGAAGCGCAAAACAGTAATAGCACACAACGCTAACCAACTTTCTCTCCCTAAAACTTTAAATGTGTGGTGAAAAAAACATCATCAAGTGCAAGACTTTGACTAACAATGTGTTTGGCAATGCTCCATGGAATGTTTGGTAGAGCAATTCCCCCTAAACATCCCAAAAATTCATGATTCAGCCAAGTGTCTGAACAATGAATTTTTGGACCATAACGCTCAGCTCATTCCTACTGATTTTTCTGAATCTGCTGCATGCAATTCTGCATGCTGATCTAAAATCTTAGTTTTTCCTGGTAAAGATGTCATTTTTTAGAATTGCACTTCTGTGTTCTTCAAGGCATTGGTGATATTGCCCAGCTGCACAAATGTCCCCTGGGAAGGTCACATCACCACTGCCTTCCCAGGAAATCTTGTTTTAAACCTGTGAGATCTTGCAAGATTTTGCTAAATCTCATGCGGTAACAGGGAAACGTAATAAACACAAAAACTGATTACTATGTATGCAGAGGATCTTGCGAATACATCAGTGACAATCGGCTTACAGGGGATTTCTGACAATTGGGAGATTCTTGAATGGGTTGTGGGGTGCTGCAAAAGGCCTACAAGTATAGCATTTAAACTAAGGTAGGGTTAGAAGCTGAACAGTGTATTTTAAATGACTGGGGCCCTTGAATACATAGTGACTTTTTTTTCAGTGTGAACTTAGCCTTTAGAAAGAGATTGTGTGACTTTGGGATGTATTTATAAACAAATTGCATAGCAATTCATTTAGAGAACAAGTATGTACATTTGTTTTGTGCTGAAGGCACAAAAACAACAAATGTTATTAGATGATTTCCTGTGCTGTTTGAATGTTTCTTTTTGATTTAAACTTGACAATATCACATTTGGCCACTAGATGAGGCTAAGTATCATAGGAATTTGGTGACACTGGTCAAATGAGCAAATGTCTCCCCAAAGGGACACCAACAGCAAAGTAAAACTCGACAGAAAGCCTAACCCTACCCTACTCTGTAAAACTGAAAACCCTACAATTTAAAGTAGTGTATTTATGAGCCATTGCCTTGTAAAACAAACCATTCTGTTTAAAATATTTGTTTTTATATTTATTAACAAATATATAAATACCTTTTTTCCCCTTTTTTTTACAAGTTTTCACATAATCTCTGTTCTTAGCTTCATAACAGGTTTAGAAAACCTAGAGTGGAGAAACAGCAGTGCACTGATCTCCCCAATGAATGACTTTGAAGGGGAGGCATGACAGCACAAGTCTTGGCTATTGGAGGACAGGCAGGCTGTGCTCCCAGCACAGCCAGAAAACTGGGCATGCTAAGACAGATATGCTGTCATGCCTAGCGTGGTCAGTTCGAAATAAGAAAGCAGAGGGACTGGCAGAATCACCAGGCATTTCACACAAAGGATCCAATACAAAGAGCACAGGATACTTTTAAATTAAATGAAATGTTGGTGTAACATATTCTTTAAGCACATTGGCACAGTGTGTGAGCATATTCCACTGTATTATCAAAGCGGATCAAAAGGGTTAATACGCTCCTTTCCTTTTCTCCACCTCCCACCCAATCTTTCTATTATAAAATGATTTAAGAGAACTTCATTCACTAGAAGCATTTTAGACCTAAATATCCTTTACCCTGAGAGATACCTGAAGCAATCTGTCAGAAGAGAAGAGGACAAACCAGAGCAATATAGGCTTCTTCACAAACCGCATTACTATGGTGACACGGAGCAATATACAAAGGTTATAGGTCATATATGAAAGAAAGCATACATTTTCTCTTCAATTTAAATTGGGAGATGTGTGTTAAGAGCTTTCATTCCTGGTCTATAACTTAGATAGATCAGCCTTGTTTTCAGCAGTGATACTTTAAAAATAAAATGGATATTTTTAGTTGAGGAATTGCTACAGTTCTTTGTGTCTTTTGTATTTACACACTCATATTAAAGGATCAGTCCATGTTTCAGGTTGGGAATTCTGCCCGAATAAATAACACACCAGCTTCTTAAAGTCCCACTCCGGAACAAACTAACGAAATATGGTGCCCCGTGAAATGCCTCCATCCCCATACAATATACAAAGAAACATGAATTGCCCGTGGGACTTTGGATGAATTGCAACACACTCAATAATAAAATCAATAAAGTAAAGATTTATTGGTAAATACAATTCCCAACAGATCAACAAAGATTTAATTGCCATATATTCAAGCATATATACATATTAATTCCAGTGGCAGCTGGTGAAGTTTTAGGATGGGGGGCGCCAGACCCCGCCCTTCCTTTTTGACCCCTCCCACTTGGTGAAAATGGGTGTGGTTTCAGCTAAATAGTGGGTGTGGCTCTAAAGTGGTGTGGTTAGCGTCTGAGATGAACGAGGGATGGAGGGAGAGGGATGGAGGGACAGCAGGCCCAGATCCTACACAACAATAGAAATATGTGTATTCTAGAAAGTTTAACAATCAGCAAATAAAGATATTCCAAATACCTGGTGTTAGCACTTCAATCATCCCGGCACCATGGTTGTTATGGTGGCAGGATGATTGAAGCGCATTATTTCTATTATTACATTGTAATATAAAAGGAAATCATTCAACTCACCATAATGCAGAATCAGTGGGAGCCCTGAACGTGTCACTAGCCACGTCGCCTGCCACCAGATACCATCAGGTGTCCCCAGCGGAGTCCGTCCTTACATCAGGTGCCCCCAGCGGAGTCACTCCTTACATGCAGCCTGTGTCACATAAAATGCAGTCTGTGTCCATCTAAATACAGCCTGTATCCCACCAAATACAATGCTTTGATGAAGGCTTCTCAGCCGAAATGCGTCAGTGTAGCCTGTACTCGTGTACCCATGTAACTCAATAAAGGACTTTTATTCAAGAGCATCCGAGTCGCCAGCCCTTTTCTGATTCAAGTACTGCATTTTGGGGCCTGAACGTCCTGGCTAGAGCACCGGATCACAGTTCATAGATCATCATATTGGCAGTGGAGCTGGGGTATCATTTTGCTTGTCTTGTGTCCCACCAAATACAGCCTGTGTCCCACCAAATACAGCCTGCCTGAGTCCCACCAAATGCAACAGCCTGTGTCCCACCAAATGCAGCAGCCTGTGTCACCACCAAATGCAGCAGCCTGTGTCACCACCAAATGCAGCAGCCTGTGTCACCACCAAATGCAGCAGCCTGTGTCACCACCAAATGCAGAAGCCTGTGTCACCACCAAATGCAGCAGTCTGTGTCCCACCAAATGCAGCAGCCTGTGTCCCACCAAATAAAGCAGTCTGTGTCCCACCAAATAAATCAGCCTGTGTTACCACCAAATAAATAAGCCTGTGTCACCACCAAATGCAGCAGCCTGTGTTGCAGCAGCATGTGTCACCACCAAATGCAGCAGCCTGTGTCACCACCAAATGCAGCAGCCTGTGTCACCACCAAATGCAGCAGCCTGTGTCACCACCAAATGCAGCAGCCTGTGTCACCACCAACTGCAGCAGCCTGTGTCACCACCAACTGCAGCAGCCTGTGTCACCACCAACTGCAGCAGCCTGTGTCACCACCAAATGCAGCAGCCTGCCTGAGTGCCTGTATCACATCAAACCCCCCTCCCCCCATTACTTACCTTGCTGTGTGTTGTCCTCTCCAGCGGTGTCTCCTATGGAGAGGTCCGTTCCTCTCATACTTCCTGTTTCCTCTCTCTCGGGTGCAATGGGAGAGAGAAAACAGTGACATCAAATTCAGATGTCAATCAAACTGCCCGGCCGTAGTAATACATACTACAGGTGCTGGGTGGAAGCTACTCGGCGCCTCAGAAAGCGCTGCAAGGGGGGCTAAATGCCCACAAATGAAGCGCCACGTCTGCAATTGCGTGATTGCATAGACGTGGTGCTTCCCATAAGTGCACTGTGTCCAGCGTCGTACTGTGTTTTTTACTTTTTTTTGTGACTGCCTGGAGGGGGGGCCGCCACTGAAATTCCATAGCCAGGTACAGGGTTTCAAAGATCAATCCATAATAGGTATGAACTTGCATCTATGTAACCCGATGCGTTTCGTGACATAGCGTCACTTCTTCAGGGGTTGATGCACACGCAATTGTCTATAAAGTAGAAATAGTTTAGGAATACATGCCAGATACTATAATGTATTCTGTTATTGCAAACATTGGTATCCACCAAAAGGGGCCCATACTTACAAATATGCAAGACATCACATGCTCATAACCTAATAATGGTAGTCGCCTGGAAATGTCTGACCCGGAAACCGTAGGTATGGGATTCGAAGGGCCCAGCAGTGCCAACAGGACAAGATGGAATGCTGGGCATGGAGAGCAATCCAACAAGTCCTCCAATGTGATAGCTGTGAAAAATGTGTCTTATGTGTTAGTATATATAACATAAAACTACCACATAGGTGTTGACAAGAAAAGAATAATGTGTGTAAAGAATGTGAGATGTATAGTTCATATATGAACATGTGTGCAAAAAATATATATATCAAAAAAGCATAAACAATAAAAAAGTAAGAAAAATTGAACAATCAAAAAAGGAGAGGATAAGGGCAACCAACCACCAAACTCTCATGACTCCATGGGAAAATAATGAGTGTGAGTGACCTGTTAAATTGGAAAACCACGTGAGGTACATTGGTAGGTAGAATACAAGTAAAAATATATACTGTATATGTGTAGCTTAGTATGACTATACCTAGAGATATAAGTGGGCTTCTCAGTGGTGCAAGATCAATGAAAAAAATAATTTTTGAATAACGACTTTCAACTAAGTAAGTAAAAGTAGAATAGGTGAAAAAAGGGGAGATGCTGAATAGAAATAACCTACCATGGTAAGACATGCTGACAAGGAGTGCAGGAGTGATGCTTCACTGCCCGTCCTATTAATATCTGCAGGGCTCCAATCAGGCCCCTCCCAACATCAGGTGCAAACCATCCCTGAAGGGGGAGGTGGAGGGGAGAAGGAGGAGAGGGAATCTCCACCATTTCTGACCATCTTGTGAGGAGGACAGCTCTGGAAAACACAAATCCTCTCGCAATCGTGGTGGACAACGCTGCACGATCCGGCATGGTTACGTTACGGCCAGGCCACCGAACGTTACCTGACAGCGATGCTATCGGAGATCCTGCCCATCAAGGGAGAGACAGATGGGGAAGTCCGATGGAGGAATAGCATCGCAACTCCTGGGGCAGAAAAAACAGATTAGACCACAGGGAAACGAGCACGTGGCATGACTATGTAGGAAAGTACACATATTGCATAATGGTAATGTGATATCCTAATGTTAGGACCTGCATGAGTAAAAGGGGTACAGCCAACCACTGGGGGGGCGAAGGTGTCTTCCACCTATATATTGTAACTATCTAACGATATATGGTTGGATGTGCCCCATTATTCCTTTCTTGTCAACACCTATGTGGTAGTTTTATGTCATGTATACTAACACATAAGACACATTTTTTACAGCTATCATGGTGGAGGACTTGTTGGATTGCTCTCCATGCCCACCATTCCATCTTGTCCTGTTTGCACTGCTGGGCCCTTCAAATCCCATTCCCACAGTTCACGGGTCAGACCTTTCCAGGCAACTACCATTAGGTCTTGAGCATGTGATGTCTTGCAGATATGTAAATATGGGTCCCCTTTTGGTGGATACCCAATGTTTGCAATAACAGAGTACATTGTATTATGTGTCATATATTCCTAAACTATTTCTACTTTATAGACAATTTTGTGTGCATCAACCCCTTAGGAAGGGACGCTATGTCACAAAATGCGTCGGGTTACATAGATGCAAGTTCACACCTATTATGGATTGATCTTTGAAACACTGTACCTGGCTATGGAATTAATATGTATATATTGACCAATCTGCTTGACTATATGGCAATTATGTCACTGTTGAACTGTTGGAAATTGTATTTACCAATAAATCTTTACTTTATTGATTTTATTATTGAGTGTGTTGCACCTCATTTAAAGTCCCACTCACAGGCAATTCATATTTCTTTGTACACTCCGGAATAAAACCCTTGGTGTTTGTCCGAGGCCTGCTGTAGTACTGTCTGTGTAGTGGCGGTCAACGAACTGGCTATGCAGTCTGGCAGATCTTTTGGTAGGAAAAGCAGAATTCATGTATCTATTTCAATGATAGACTTATCTGTTTGCCCAGAGTTCAGCTTTAAAGGAAACCTATAAAAATAATGATACGGGTGTTGCTACTGCTAAAAGTAAGCCCTGCAATTGTCATCTTGGTCCAAGCTTCATTATGTGATCAATGACTGTCTCAGAACAAGCATGCAGGATGATAGTTCCCAGACTTTACCATTTTCCTAGGTGAATGCTTGTGTCAGGTCAATGATTCACACAGTTCTGAGGCTAGGTTCACAAGAACAGTCCTGAAGTCTGCATTTTTCAATACATATCAGTAGTGGCATTCCAAATTAAGAAGCAAGTTAGCTAAACAAAACATATGAATATACAAGTATACAATATATACCATAGTTTGTAGACACTATAACTTTCACGTAAACCAATCAATATACACTTTTGGGGATTTTTTACGAAAAACAAGTAGCAGAATAAATTTTGGCCAAAATTTATGAAGAAATGTTTTCTCTTTCATTCATTGACAGACACAGCCTTATTTATTCAGAACCATAGGGTTATATCGCCCCCTACAGGAGTAGGACACTAGGCAGACAAAAAGACTTGGCTACGCCCATGGGTAGTCCTAGGTGATATATACCCCCCTCTCTGCTACAGGCCCTCAGTTTTTTTCTGCCTAGTCAGGAGTAAGGACCTAGTTCCCTGTTGGGATCTCTTGTCCTGGCAATTTTATTTATTTATTTATTTTCCCTGGATTTTTCCGGTGGAATCTACAATCAACTGCCGGGCTGGGCGTCGGGCTGGACATTCAATCCAGTGGTCACCCCAGTGATGCCCACTTGGTCCTGGTATGGTGAGTTAAGGTCCCCCTCTCCCCTTAGGGGTTTTTTTGTGGCGGACGCGGGCCCCTCCCCAGCTTAGTTGGTCCTGCGGGACCCCTCTATCTCTGCACCCTCTATTCCTAGCCCTGGAGGTCCCTTGGAACCCCCATCTTCCTCTCCCCCCTCCATATGAGGTAGTGTGCCTGTGGTGGGTACGGGGGGACGGGGTTGAATACTGGTGTCACAGGGGAAGAGTACTTTTTTTCCACAGTCAAAGAAAGGGAAGGAGCCAAGTCGTCAGCGTGGCCCTTCCTTCTTGGCACACAGAAAGTTTTTTCGTCCCTCATGGTCCACTGACAAAGACTCAAAGTCTTTCCAGCCCCCCTCGGGAAGTTCTAAGCAGCCCTGGTCGGGCAAACCGAGAGCGGGTTTCTCCAGACCCCCAGATAAAGCTCCTTTGGCATGAAGAGGCGCCCTCATCCACAGTCCGGGTGGGGGGACGTCTTCGCTGGTTTCCGGGCCTGTGGACCTCTCTGATAAACGACAAGTGGGTCCACGAAGTGATTCTGTCTGGTTACAAGATCGAGTTCCAGACTTGTCCCCCAAGCAGATTTTTTCTGTCCAATATGCATCTGTCTCCAGACTGCTTGTTAGTCCTCCGGGGTGCGGCACAAGGCCTGTCGCTCCAGGGGGTGACTGTCCCAGTTCTGGTGTCGGAATGTTTCCAGGGCCTTTATTCAAACCTATTTACAATCCCCAAAAAGGAGGGTACAGTACGTCCGATTCTGGACCTCAAGGCCCTGAACCTCTATGTGCGGGTGCGGAAGTTCCAAATGGAGTCCATGCGCTCTGTGGTGGCATCTCTTTATCAGGGGGACTTTCTTGCCTCCGTCGACATCAAGGATGCCTACTTGCACATTACGATTTGTGCACAGTATCAGTGGTTCCTCCGCTTTGCTTTGGGAGAGGAGTATCATCAGTTTGCGGCGTTACCCTTTGGTCTCGCCTCCGCTTCTCAGGTCTTCACCAAGTGTTAGCCCCGGTTCTGGTGCTGCTGCGCCAGCAGGGAATTTCTGTACTGGGCTATCTGGACGACCTTCTGCTGCGAGCAGAGTCCTCAGCGGCCCTGAGGGGCGACGTGGAGATCACTGTTCAGACTCTGGCAGATTTTGGGTGGCTGATAAATTACCAAAAGTCTGCGTTGACCCCAGTTCGGAAATTGGTTTATCTGGGTCTGACTCTGGATTCCGCTCAGACCAGAGTGGTCCTTCCACAGGACAAACTCCAGAAATTACAGGCAGCAGCCCGCTCGCTGCTGTCCAGCAGGTGGGTCTCCCTGCGGACTTGCATGCAGGTACTGGGCCTGATGGTATCTACTTGCGAGGTGGTCCCGTTCGCTCAGTTTCATACGAGACCCCTGCAAAGGGAAATCTTGTTAAAATGGGACAAATGTGCTGAGTCTCTAGACAGTCAGATTTGGCTGAGTCAAGGAGCCAAAGGGTCCCTCATCTGGTTGCTTCGTTCCTGGCTCTTCGGCAGGGGAGATCTTTTCTCCCGCTGTACTGGACGGTGGTCACCACCGATGCCATTCTGTCAGGGTGGGGAGGAGTTCTGGGCCTGAGCTCGGCTCAGGGTCACTGGACGCTGGAGGAATCCAGGCTACCTGTTAACATCTTGGAACTCCGGCGATCAGACTCTGGATCATTGGACGGATCGGCTTCAGGGGCTCCCGATACGGATCCAGTCAGACAATGCTACGGCGGTGGCCTATGTTAACCACCAGGGAGGAACGAGGAGTGTGTTAGCCGGCCTGGAAGTAGCCGGCATTCTATGGTGGGCAGATAGTTTCGCCCCGGCCATCTCCGCTGTTCACATTCTGGGGGTGGACAACTGGCAGGCAGATTACCTCAGTCGTCAAGTATTGGACCAAGGGGAGTGGTCTCTCCATCAGGAGGTATTTCAACAGATCTGTCTATGCTGGGGATCTCCAGAGGTAGATCTGATGGCATCCCGAATCAACAGGAAGGTGCAGAGGTTTGTGGCTAGGTCTCGGGACCCTCTGGCGGATGCCTCAGACGCTCTGGTCGCTCCGTGGGGTCAGTATCGTCTGATCTACGCCTTTCCTCCTCTCAAGCTTCTGCCATGGCTGTTGCGCAGGATCGAGGCCGAAGGAATTCTGGTCATTCTAGTGGCTCCGGGCTGGCCTCATCGGTCCTGGTACGCCGACCTGGTGCACCTGGTCGCAGATGCCCCCTGGAGGCTGCCTCTCAGGGAGCATCTGCTGTCCCAAAGGCCGATCTGCCACCCTGCCTTACCGTCGTTGGCTTTAACGGCCTGGCTATTGAAAGCCAGGTTTTGATGGATAGGGGCTTATCTGCGTCTGTGATTCCGACGCTGCTCAGAGCTAGGAAGTCTTCTTCCAGGAAGGTATATTATAGGACGTGGATGTGGTCAAGACTCTTTGCAGGCCAGTCAAGTTCCTCCACTGCAAACTCGTTCAACCATGTCTTTATGGACCTTGCTTTGTGCACTGGTCCAAATCATTTGGTGGAGGGGAATTATGGCGTGGTGTTGTTTTTCAGGGGTTGGGGTTGGGCTTGGCCCCTTAGTTCCAGTGAAATACTTATGTAGGGAGATTTGTTTAATCTCTGTGTATTATCTGAGGCTGCTCACTTCACTGGGTATAGGAGAGGGTTTACATCCACTTTAAGGTCAATTCACAGCAGACTGAAACAGCATCGTAACACTTCCCTCCTGGTTCTGCCTTATGCACATACATAAGAGGAAACGTAACTGTGTTCAGAATCTTCTTTATACATACAAGGAGGTATTGGAGCCCTCTTCAAGACTTGACAACTTGACATAACCAGACTCTGCTCATGGGTCTAACATATTTTGCTTTCATAGGATTGTTAATGTATCAGTTACAGAAAACACTGCTGAAAGCCACCAATGATTTTAGTGGGACCTTTGCTAGTATATCTTCCATAAACCAAAGTATTTTGATAGTCACATCAGCAACTAAATGTAAGTAAGGGAAGAAAACCATGTGTCTCAACAAAAAGATCTTTCACATTCTTAACAAAGACTCTTGAATCAGGACTGAAATAGACTATAATTGTGCTTTTTCTGAAATGCTCCGAAGTACAATGGCCTTATCAGAAAGTGAAATCCCATTTGCATTTAGATAAAGAATTATTAAGAATAGACAAAAAAAAAAGAAGATGCCAAAATCTGCTACCACCCATTTTTCGGTGTAGTGGTGACAATTTACATTTCTTATCAAGACGTTTGCCCGCTGAAATGTGAGTTGACAGCAGCCAATTAACCCAAATGCTCACCAAGCCACATGGGGCATATTTTTTCACAAGCAGGAAATAATGTCTTCTGAGCATCGATGACATTTTATTTTTTTGATCTGTCTTTATACATATTTATAATGACTGAGTGCTTTCACACACATCATAGCATAGTTCTCTGCATTTTTCATAGCAGATTATATTATCTACAGAAGAAGTGCATTCATAAAAATTGCATGGCACCACTGCAGTGTGTAGTCAGTGCCATACTTGCCTTTAATAAGTAGTGTCAGCTGCAATACTCCCTCTTTTTCCAACTGGACAGGAAAAGCCTAAGCATGAACGGTAATACTTAGGTACGGTACTTGTAACTAATGCTACCTGAAGCAGAAGTCTATGGTTAGCAAATTTACCAATCCCATTCAATTTTTTCAGAAACAGGAGGGGAATCCCATTTTATAATGTTGGTGTATGTTTCTAGTGTATATGGAATTGCAATAAACATTACATTTAGCCAAGCATGTGACATTATAGAGCACACTTTATATGTTGTAATATGAAGAGCATGGGATCACCAGCCAGCCATTTGTAAAAGTAAAAAACAAACAAAACAGCTTTCTTCAGCCAGACAGGAAACAAAAGAGTCCAAATCCCTGGTACACAAATAAAACTTTCAGCTCACTGCCTGTAAAACTTGTTCTTTTAATAGGGTTAAGTCCTCACCTGCCTTAGGGGTTCAAAAGCCAGGTCACCAGGTGCTTAGCAGGTTCTTAATCACAGCAGTCCACCACTCTGTTCCATAAGCATGTTCTTCCTCACACTCCACTTCACAGACACATGTAAGCTGTTACCTCTTTAATTTTAAACCTCTCTTTCAGGTGAGTTAACTCTTTTAAGACCAAAGTCCTTATAATCAGAGTTGGTGTGTCTTTCCCACCTAGTCTCTCCGAGCCTCCAAAATCTGGATCTCATATAAGGACTTACCAATCTTGGGCAAAATGTAGGTCAGTTACCCGTTTCCAACCGAACCCCATCACCCTACATGGGTGAGAACCCCTGAGTACTCAAAAACTGCATGCAAATTGTCTTGTTTAAAGGGACCACAACCTTCACAACCTTCCAGGACCCATCCCTTTTATTCTGTACAATGTAGTCTTCCTTTTCACAGTGCCCCAAACAATGCTCTATCTCTTACATTTTACGTGTAGCATTTTCATGAAAACATGATTGAAATGACTCTTTAAAGCACAAACATAGTGTCCCTTGACACTTTCTGAAGGATCACAAAAAATCCATTGTGGGTCTACAGGTCTGGGTGATTGAGGCCATCTCCAGAGATTTTCCTGCTGCAGAGCATTTTAAACGGCTGTGCCAGCAGGAGACCTTCTGGATATACTCTTTAAGTAAAGAGATTGTGATACATACTCTGTTATAATACATGTACGTAGATACCGGCTTCTTTAATACTATTTCATTTTTTACAGTAGAACTGTATGCTCATCATCTTTAAATTTGGATATCGTTGGGTCCCTAGTCTGCAGTTTGGGGTAGTGGGATTGTAAGTAACCATCTCACACATACATACATTGGTACGTATCTGCATATGTGCAGTATACAAAGATACAAAAATACATTTTATGATGTCTCTTTTACAAATATGTGAATTCTGTACATAATGTCATTCCTATATAATAATTTTCACACATGTTTTTACTATGTGTGTATGTATGTATATATGTGTGTGTGTGTATATGTATATATATATGTATGTATTTTTAATATATTCCTCCCCTTTATATATATATATGATTAAAACAGTTTTATAGATTTTTTAATATTGATATTCAGATCATGCACCCTTGGGCTGGGTTTCCACTGTTGCGACAATTTTGATTTTGCCGCAATTTTTTGCCTTGATTTTGATGCAACTGTGGAAGTTCCTCTGTATTCTTGGGGTCTATGGACATCGAGTCCCATCAAAGTGGGACTAGAGAAGTGCAGGGACTGCTCTAAAGTCGCTGCAACTTGAAGTCGCAGACATGTGCACATTGGAAGACATGGGGAACGACTTGTCATGCAAATTTGCAGTTCCAAGTCGCATTATAGGTCGCACTAGTGGAAGCCAAGCCTTAGTTTGATTTTTGGCCTTTTTTAGCTCAATATGTGCTCTGTTTTGCATCAGCTGTCAACCTTTGTAAGCCCAACTATTTATAATCTACAATTTTTCCGAAATTCCTGCATTCCATTGCCTTTGGTCCGCTGACCGTTGCAGTTCTACAGCTACGGACGTCATGCCCAGGAGGGTGTATTTAATGATGCTCTCCTCCAGAGAACAACAGGCCAGTAGAAAGAGCTGTGAGCTCCGAGCGCATAGCTTTTCATTCCATGGACCCCTAACTCCCGCCCCTTGCTGGTGACATAATTTCCTCTTTCGGTTCAAGCTGGACAGCATGGAGCTAACTACTTCCTGGTTTTCCTGAATGTACAGCTATTCAGCACCACATCACACCAGAACCTTTCCCAGCTACCCGGATCGTACGAGGAGCCTGTGGGACGCAGTAGAACTGCCAGGACTACATACTTATGACGAGCATGACTCCCACTTATATCTTGTAAGTTTTTAATCTTGTGCAATAAATGATACTGTTTTAACACTACACTTAGAGAGGTGCCTCTGCTGAAACCCACTCTTTTTTACCATTACTTTACACTGGTTCTCTTTTTTTTTTTTTTCATCCAATCTCTCTCTTAGAGATTGGATGAAAAGTTTATTCCACTATAACACATATGACAGATAAATAATACAGTACATTTTTGTAGGTCCATACATCGGACCAAAACAGGGACAGCTAAGGAGGGAAGAGGAATAGAGGAATTTGGATTCCAAAAAGTGGCACAGTCCCTTCAAGTAATGAAAAGTAGGAGTTGGAAGGAACTGTGGCCAGGCAATGGACATTTCTAAATGTACATACAGTATGTAAATTGATATTACATACCCTTGCCACATTTGTACTTTGAATTAAAATTCAACCAATTTATTTTTTGTTTGGGTGGAAAAGGGTTAGAAACGTAAATTTAGTAATACAATAGTTCCAATTGTGGAGATTTGCCATCACTTCCTATTGTGTCACCAGAATGGGAAACTGGGAAAAAATTTCCTCCACAGGCACAACAATAGAAACCTGGCAATTGTTATAGCCATTCTCCACTTAATCCAAAACCAATAAACAATTTGGCCAACTTAAAGTGGTTCTAAAGTCTAAAGTTTTTTTTTTTCACTTTAATGCATCCTCTGCATTAAGGTAAATAACCTTCCACTGTGTGCCCCCCCCCCTTCATCCTCCCATCCCTAACACTTACCATACT